>NC_092716.1:242360278-242662002 GCF_047496885.1 Scyliorhinus torazame
GAGGACCTCCTGCCACCGTGAAACTGGGAGGTCCCTGGACCGTAGGGCCAGTAGGACGGTCTTCCAGACCGTGCCGTTCTCCCTCTCTACTTGCCCGTTCCCCCGGGGGTTGTAGCTGGTCGTCCTGCTTGAGGCTATGCCCTTGCTGAGCAGGAACTGGTGCAGCTCGTCACTCATGAAAGAGGACCCCCTGTCGCTGTGGACGTATGCGGGGCAACCGAACAGTGTGAAGATGGTGTTCAGGGCTTTAATGACCGTGGCCGCGGTCATGTCAGAGCAGGGGATGGCGAATGGGAAGCGAGAGTACTCGTCCACCACATTAAGGAAGTATGTGTTGCGGTCGGTGGAGGGGAGGGGCCCTTTGAAATCCCGACTAAGGCGTTCAAAGGGGTGGGAAGCCTTAATCAGGTGCGCACCATCCGGCCTGAAAAAATGCGGTTTGCATTCTGCGCAGATGTGGCAGTTCCTTGTGACTGTACGGACCTCCTCTAAAGAGTATGGGAGGTTGCGGGACTTGATAAAGTGGAAAAACCGAGTGACCCCCGGGTGGCAGAGGTCCCCGTGGAGGGTTTGGAGGCGGTTAATTTGTGCGTTGGCACATGTGCCGCGGGATAGGGCATCGGACAGCTCGTTCAGCTTTCCGGGACGATACAAGATCTCATAGTTGAAGGTGGAGAGCTCGATCCTCCACCTTAAGATCTTGTCGTTTTTGATTTTGCCCTGCTGTGCATTATCGAACATGAAGGCTACCGACCGTTGGTCGGTGAGGAGAGTGAATCTCCTGCCGGCCAGGTAATGCCTCCAATGTCGCACAGCTTCCACTATGGCTTGGGCTTCCTTTTCCACCTGAGGAGTGGCGGATTTCTGAAGCGTGGAGGGTTCGGGAGAAAAAGGCCACGGGTCTGCCCGCTTGGTTAAGGGTGGCCGCTAGAGCTACGTCGGAGGCGACGCTTCGACCTGGAAGGGGAGGGCCTCGTCGATGGCGCGCATCGTGGCCTTTGCGATATCCGCTTTGATGCGGCTGAAGGCCTGGCAAGCCTCTGTCGACAGGGGGAAGGTCGTGGTCTGTATTAGAGGGCGGGCCTTGTCTGCGTACTGGGGGACCCACTGGGCGTAGTATGAAAAGAACCCCAGGCAGCGTTTCAGGGCTTTTGAGCAGTGCGGGAGGGGAAATTCCATGAGGGCGCGCATACGTTCGGGATCGGGGCCTATTATCCCATTGCGCACTACGTAGCCCAGGATGGCTAGCCGGTTGGTGCTAAAAACGCACTTGTCCTCGTACGTGAGGTTCAAGGCTTTAGCCGTCTGGAGGAATGTTTGGAGGTTTGCGTCGTGGTCCTGCTGGTCGTGGCCGCAGATGGTTACATTGTCGAGATACGGGAACGTGGCCCGCAACCCGTGTTGATCAACCATTCAGTCCATCTCTCGTTGGAAGACCGAGACCCCGTTTGTGACGCCAAATGGGACCCTTAGGAAATGGTACAATCGCCCGTCTGCCTCGAAGGCTGTGTACTTGCGGTCACTTGGGTGGATGGGGAGCTGATGGTAGGCGGACTTGAGGTCCACGGTGGAGAAGACTTTATATTGGGCAATCCGATTGACCATGTCGGATATGCGGGGGAGAGGGTACGCGTCTAGTTGTGTGTACCTGTTGATGGTCTGGCTATAGTCTATGACCATCCTTTGCTTCTCCCCTGTCTTCACTACTACCACCTGTGCTCTCCAGGGACTATTGCTGGCCTGGATTATGCCTTCCTTTAGTAGCCGCTGGACTTCGGACCGAATGAAGGTCCGGTCCTGGGCGCTGTACCGTCTGCTCCTAGTGGCGACGGGTTTGCAATCCGGGGTGAGGTTCGCAAACAAGGACGGGGGTTGCACCTTGAGGGTTGCGAGGCCGCAGATAGTGAGTGGGGGTATTGGGCCGCCGAATTTGAAGGTAAGGCTCTGTAGATTGCACTGGAAGTCTAATCCCAGTAATGTGGGGGCGCAGAGTTGGGGAAGGACGTGTAGCTTGTAGTTTTTGAACTCCCTCCCCTGCACCGTTAGGGTAACTATGCAGAAACCTTTGATCTGTACGGAGTGGGATCCTGCAGCTAGGGAAATATTTTGTGCGCCGGGATAGGTGGTCAAGGAACAGCGTCTTACCGTGTCGGGGTGGATAAAGCTCTCCGTGCTCCCGGAGTCGACTAGGCATGGTGTCTCGTGCCCGTTTATTAGCACCGTTGTCGTCGTCGTCTGGAGTGTCCGGGGCCGAGCTTGGTTGAGCGTTATTGAAGCGAGACGTGGTTGTAGTAGTGGAGCGTCTTCCTCGAACCCCGTGGAGCCGTCGACACTGGGGTCCGTTGTTGCCGCCCAAGATGGCGTCGGGGATGAACAAAATGGCTGCCCCCATACATCGCACGTGGCAGAGGGGTCACAAGATGGCGGCGGGGGTGGACAAAATGGCCGCCCCCATGCGTCGTACAGGTCTGGGGTGGTCCAAGATGGCGGCGCCCTTCCTCCCCTCGTGGTGGTCGGGACCCAAAATGGCGGCGTCTGCGGGTCGCACATGGGGCGCTGGGGGGGGGGTTGGGGAGCGTTAGGAACGCGCAGGGCTCCCTCATCTCTGGGGACAGCGGTGGTCGGGACCCAAATTGGTAGCGCCGGCGGGTCATACGCGGGGGGGGGGGGTTTGGGGGGGCGTTGGAGCCGCGCAGAACTCCCTCTTCTCCGGGGAGAGCGGTGGTCGGGACCCAAAGTGGTAGCGCCGGCGGGTCATACATGGCGCGCGGGGGGGCGGGGGGGGGGGGGCTGGGGAGCGTAAGCGGCGTGCAGGGCTCCCTGTTCTCCCGGGATCGCGGTGGTCGGGACCCAGAGTGGCTGCGCCTGCGGGTCGTACATGAGTCGCTGGGGGGGTTGGGGAGCGTAAGCGGCGTGCAGGGCTCCATGTTCTCCCGGGACAGCGGCGACCTCGCGGGACCGGCACACAACCGCGAAATGGCCCTTTTTCCCGCAGCTCTTGCAGATTGCTGCGCGGGCTGGGCAGCGCTGCCGGGGGTGTTTCACCTGGCCGCAGAAATAGCAGCGGGCGCGCCCGGTGCGACTTGGCGTTTGGACCGCGCAAGCCTGTGGGGTGTCCGGGGGGGGGGGGGGGTGGGTTTGTCGCGACGGGTACGTACGGAGCCCAATGGGCTGCCGCGCGGTCGGGGCCGTAGGCGCGGGTATTACACGCGGCCACGTCTAGGGAGGCTGCTAGGGCCCGTGCCTCTGAGAGCCCTAGCGACTCTTTTTCTAGAAGTCTTTGGCGGATTTGGGAGGAGTTCATACCTGCCACAAAAGCATCGCGCATTAACATGTCCGTGTGTTCATTTGCGTTCACCGAAGGGCAGCTGCAGGCTTGTCCCAAAATTAGTAGCACGGCGTAGAATTCATCTATCGATTCTCCGGGACTTTGCCGTCTCGTTGCGAGTTGATAGCGAGCGTAGATCTGGTTTACTGGGCGGACATAGAGACTTTTCAGTTCTGCGAACGCCGTCTGGAAATCCTCTGCGTCTTCGATGAAAGAGAAAATCTCCGTGCTTAACCTAGTGCAGGACCTGTAGTTTTTGGTCTTTTGTGACCCGGCCGGTGGCCGTTCTGAGGTAGGCCTCGAAACAAGTCTGCCAGTGCTTGAAAGCTGCTGCCGCGTTCACTGCGTGGGGGCTGATCCTCAGGCATTCCGGGATGATCCTGAGCTCCATAGTCCTTTTTAGGCACGCTTAATAAATTGTAGCGCACAAAGACTCCGAGAGACGAATAGAGTGAAGTCGATGAGGCTTTATTAAGCGTGTCTGTTCCCCTGCAGCTCGGTAGTAGACTGGCCTGCGGGGGAGGACTCCGGCTTCTTATACTCCGCCTTCAGGGCGGAGCTAGAGGTCAACGGCCAACCAGGACCCGGGATCTGTCAGCCAATGACATTAGGGCTTCCAGTCCCACATGACCCCTAATACATACTACCACAGTTACAGAACTTATTTTAAGCTCCATTGTGTTATAAAAATGTTGTTTTACATTGTATTCTGGATGTGAGTGGCGCTGGCACGACCACACGTGCTGACCATTCCACACTAGCCCGAAAAGGTGGTACCAGGTCCTCATTGCAGTGAGTGTTTTTTTTTTGTTGCAATCGAGGGACAGTTCAGTCAGCATTAGGAATCGGTATAGTTTTGGAAGGAGTCGCATTTGGGTGAGCCTGGGTTATCACAGCAGGTTCCTTTTCACCAGAGGAAATGAGAGCCAGTTTGTTTTTCCCAGCGATATGGCAGCTTTCATGTTTGTTTCTCTCGGGGAGTGAATCACAAATGACCAGTTGTCGAATTTTCACACCTTGTCTTTAACTTGTCAACTTCAGTCTCATCTAATGCCATAACGACTACATTGCCAATACTTTGTCTAACAATGATTTATAATGGTCTGCAGCTGATTTCCTTAGTAGTGTCGTCATGCAGCCCGAACCTGTAATGTGGCCTTGATGACGGCTCTGACGTGATCTAACAAATCCGATACATTATCATTTTACCCCATTCACTAAATTTGTCCATGTCAATACTGGTTAATGGAACAATTATCCAAACAATTATTGGTTAAAGATACTCTTGCAAATAAGATTTTTCTGCTGTTTGCAGTTTTCTAACCATGTATCGGTGTTCATGTTCCCACCAGCTTGCAGAGCTGTTACAAGTTCAGATTTTTGCAGAGGGTGGGCCTGCTGCTGATTTTCTTTTTAATCTTTATTTGTGTCACTTTTCGGGCTAGTGTGGAATGGCTTACATTAACACTGCAATGAAGTTACTGTGAAAAGCCCCTAGTCTCCACACTCCGGCCCCTGTTCGGGTATACTGAGGGAGAATTCAGAATGTCCAAATTACCTAACAAGCACGTCTTTCGGGACTTGTGGGAGGAAACGGGAGAACATGCAGACTCCGCACAGACAGCGACCCAAGCAGGAATCGAACCCAGGACCCTGGAGTTGTGAAGCAACTGTGCTAACCACTACCGCCCATAACCGCTGTACAGCCGATTCCTCCTCTCGTTATCATAACCCATTTATATGATCAATCCGACGTTTTGGTTTTACTTAGCCACTATTCGTGTGACAAGCAAAACCTGACCTTCTGAAAATCCTCCTGTTTGATAGTTTCCCAAAGTTTGAAGGGTCAAACCTCACAGAATGATATAACACAGAAGCAGACTATTCGGATTAGTCTCTGCTTGCTCTTGGGTAGATCCGTACAACCAGTCCAACTGTTTTCCCCATTGACCTGCATTTGGATTTCCCTTTAAGTATTTATTGAATTTCCTTTTGAAATTTGCTATTGAATCTGCTTCCACTACCCTTTCAGCCCGTACATTCCAGATCATAATGCGCTGTTTTTACTAAAAGTATTTGGATTGACACACGATGCGTTATTCTAGATTGCAAACTGTGCATGGAGCTAAGTTTGTATGAACTTGAAAAGGGAAAGAGAAAAACTTATTATTTGTGACAATGTAATTTATTGTTAAAATTACATCTGAATTTGGATTTGCAAACCGGAATCACTGTTGTGATCTAAAACTGATGAGATATATACCTATAATCCATAGTGGATTTTTTAAGCTCTTAAAATATTAACCTTTTTTTTTTTTTGTTCCAGTTGTTACAGGAGCAACTGATGGAATTGGAAAGGCTTATGCAAAGGAGGTATGTTAGAAAACAAGTCATGCTTTCAGTTGAAATTCCTACCGACCTTTCTTCACACTTATACAGTAAACAAAATCTTCGCCTTGATCATGGTGAAACTTAATTCGGAAAATGTTATTCGTTCTGACCAAGACACGCTCTTGGAAAGTATATATATCCATATCTGTTATATTCCTGTTCAGCCAGAAAGTAGACTGAAGCAAAGTTAGATATTTTAAGCTTTTTTGAAAATAGTATTTAAAAATGGTACCTCTAATTTACTTTGACTATCCTTGACTTTTGAATTTTTCCCTCTACACAATAGCTCGCCAAGCGCGGTCTGAGCATTGTCCTTATCAGCAGATCCCAAGAAAAGCTGGATCAAGTTGCTGAGGAAATAAGTAAGTCACATCTTTTTCTGAAAGACTTTTATTCCAGTATGATTATTTTTTATTCCCTCTGCCTTCCTTTCAAAAATGTTCAGTGGGCAGTCGCATAGTGATATTACCCAATTGCTCATTTAAAAATAACGAGCCTGGGTTTTCGTCAGTTGGCTATTAACATGGAAGGTATCAGAGTCAAACCTATTCCTATTGCCACCAAACATCCACTTACACATTTTAACAGAGATTTGTGGCAATAGGTTCAGGTCCCTGTTTGAGATTAATTGAATTCAAATATGAGCAATTTGGAAAAAACACCTAGGTGTTTCCGTTGATGTAGCTGTGTTCAGATGGGTCTGAGAGGTGGAACAAAGGCTAATCTATGAATTCATTTGGGGAATGAAAGGAAGAGGACACTGACCAAATGCATACTTAATGGCACTGGCTCTTGCTTAAAAATAAGACTTGAAGTGAGTTTGAGGGCAGGTTCCTCATTAATTTGGAATTAAAGGGCTTGGCCAAAAAGCTCAAAAGTACTCTTTGACTTGGAGGTTAACATATTGATTTGAAATTGAAATATCAATGGCCTTCATTGAATAAGTTATATTTGAAAATCTTAACTGAAACCTTATCAGCTTTGAAAAATCACTAATCTTGTGATTCACAACAAACAATCTGAAGGAAAGATTTGTATTTTATTGGTGGGACTTGCCTATAGTGTAGCACCAGGAGTTAACATTTTGCAGTCAGTTTGGTTAAGCATGTTATATCTGTACTACTCTACAAAACATCACCACTGATTCATGGGAGACCCTGGCTTGTGACCGATCAAAATGGAGAAGGCAGATCCGTGAAGGCACTGACCACATTGAGCGACTTTGTCGGAAGGCGCAAAGCCACGACATTGGAGGGAGTGCACAAACCTCCAGCCAAGCATTGTACCCAATTTTTCAAGCACCCTGCATGTGACAGAGTCTGCAGATTGTGCATCGAACATATCAGCCATCTCGGAACTCATCGAACCAGAATTGAAGCATGGCATCCCGGATCCCGAAAGACTGGCTAAGGAGAAGGAGATTCTACTACATCTCGAAAAAAAGGCAAAACTTGGCCCAGTTTCCTAGACTTAAGGCAGGGACAGGCGAGTAACAGCTTTGCTCCAGCTGAATCGGTAATTTGGAATAACAATTAAAAAGCAACACTCATCTAGCTGATCTGGCAAGGTGGGTTGGTCTCCCTCTGTCACTGGCGGGTTGGGTACAGGCAGTTAAAATGAATGTGTTGCTGGGATTTCTGTTTATTTTCCTGCCAAACGCATTTTTTAGAGAGCTTGAAGAAATGATTACTTCGTTCATATAGGGAGGAAAGGTGGCCAGAATTAAAAAGGTGCTGCTGCAGAGAGGAAGGCAGGGGGTTTGGGTCGTCCGAACCTGATGTATTATTATTGGGCGGCGAATGTGGAGAAGGTGCGGAGCTGGGTCAGAGGGGTTGACTCCCAGTGGGTCAGAATGGAGGAGAGTTTGTGTAGGGGGTCAGGTTTGAAGGTGCTAGCAACAGCATCGCTCCCTACGGCCCTGGGAAAATGCTCAGAATCCGGTAGTAATAGCTTCATTGAGAATTTGGAGGCATGTTCGCCAGCACTTTGGGTTGGGGGCATGATCAAGGGGAATGCCGATTCGGGGGAATCATAGATTTGAGCCAGGGAAGTGGGATGGAAATTTTCGGAGATGGGAGAAGAAAGGAATTAGGACACTACAAGATTTATTTCTTGGGGATCGGTTTGCAAACCACGTTCATATGTTTTGGTCCTGTCCAAAGCTGGAGGATTACTGGATGGAGGTTTTTAGGGTAATCTCTAAAGTGGTGCACGTGAAACTGGACACGGGCCCTCTGGAGACCATATTTGGGGTGTCGGACCAGCCAGGGTTGGAAACTGGTGCGGTGGCAAATTTTGTAGCCTTCGCCTCTTTGATCGCCCAAAGGCAGATCCTGTAGGGATGGAGAGCAGCCTCTCCACCCTGTGCCCTGGCATGGCGGGGGGGACCTGCTGGAATTCTCTACTCTTGAGAAGGTTGAATTTGGACTGAGGGGAAGGATGGAGGGGTTCTACAATTCATGGGCGGTTATTCATTAGGCACTTTCAAGAACTGGATTACATCGAACATTGTGGGGGGGGGGGGGGGGGGGGGGGTTGGGAGAGTTGGGGGAGGGGGACTGTATGTGTTAATGGTGACTATGGATGATTCCTGATTCCTTTTTGTTATTTGTTTATTGTAACATGCGGGCTAATGTTTGGGGGTTTGGTGGGAGGATGGGATTGCTGTTATTGATATGGGGATAGACATTATAGGGCTGGTTTAGCTCAGTGGGCTTGACAGCTGGTTTGTGATGCAGTACAAGGCAGCAGCGCGGGTTCAATTCCCATACCAGCTCTGAGAATTCTGAATTCTCCCTGTGTACCCGAACAGGCGCCGGAATGTGGCGACTAGGGGCTTTTCACAGTAATTTCATTGCTGTGTTAATTTAAGCCTACTTGTGACAAAGATTATTTACATTCGTACTGATTATTCTTTATTGTTGGGGGTAAATTTGGGAGAAAATGTGAAAAAGGAGAATTAAAAACTTAAAAAAAAAAAAACAACTCATATATAATGTAGAGCACGTGGGTAAGTGTGAACATTTTTCCTCATCTGAGCTGCTAAACTTTAGTTTGTAGAAGATAGTGTTCCTGAATTGGAGCTTTTTGATCAAAATTCAGGGGAAAATGTTTTTGTCTTTACAGACGTTCATTATATTTGAGTTCAGAGACTGAAATAGTCTGCATAGGAAAGAGATGAAAGTAGGTCTTTGGGTGGGGGGGGGGGATCTGAGCTAATAATACAACAAAATGTGTTCCCTCCATTACCCCTGCCCCCATAAAATCAAAGTCGCTGGCAGTACTTTTATTTGGAAGCTCAGTCGATTCATACATGTCAATGTTGCCTACTCCCTAAGCCTAATCAACCGCAAAATGAGATGTTAGTGGTGCTATCAAGTGGCGCTTATCAATACACCTCATCTGTTTCCAGTCTGGATTCTGCCAGAACCACAGCTCTAGATCTTGTCACAAGTCATTCCAAATATCGGACACCAGCTGAATTCTAGAGGTGAGGGGAAGGACTGCCCTTGACATCAAGGCAGCATTGTACAAGGGGCATAGTAAAGTTGAAATCAATGGAACTCACTGGGAAAACCCCTGGGATTGAGATCATATAGCATAGACAAGCATGGTTGACATTGATTAGTCAACTTAACCTAAGTACATCACTGCAGGAATTCCTGACAGCAGAATACTAGGCCAAGTTATGTTCAGCTGTTTCATCAATGACAGTCCCTCCGCAAGGTCACAAGTGGGCCATTTTCTATAGATTGCCCAGTGTTCAGTTCAACTCTCAATTCCTCTGAAAATGAGGCAGTCCATGCCGACGTGCAGCATGACCTGGGCAACGTTCAGGCTTGGGCTCATAAGTAGCAAAGATACATTTGTGATTCACAAGTACCAGGCAGCAGTTATCTCCAAGAAGAGAGGATAGCCACTTCCCGGGACACGATTGCTACCATGATCCTGGTCCTGTGGGGATACCATTGATGAGAAGCTGGATTGGACAAACCATTTCAGTGCTGCGATGACTGAATGTTCTTTGAAAAGTGGCTTACCACCTACAAAGCACAAGCCAAGTGTCTGATGGAACTTGCCTGGATTGGGACAGCTCCAACAACATTGAAGAAACTTGACGCCACCCAGGTGAAAGCAGTTTGATTTTTCATCCCATCCACCCACATAAACAGCCACTCCCTCCAACACCGAGGGACTGTAACTGGAAGTGTGTACCAACAGGATTCACTGCAGCAATATTCTGGTTTCTTAGGCAGCAATCACCATTGTATCATTGAGATGAATAAAAGCAGGAGGTGCATTGGAACACGATCATTACCAAATTCTCCACCAAATAGGACATCATTCTTGGACACTTCGCTGTTCCATCATTATTGTTGGGCCATAATCCTCAAACTCTCTCCGTAATGGTACTTTTGGTGTAACCTCACTGCATGGACTGCAGCCATGCAGAAGGCCCACCATTACCTGCCGTGAAGTCATGGGCAGCCAAGGGTAGGCAATAATTGCCAGAGAATAATTTATACTACAAGAAAGTTCTGTGACATAATTTTAATGTTCTGATTGATGAATGGAAGTCTTTGCCTATCCAGATCAGTTTCAACCTATGACCTGTTAGACTTGTATCGTTTGCCAAATTATAGGTGAACTTTGGCATTGCTGCAATAATTGATATGAGAAATATTTACATTGGTTCAGAGAGACCATTCAATGCATCTTATCCATTACTACCGTTATCTCATTTAAAGTATGAAAAATAATTACCATGGCGGAAGTGGAACTGTTACTGAGAAATGTAATCTGTGTACCAAACTGAACGAAAGTTACATCGTTTGTGTATGCATATCCTGAATAAGTATTTTGTTGAGAGATAGTTGACACAAAAATGCATAATCCTGTTCGGCTTCGATTGAGATAATACCCTTGGGAATGGGGTATTTAAACGTTGTCCTGATTTGTCTTGCTCCAGCTTTAAATCTGCTATAGTATTTGAGCTAGCAGTTCTTATGCTTGTGTTAATGAGTTGCTTTCAACCCAAAGATAAGTCTAACTATTCCCTGTGCCCTGCAAATTGTGCTTGTTCAAGGCCTGTGATATAATTTTTGTCATGTTGTCAGCTGGATAATATCTGCAAAAAAAGTGTGTGTATCAATAGATTGTGATATTTGTATGACTTTATTTGTCTACCATGTTCATTTTGTTATAGGTGCAGGGAAAGAATTTACAGAAATTGTCAGTGGCTTCTGAGTGTAGGAGGGCATCTCGCTTTTCTTACCGTAGGTTTGGTCCATTTATCTGTGGGCATGAAGAATCATTACTTTTGTACTGAGGTTCCTATATTTTTAAGATGTAAAGTTTTAACCTATTTTGGCAACTTGGGATTTTATACACTTGGCCAGTTTCACCAGGAGATGTAGATCTTGGGCACTGAATGGATTGCTGGGAGTTGTCATCAAAGGACCTCTTGTAGTCTTCCCTCACGCATTACAGTTCTAATTCAAACTGGATTTGATTAAATAAACGTCAGTTGAAGATGGTGGATCCAAAGAAAAAGGCTGAGACATTTACATGTTTGACTATCTCCAAAAATTACATTCCCTCTAGAACCATGTGCTTCAACATGTAGGAAAAGCATAAACCGAGCTTCAAATTAAAAATCCCATCTTTCAGCCATGCCAAATTTTACTTGTGCCTTTGCTACTACTCGTGATCCAAGATGGTAGTGGTCCCACAGGCAACTGCTAGTTGCAGAGGTAAAATTCTGAAATCTTGCACACTGACTACTTTCCATTGCTGCATAATCCTTGCTTTCTTCACGGTGATTTGTTGAGGAAGGAGATGAGGGAGGTTTTGAGTGTGCTGGTGGAGGAGGTGGTTTCCCCGGTGAGGACGGAGGTGCGAGAGCAAGGGGAGGCGCTGAAGGAAGTGGAGGAGACGTTATTGCAGCACGGTGATCAACTTGCCTCGGTGGGGAAAGAGATGCGGAAGGTGATGGACACGAACAAGGATCTGCGAGGAGAAATGGAAGACCTGGAAAACAGATCCAGGCGACAGAATTTGAGGATTGTGGGGCTGCCCGAAGGAGTTGAAGGACCGAAGCCGACTGAGTATTTTGCCGCGATGCTGGCAAAACTATTGGGGGAGGGGGAGGATCCCTCCCGATATGAACTGGATCAGGCTCATCGGTCGTGGAGGCCTGTACCAAAGGCGAGTGAGCCGCCAAGGGCAGTGACTCTGTGCTTCCGTAGGTACAGTGTGAAGGAGAAGGTCCTGAGCTGGGACAAGCAGAAGCGGGTGTTGCAGTGGGCTGGAGCTGGTATACGTGTATACCAGGACTTTACGGTGGAGCTGGCAAGGAGGCGGGCTGCCTTCAACCGGGTGAAGAGGGCACTGCACATTAGCAAGGTGCGGTGCGGCATTGTATATCCAGCGAAGCTGAGGGTGACTTACAAGCTCGGACTTTTATTTTGGAACGGCGGAAGCAGCGGAGGAGTTTGCGAAAGCAGAAGGACTGTGGCAGAATTGACAAATTGAGGAATGGCCATGTGCCGATGTAACCTCATGACTGTATTCTTCTTTTTTGTATCACTGCTGTGTAAGATTAAGGGTGACTACGGGTAATCCCTGATTCCTTTTTGTCATTTGTTTATGTAAACATGCGGGTTGAGGTTTGGGAGTTGGTGGGTAGATGGGATCATTGTTATTATGGGGACTGACATATCTTACTGATTATTGTTTATTGTTGATGGATGTAAATGTGGGAGAAAATGTGAAAAAGGAGGAGAATAAATAAAATTTAAAAAATAGTTTTTGTTCGTGTGAATACTGCTCATAGCAGCTCCCCTGTTCACTCTGTAGATACTCGTAGATGCATGTATGTATGCACATGCAGAATGAAACTTGCACATACAGATACATGGTACAACAATAACAGATTGTTGACTGATGAAAGTAATCAATCTTTACCAATCCAATAGGTGCCGAGGTTTTTAAATAAATTATCTTTATTATCACAAGTAGGCTTACATTAACACTGCAATGAAGTTACCGTGGAAAGCCCCTAGTCGCCACATTCCGGCGCCTGTTCGGGTACACGGAGAATGCAAAATGTCCAATTCACCTAACAGCACGTCTTTCGGGACTTGGGGTAGGTTGTAAGGGTCTACACAACTTTTAAAATCCGAAAAGTAGCAATGATCATATCAACCGATCATTTTTCCTAGTGAGATCATGGTAAATGTGATAATCATTCAACTGAATCCAATCTCTCCATCCTTTCCGAGTTACCTTCATATATTTTACAATAGCTGCACTATCTTTGTTCTGTGACCAAAACTGTACATAGTATTCTAAGTGCGGTGATGAATGATTTATAAAATAGCAGGATTAACTTACTTTTGGTTCAAGATCGACTTTTTTTTAATACATCCTGATTTGGTCAATGTTGTGCTTGTTTTAAAATTGTCAGGCTGTAGATCTTTCATATTCTAGAAGTTATTTTCTTTCTATTGAAGTGGTGGTCCCTTCTTGGATTTTTGGTTCCCATGTGAAATATGCTCGAGTTTCTCCATTATATTTTATTTGGCACAAATGTTCGATTATTCTCAAATTCTCCTGTTGCTTATCCTGTTTAAGTTTGCAATCTATTAGCTTCATTAGCTTTGTAACTGTTTGTGACACTCGCTCCAGATTATTTTATGAGGAAAATGCTAAACCAATGCGGTCGCAAATAATCTCCTCTTTGTGAAGCTATATTGATTTTATGATGGTGAAATTTTCCACTGCATCTGTGAAGTTTGTATTGTACAATTGAGTATGAGTAGTAACCAATTAGTGTTCTCTGCTTCCCAATTATTTGACATGTCAGCTTTAATTTATGTTTGGTAAAGACATTTATACCACCACCATGTGCACAAATACACTGAAAGTGATTAAGAATGGTTAAGTCATAGTTTTAATTTTGAGATCTCCTTTTCTTGCGTTTAGAAATATCTAGCAGACATGTTTTTAAAAATAAATTTAGTGTACCCAATTCACTTTTTCTAATTAAGGGGCAATTTAGCATGGCCAATCCACCAAGCCTGCACATCTTTTTGGTTGTGGGGGCGAAACCCACGCAAACACGGGGAGAATGTGCAAACTTCACATGGACAGTGACCCAGAGCCGGGATCGAACCAGGGACCTCGAGGCTGTAGGGCTAACCCACTGCGCCACCGTGCTGCCGCAGACAATGTTAATTAATGTTTTTTAAATAAGCCATTATCATGTTCATTACACTTTTCCAATTAATTTTGAATATTCAGAATCTTTTGTTAAAGGAAAGGAACATTTTATGTAGGTTGTCACATTCTTCGTTATTTCAAAGCGCAGCGCAACTAATGATAATCTTTATTAGTGTCACAAGTAGGCTTACATTAACACTGCAATGAAGTTACTGTGAAAATCCCCTAGTCGCCACACTCCAGCGCTTGTTCGGGTACACTGAGGGAGAATTCAGAATGTCCAATTCACCTAACAAGCATGTCTTTCGGGAATTGTGGTGCTAAACTAGGGATAGCTCGATGCCCTTCAGGACTTCTATTTGAACTGAACTGAGATTGTAAACATGCTTGTAAGTTTCCAATATTTATTTGTTACTGTTTGGGGGCATACGGATGTTACCCATGTATGATGCTCCTTTACCTCATGATCCTTTTACTCTTGGCAGCTGTTGCAGGACTCAATAAATGTGCGGACTCCACAATTCAGAACAGTGACCCTGAGCACAAGCTGTCAAGACTGGCTCATTGCATTTACTTTACTGGAACAAGCACATTTGTCCAGATGGTGGATTCATAAATCTATGAATATGATTAAATCAATGCTTCCATTCGTGGTTGTCCAGTTTGTTCCTTTAATAAGTGGAACCAATGCTCGAAGTCTACGTGTCTGCTGTTTGGTTTCACACCTATAATGTAATAGAGCCTTAACAGAATGACTTTTATTATCTTCCACTGGTATCCCAACATCGACTGAGTACCTGCTGCTGCTGAACCCAATTCCCACCAGGTCAGTTCACTGATAATATGGCGAATAATCAGGACTGTAGCTTGCTCTTTTGGCTCAAATGTATTGCATTGTGGACTAGACTTAGATTTTGATTTTCAGTGACAAGTTTCCATAGTCTGTGTTACCTGTAGTGAGGTAACACCGGTTGACATGACCTAGCAATTTAATTTGAAATCAACATTCCAAGGCAATCCTGTTGGATTTATATTGCTGATTTATAATATACATCTTAAACTTATGGATCAGATGGTACAAATCTGTTTTCAGTTATACATAGTGAAATATTAAGTTTTGAAAACTGTTTATAACTGATTCACATAGATACTGAACATTGGACTTTGGTGCAGGACATGTACCAGGACACCCAGATCCCGCTCTACAACCAAGTTCAGCAATCTCTTTCCACTTAAATGGTATACTGCCCTTCTATTCTTTCTGTCAAGGTGGAAAAGTTAAATTTTATCCACATTATGCTGCATTTGTCAAATTTTTGTCCACTCACTTTACCTATCTAGATCCCTTTGTGATCTCCTTGCCCTCCTCTTGACAACTTAATTGTGACATCAGCAACTTTAGCTTACAAAAAATTCAGTGCTCTCATCTCAGTATGGATATCGATTGTATATAGTTGACACCTCAACACTGATCCATGTGGCAAATGACCCATTTATCTCTACTCTCTGCTTCCTGTTAGCTAACCAACTCTCTATCCATGCTAATATGTTATCCTGAGACCATGAGCTCTTATTTTGTGTAGGAACCTTTGATGTGGTGATTTACTAAATGCCTTTTGGAAGCTCAAGTACTCCACATCTGCAAGTTTCTCTTCATCAGAGAGAGATCGTGTGAGGTTGCATCACTTCCTGCGATGATGTACACTGTATACAGTTAGAATCAACCCCTTGTATATAAGAATCAAAAGTCAGTTTCCCTCCTGCATATGTATAATAACCAGCATTTACGACTTTCACAGGGAATGTTCATCTTGTTACAAAGAGCATGCATCCAGTTCCATGTCATCGAAAGCAAACTACGTCCCATTGTGCAAAATCTGAGTCCATCTCGAAAGATGTACAAGACTCCTGAATAAAGCATCGTGTAATAATGTGAGCTCCCTGCTTAAATGAAAGTAGGTGATGAAGCACATAATGTAATGCAAGTGAAAATCACGTGACAGTTCCACACTTTGGGAGGAAATAATACCTTCCGTGTCTCCCTTGTACTTCTGCAAATCCACACATTCTGAGCTGTTTCCTTATTGCCATGCAGTTTAGATTGGAAGACACCGGTCAGCTCCATGTTCTCCTTGCTCAGTGCCTGCTTCTGGCTCAAGATCTTGTGATACCCAAATGTCCTTGGTGCAATTGTTGTAAGTTGAGTCTCAGAACCCGGAATGGCTACTCTCGTAAATGAGTAAACTGCAAGGTGTCAATTGTGTTCGCACCATTGTCTGCGAATGGGATTGTGTGGCATGCATGCTAGCCAACCTTATGGAATGCCTCACGGTCCATGAATTATTTTTAAAAGTGTTTTTTGTTCCAATGTAGAAATGCTTCAGGCAATCTACACACAGCTAGATCCCATTGTCAGTATGGTAATAATATTGGATAATTTCACTCCCCATCTGTCTGTTCCCTCTCTTGGATTTAATTGTGATTGAAATGCACTCTGAAATGTCTGTCTCACTTCCCCTCTATTTCTCTCAACGTTCCTACCTCATTTGCACAAACACTGATGATCCTAACCCATTTCTCTCCCATTCACTGTCCCTGAGCACAGAACCCAGGATTATTGTTGTTTGTATTTGAAATGTTACGCTGAATCTTCCACTTCTGGCACTTGTCAAACTCAACGTCCCCCTCTCAATCGCCCTCTCTTTGTTTCTCGCAGCTGTTGCTACTCTCGCACATCTCTGCCTTTCCTTCTTTCGTTCTACCTTGAATTCAACCTTCACCGTCACAAGAATCTGCCTGCCTCTGCTCTTATTAATAACACAATATCAAACTCTTTAACATCACACCTGGAAATAGCTTACAATTACCCCTTAAGCAACACTACTCAATTCAGTAAAGACAATACCCTTAATGACTATCTCTATTCCCAATTAAACAACAAGAAAGGAAAAACATACAACTAGTAATGAAATTTGCTTATTGTCACAAGTAGGCTTCAAATGAAGTTACTGTGAAAAGCCCCTAGTCGCCACATTCCGGCGCCTGTTCAGGGAGGCTGTTACGGGAATCGAACTGTGCTGCTGGCCTGCCTCGGTCTGCTTTCAAAGCCAGTGATTTAGCCCTGTGCTAAACAGCCCCAATCTCAATCCAACAATACAGCTCTCAATCCAACCTCCATCCCAATGGCATAGAGTAATACTTGCTTTCCAAAACAGATTTGGCTTCTATTAGAACCACTGCAGCCACTGGCTGGGTGTCTTCAAAAAGGGGTTTCAACTGTTTGTTTCAGTTTCCCTTTGTCCTCTGACAAATCTGTAGTGCTTTAAATGTTATTAATCCCTTTTTAACTATCCTATTGTGAGAGAAAACTGCCTTACTTGTGGACTTGGTGTCAGCCAGATTAGAACTCACTCAAACAATGCTGTCACAAAATGTCTGAATACCGTAGCTCCACCCAGCAATGACATCATCTCCCTAGGCTGAAAACACTAACTGCCAGGGACTCCCCCCTAGTCAAACAGCAGTCCATTAGCTCGGGCAGCATTTTACTCTGGTCACTTTCACCTCTGATTCCTAAAAGCTTTCTGGTCTTGCAAAACATGGCTACTACAGTCAAACACACTCTCATCCAGGCTTTTAACCCTTAAATTGCCAAATGTTTATAATTCAAGATATTTAAAATCCTACAGTTGTCACATCTGCTACTGTCTTTAACTTTTTTTAGTTGACCACGGATTGGGAGTCCTATTAGAATTTTTTCTCGTTGGAATGTAGCCAATCTGTCTTTTGAAATATCCCTACAAATGCCTGCCACTGTATCTCTATAGACCTATTGCTTACTTAATTTCCCAGCTCAAAACTCTGCTTTCATTTCCACATAATTACCCCAAAGATTTTAAATGCTAGCCTTCGATCCACTCTTTTCTCCCCTCAAACTGAAAAACAAAATTCAATAATATGATCACTGTTACCTAGGGGGTAACACTGAGGTTATCCGTTAATCCTATCTTGTTGTACAATACCATTCTAGTATAGCCTGCTCTCTGGCTCCAGAATGTGTTGTTCAGAGCAACTATCCTGAAAATGTTCAATAAATTCCTCATCCAGGCCACCTTTGCCAATTTGATTTTCCTGTCCATATGTAGATTAAAACCCCCATGATTATCATATCTTTCTGACAAGCTCCCATTATCTCTTTTATACTTTGTCCTACCGTGCAGTTACAATTAGGGGACCTGTACACCAATCCCGCAAGGGACTTCTTTGCTGTTATCATTTCTCCTCAATCCGTTGTTTCCACATCGTGCTTTCTTGAACTGGGGTCACTCCTCTCATGTGCTAATACCATCATTAATTAGCAGAGCCATCCCACCACTTTTCCTAGACCCCTGTCCTTCCAAAAGGTCATGTGCCCGTCAATATTCAGGTCCCAATCTTTGTCATCCTGAATCCATGCCTCTGTATGCTATTGGATTTTACTTATTATTTCTATTTGTGCTATAAGTTCATCTGTTTTGAATGTTGCATGCATTCAGATGCAGAGCCTTTAATTTTGTCCTTTTATTATTTTCGTAGCACCTGGCCTTGACTGCTGTTTTACTCTTGGATTTGTACTCTTTATACCTTCCTGTCACATTCTGATTATCATTTTCCGTAATAGTACCTTTTTTCTTTTGCCTTGTCTCTACCCTTAGTTTACCACACCTTGCCAGATTTGATCCTTTGCCCCGTTAATTAGTTTAAGAGCTTTTCGATCTCCCTAGTTATGCAGCTAGCTAGAGCACCAGTCCCAGCAAGGTTCAGATGCAGACCGTCCCGACGGTACAGATTCCACTTTCACTACGACTGATGTCAGTGCCCTTCAACCGGGAGCACAGTTCTCTCTCACCAGTCTTTGAGTTACGCATTCATTTCTCTAATCTTGTATGCCCTATGCCAATTTCCACGTGGTTCATGGATTATTACCTTTGAGGTTCTGGTTTTTAATTTAGTGCCTAGCTCCTCGTACTCTTTGCTTGTTCTACCTATGATGTGGAGATGCCGGCGTTGGACTGGGGTGAGCACAGTACGAAGTCTTACAACACCAGGTTAAAGTCCAACAGGTTTGTTTCGATGTCACTAGCTTTCGGAGCGCTGCTCCTTCCTCAGGTGAATGAAGAGGTCTGATCCAGAAACACATATATAGACAAATTCAAAGATGCCAAACAATGCTAGGAATGCGAGCATTAGCAGGTGATTAAATCTTTACAGATCCAGAGATGGGGTAACCCCAGGTTAAAGAGGTGTGAATTGTATCAAGCCAGGACAGTTGGTAGGATTTTGCAAGCCCAGTCCAGATGGTGGGGGATGAATGTAATGTGACATGAATCCCAGGTCCCGGTTGAGGCCGCACTCGTGTGCGGAACTTGGCTATGAGTTTCTGCTCGGCGATTCTGCGTTGTCGCGGGTCCTGAAGGCCGCCTTGGAGAACGCTTACCCGGAGATCAGAGGCTGAATGCCCTTGACTGCTGAAGTGTTCCCCGACTGGAAGGGAACATTCCTGCCTGGTGATTGTTGCGCGATGTCCGTTCATTCGTTGTCGCAGCGTCTGCATGGTCTCGCCAATGTACCACGCTTCGGGACATCCTTTCCTGCAGCGTTGGCCGAGTCGCACGAGTATGTACCGCGTACCTGGTGGGTGGTGTTCTCACGTGTAATAGTGGTATCCATGTCGATGATCTGGCACGTCTTGCAGAGATTGCCATGACAGGGTTGTGTGGTGTCGTGGTCACTGTTCTGAAGACTGGGTAGTTTGCTGCAAACAACGGTTCGTTTGAGGTTGCGCGGTTGTTTGAAGGCAAGTAGTGGGGGTGTGGGGATGACCGTGGCAAGATGTTCATCGTCATCAATGACGTGTTGAAGGCTGTGAAGAAGATGACGTAGTTTCTCCGCTCCGGGGAAATACTGGACGACGAAGGGTATTCTGTCGGTTGTGTCCCATGTTGGTCTTCTGAGGAGGTCGGTCCGGTTTTTCGCTGTTGCGCGTTGGAACTGTCGATCGATGAGTCGAGTGCCATATCCTGTTCGTACGAGGGCATCTTTCAACGTCTGTAGATGTCTGTTACGCTCCTCCTCGTCTGAGCAGATCCTGTGTATACGGAGCGCTTGTCCATAGGGGATGGCTTCTTTAATGTGTTTAGGGTGGAAGCTGGAGAAGTGGAGCATCATGAGGTTATCCGTGGGTTTGCGGTAAAGCGAAGTGCTGAGGTGACCGTCCTTGATGGAGACGAGTGTGTCCAAGAATGCAACTGATTTTGGAGAGTAGTCCATGGTGAGTCTGATGGTTGGATGGAACTTATTAATGTCATCGTGTAGTCGTTTCAGTGATTCTTCGCCGTGGGTCCAAAGGAAAAAAATGTCATCGATGTATCTGGTGTATAACGTCGGTTGAAGGTCCTGTGCGGTGAGTAGGTCCTGTTCAAACTTGTGCATAAAGATGTTGGCGTATTGGGGTGCGAATTTGGTTCCCATGGCTGTTCCGTGCGTCTGGATGAAGAACTTGTTGTCGAAGGTGAAGACGTTGTGATCCAGAATGAAGCGGATGAGTTGCAGAATTGCGTCTGGAGATTGGCAGTTGTCGGTGTTGAGTACTGAGGCTGTTGCAGCAATGCCGTCGTCATGGGGGGTGCTGGTGTAGAGTGCCGAGACGTCCATTGTGACGAGGAATGTTCCTGGTTCAACTGGTCCATGGGTGCTGAGTTTCTGTAGGAAGTCCGTCGTGTCGCGACAGAAGCTGGGTGTACCTTGTACGATGGGTTTCAAGATGCCCTCGATGTAGCCAGAGAGGTTCTCACACAGGGTCCCATTGCCTGAAACGATAGGGCGGCCTGGTGTGTTGGCCTTATGTATTTTCGGGAGGCAGTAGAGATCTCCAATGCGGGGAGTACGTGGGATGAGAGCACGTAGGGTGCTCTGAAGATCTGGGTCCAAGGTCTTGATCAGTCTGTTAAGTTGGCGGATGTGTTCCTTGGTCGGATCTGCGGGTAACTATCTGTAGTGTTCTTGGTTGTTCAGTTGTCGGTATACTTCTTTGCAGTAGTCCGTTCTGTTCAGTACGACAGTGGCCCCCCCCCTTTGCTGGTTTGATGACGATGCTGCGGTTGGTCTTGAGAGCGCGGATGGCATTGCGTTGTGCTTGGGTGACGTTCGGGGCTGTCTTGTGAATGCGACTGATGAATCTGGCATTGACGCGACTCCTGACGGCTTGAGCATACATGTCGAGTCTAAGGCAGCGGCCTTCCGGAGGGGTCCAATTCGACTCTTTCCTCTTCGGTTGCCGCACCGCAGATCTCTCGGTCTGCTGTTCCGGTTCATTGGTAGTCTGCTTGGGTTCGCTGTTGGCCTCTTGGGGTCTGTGGAAGAATTCCCGGAGCCTCATTCGCCTGATGAATTCCTCCGTGTCTGCCGCGAGACTGATGGGGTCCATTTTGGTGGTGGTGCAGAAATTGAGCCCTCTGCTGAGGACTTCGATTTCGTCTGGTTGAAGGGTGTAGTCTGACAAGTTGACAATAGATTTCCCTGTATTGTTTTCTACTGTGACACCGGGGGTGGCTTGGTTGCTGCCGGTGGTGATGCCAAGTTTCTCAAGCTTTCTGTTCTTGGTATGCATATAGGTGGCATAGTATTGTTGTCTCATCTGTTTGGCGGTGTTCCGCAGCAGATCTGCTGCATCCTGAGCGCAAGTTGAGAATATGGCCTCTATCTTGGTTTCCAGGTTGCGTCGTCTGCTGTAGAGCTGGCGGACGAGGTGGTTGAGGAGTGTGAGAGAGGTGCGACGGCAGAGTCTCTCAGCGAAGTCTGTGTTGTAGGTCGACTTGAGTGGGTTTGTGATCTGTAGCCCTTTCGGGATCTTGTCTGCTTTCTTGCATCTTTGTAGAAACTTAATGTCAGTGTCTATATGCGCGGTCTTCCTGGAGATCCTCTCCACTTTGAGCCGGCAGTTTGCGGTGTCAATGGTAGCCATGATGTGGAGATGCCGGCGTTGGACTGGGGTGAGCACAGTATGAAGTCTTACAACACCAGGTTAAAGTCCAACAGATTTGTTTCGATGTCACTAGCTTTCGGAGCGCTGCTCCTTCCTCAGGTGAATGAAGAGGTCTGATCCAGAAACACATATATAGACAAATTCAAAGATGCCAAACAATGCTATGAATGCGAGCATTAGCAGGTGATTAAATCTTTACAGATCCAGAGATGGGATAACCCCAGGTTAAAGAGGTGTGAATTGTATCAAGCCAGGACAGTTGGTAGGATTTCGCAGGCCAGATGGTGGGGGATGAATGTAATGTGACATGAATCCCAGGTCCCGGTTGAGGCCGCACTCATGTGTGCGGAACTTGGCTATAAGTTTCTGCTCGGCGATTCTGCGTTGTCGCGGGTCCTGAAGGCCGCCTTGGAGAACGCTTACCCAGAGATCAGAGACTGAATGCCCTTGACTGCTGAAGTGTTCCCCGACTGGAAGGGAACATTCCTGCCTGGTGATTGTTACAGGACCTACTCACCGCACAGGACCTTCAACCGACGTTATACACCAGATACATCGATGACATTTTTTTCCTTTGGACCCACGGCGAAGAATCACTGAAACGACTACACGATGACATTAATAAGTTCCATCCAACCATCAGACTCACCATGGACTACTCTCCAAAATCAGTTGCATTCTTGGACACACTCGTCTCCATCAAGGACGGTCACCTCAGCACTTCGCTTTACCGCAAACCCACGGATAACCTCATGATGCTCCACTTCTCCAGCTTCCACCCTAAACACATTAAAGAAGCCATCCCCTATGGACAAGCGCTCCGTATACACAGGATCTGCTCAGACGAGGAGGAGCGTAACAGACATCTACAGACGTTGAAAGATGCCCTCGTACGAACAGGATATGGCACTCGACTCATCGATCGACAGTTCCAACGCGCGACAGCGAAAAACCGGACCGACCTCCTCAGAAGACCAACATGGGACACAACCGACAGAATACCCTTCGTCGTCCAGTATTTCCCCGGAGCGGAGAAACTACGTCATCTTCTTCACAGCCTTCAACACGTCATTGATGACGATGAACATCTTGCCAAGGTCATCCCCACACCCCCACTACTTGCCTTCAAACAACCGCACAACCTCAAACGAACCATTGTTTGCAGCAAACTACCCAGTCTTCAGAACAGTGACCACGACACCACACAACCCTGTCATGGCAATCTCTGCAAGACGTGCCAGATCATCGACATGGATACCACTATTACACGTGAGAACACCACCCACCAGGTACGCGGTACATACTCGTGCGACTCGGCCAACGTTGTCTACCTCATACGCTGCAGGAAAGGATGTCCCGAAGCGTGGTACATTGGCGAGACCATGCAGACGCTGCGACAACGAATGAACGGACATCGCGCAACAATCACCAGGCAGGAATGTTCCCTTCCAGTCGGGGGACACTGCAGCAGTCAAGGGCATTCAGCCTCTGATCTCCGGGTAAGCGTTCTACAAGGCGGCCTTCAGGACCCGCGACAACGCAGAATCGCCGAGCAGAAACTTATAGCCAAGTTCCGCACACGAGTGCGGCCTCAACCGGGACCTGGGATTCATGTCACATTACATTCATCCCCCACCATCTGGCCTGCGAAATCCTACCAACTGTCCTGGCTTGATACAATTCACACCTCTTTAACCTGGGGTTACCCCATCTCTGGATCTGTAAAGATTTAATCACCTGCTAATGCTCGCATTCCTAGCATTGTTTGGCATCTTTGAATTTGTCTATATATGTGTTTCTGGATCAGACCTCTTCATTCACCTGAGGAAGGAGCAGCGCTCCGAAAGCTAGTGACATCGAAACAAACCTGTTGGACTTTAGCCTGGTGTTGTAAGACTTCGTACTGTTCTACCTATGTCATTGGTAGCTATGTGGACCATGATCACCGGATCCTCTTGTTACAAATTGCTCTCCATCCCTGAGTACATGTCTTGAAGCCTGGCACCGGGCAGGCAGCACAGCCTTCTGGACACTGATTATGCTGCAGAGGACAGTGTTAAATTTCCTCATGTCCATTGCTACCACTATGTTACTCTTGCTCCCCATCTCGCCTTCACCACTTGAATGGCTTCCTGGGCTCTGGTGCCGGGTTCAGTTTGCTTATCCACCCTGCTACCCCCACACTTATCCAAACAAGCTGAGAGAACCTCAAGCCTGTTGGACAATTGCAAAGGCTGAGGCGCCTGCCCTCTGGGCCTCCTTACCTGCCTAACCCACAGTCACATACTCCTGTCCCTGACCAAATCCGAAGACCCTATTGTAAGTGGTGTAACGTTCTCTCTCGCTGATATGTCACAATGTTTGCAGCTCAGCTTCCAGCTCAATGACTCTGAGCCAAACCTCCTCGAGCTACAAACACTTACTGCAGATGTTTGGCTCTGAATCACGCTGCCTTCCAGGAGCTGTCACATGCTGCAGCCGTTACACATCACCTGTCCTGCCATCCTTAATGTGTTTTAATTAATTACTTAATTATATTATTCACTCTCTCCAATTCGCATTCACCTTCATTATATTGTACACACTCCAATGCCCGTGACTGTCTTATTAATTACATTGAGGTTCAATAGCAATTGCATTTTTAAGGTTTAATGGCAATTACATTGTTAGTCAGGTGATGTGTATTTGTACACCTATAAATGAGGATAGCTAGGGGGGGGGGGGGGTTTGGAGTAGTGTTAACTATGAACTAAGTCAATAACCTCCAGCAAAGAAACCAGCTGTGTCTTAGTTTTGACTTCACCAACTGACATGGATCCAATCAATATGCTTTCAGATCTTTCCGAAAGTGCGACATCTATAACTGGATGCAGTACTCCAGCACAGACTGAACTGGTGTCTTGTATGAGTTCGCCGCAACCTCCTTGCTCTTCTACTCTTGTGCCTCTATTGATAAAGCCTAGGATAATTGCTTTATTAATTGCGCTCTCAACCCATCCTGCCACCTTCAATGCTTCAATGACTTGTGCACTGATTCACCCGAGTCCTTCTGCTTCTGCGCCTTCACGATTGTGTGCTTTATTTTATAAGGTCTCTCTCTATTCATCTTTTGAAGTTCTACACTATCCTGCTCACAACTCACAATGATTGCATGTTTCATACCCTAAAATTTTGAAACTGTGCCCTGTAAAGCAAGGTCTAGGTTGTTGAAGTATATTAGGAAGAGCAAGGGTCCCAAAAACTGACCCCTGTGAGCAAATTTCTAAATTTAACAAATCTGGATATCTCTTCCATTTCATAGTTTTATGGTCACGTTTATGCTCAAATTTGGGAACTTGCATTTTACTTGTTTGGGAGGACCTGGGTTTCAGTACCCATGTAATTTCTAATGTATCAATTCCTAATTATTTCATGCACTAGATAAAACCTTGAGGATCGTAGAAAGCACCTCTTGTGGTTCGTGGAAATCAGCAGTCCTAGAGTCTGTCCAAATAACCTGTTCCCATAAAGGCTATTTACTCTTTTTTTTTAAAACAGTCTGGGTTGTAATTGAGACACGTTTGGTTTGTAATCTACACTTATTTACTTTTGCTGACCCTACATTAGGAGGATTTTATTTAAGAAGTCTTTCACTGAATGTCACGATGCTGCCTATTTCAAGTAAGCTGTAATTTAACAACTGAGTGGATGATTCACCAATGGCATTCAGTACCAAACACAAAATAATACATATGTCGGCATTTAAAAATAGAAAATCTAATTATAAATGGAGATCATTAGATAATGAATCTGGAAAAAAATTCGAGCAGCAACAGTTGATCAGTCATTTGAAAATGTTGCAGTGTATGTCAGCAGTTGAAAAGGTAAATAAAATCTTGAGCAGTGCTAGAGCCACAGAATGAATCCAGAAATCTCTTATTTACTGCCATACATGAAACAACTAGTGGAAAATATTCAGGGAAGAGTAGCAAAAGGATTTTAGTTCATTGGAAGGCAGAGAGACCGACGTGAGGTTGGCAAGGTGGGGAAATGTAATCCAGGTATTGCAGACAAATGAAATAAATTGATCGCCGTCATGGATCTCCCTAGTAACAGCAGTAAAACGATTTTAACAAGGCACAATAGGTGGTGATTTGCCCAGCAACAGGTAGAAATCTGCCTAGTGACAACAGAAGCCAGCATTCAAAAGTCACGATGAGTTGTGACTTTTCCAGGAATGGCAATAGGCAGCTAGACGGGATCGTGTGTAAATCACCCTATTGGTAGAAATAGCTTACCCGGACGACAGAGGTGAGTGCAGGTGCACGTTTGCTAAATTCTAGGGTCAAGGAATTTGAGAGAGGTCGACAGCCAGAAAGACAGACTGAAGAATCAAAGGAAAAAATGGTTTAATTGCCATCACCCTCAGCAGCAGAGAGGACCAGTTTACATCTAACAGCTTGAGGGGCCAGTTTTGCATCTAATGGCCTGAGAGCCTCGGCTGGGTAGAAACCTCTGTAAAGGCAGTTTAAATATCTCCGCTGGATCAGGCGTGGTCAATTCACCTACCCTGCATATCTTTGGGTTGTGTGGGTGAGACCTACGCAAACACTGGGAGATTATGCAAATTCCAGACGGACAGTGATCCGGGGCAGGAATCGAACCCGAGTCCCTGGTGCCGTGAGACAGCAGTGCTAACCACTGTGCCACCGTGTCCCCCATTGTGGTAGTTCTAAGCTCTATTTGATTTATAGGTTTACTTAATTTGGATGTTGTTTGGGGAAAGGGGAATTCTTAAGGAGTTCAGGGATCTTTAGAATTTAGAATTTACAGTGCAGAAGGAAGTCATTCGGCCCATTGAGTCTGCACCGGCCCTTGTAAAGGGCACCCTACTTAAGCCCACACCTCCACCCTATCCCAATAACCTAACCTTTTTGGACACTTAAGGGAAATTTAGCATGACCAATGCACCTAACCCGCACATTTTTGGACTGTGGGAGGAAACCGGAGCACCCCGAAGAAACCCACGCAGACACGGGAGAACGTGCAGACTCCGCACAGACAGTGACCCAAGCCGTGAATCGAACCTGGGACCCTGGAGCTATGAAGCAACAGTTCTAACCACTGTGCTAGCAAGCCGACCTAAGAAGCTGAAGCTCCCAATGTGGGATATCTTGGATATCTTAGATATATTTTGGAACAAGTGTACGTTCTAAATAAACTGTGTTTAGTGATTGATTTCCTTAATAGTCCTAGATACTGTAGTCCTCTTCATGTGTCGTTGTCTTTCATTTAATAAATAGTCTTTCATTTAAAAAAAATAAAAATTTAGAATACCCAATTCATTTTTTTCCAATTAAGGGGTAATTTAGCATGGCAAATCCACCTAGCCTGCACATCTTTGGGTTGTGGGGGCGAAACCCACGCAAACACAGGGAGAATGTCCAAACTCTGTACAGACAGTGACCCTGAGCCGGGATCGAACCTGGGACCTCAGCGCTGTGAGGCAGCAGGGCTAACCCTCTGCGCCACCGTGCTGTCCTACAAGTAGTCTTAAATAATTGTTACACAACAACTGGGCTGGTTACCCTCACTAGGGTTTCATGTACATCCCCACACCATTCTAAAACTGGACACCTCCATGAACCGCTGTTTCAAGTTGGGATACTCTCGCAGATACCATCAGATACCATGGCTCATGACAATCGTGTTTGAAAAATTGGCAGGAATGTGACTTGGGATTCCATGAACTGAGAAATAATTGACAGAAACTTACAGAATAGCTGGGCACCCAGCATGTGATCGCATTGTTGCTAGTTTAACAAAGCTTAGAGGTTGAGGTTGGAATAGGGATAAATAAGATGGGAACTGTTCAGATTGAGTTCTAAAATTCGACTATGTCCTTATAAGAAGGATACGCCACAGCTGTTGGTATGCTCTAGGCTTACCTTGTCTAGCGACCCATGTTCTCCCCTCTCAACTTAAGTTCATACAAAACTCTGCTGCTTGTTTCAACTGTGGTTCAGTTGGTACCATTCTCGCCACTTGAGGTGCAAGGCCAGGAATTCAAGGTTCAAGCTTCCCCAATTTAGGCTGGCACTCCAGTGCAGAACTGAGGCAATGTTGCAGGTGCCATTTTTTTGGGATGCGATGTTAAGCTAAGGCTTGGTCTGGCCCTTCAGGTGAATATAATAATCTGATGGCACTATTTAGAACAAGAGCAGGGGAGTTCTCCCGGTTGTTCTGGCCAACATTTATCCCTCCATTAACATCCGAGAAATAGATTCTCTGGCAATTATCACATTGTTGTTTGTGGGACCTTGCAGTGTGCAACTCTGATGCTCTGTTTCTTAACAATGATGACATTTCAAAAGTACTTCAACTTTGGTTATGAAAGGCAATATATAGACGTCTTTTTTTTTCCCGAACCTGCATTCAATCCCACTTGCCCATCATCACTGTGCCCACCGAGGCACTCTGACTCCTGGCTAAACAATGCTTTAATTTTCAAGTTCTCATCCTTGTTTTCAAATCCCCCTCCTATGGACAACCCTCTCCTTATCTCTGTAATCTTAGATTGTTCTTCTTAACTGCTCTGCCATTAGCATCCGTGCCTTCTTTTAGCTTTGGATTCCCACCTACATTGCCATCTTGTTAACTCCATGTCTTCCTTTAAGACATTGTTTGAAATCTACCTCGTTGGTCGAGCTATTGGCCTTCCGCTCTAATATCTACTGTTGTGGCTTGATGTCTTTTTTCATAATGCCTCTTGAAGCACCTTTTGACATTATATTACACAAAAGGTGCCGTATAAATGCAAATTGTACCATCGTCATCGTTGAGCCAGTAAGTTACAGAAGAGCTTAAATGGTTTCCACCATTTGAGTCAATGAGCGAGAAGTCAAATTGTTCTGTGTTCACTAATGCAAACCAGTTAGTTAAATTTCACGGTGTAGAAACAGACCATTTGATGTAGCAGTCTATTCTGGCGTTTATGCTCTACTTGAGTCTCTTGGCACTTCATCTTAGCTTATCAGCACAGCCATCTAGTACAATAAAAACAACTGCCGATACGGGAATTCTGAAATAAAAACAAAATATGCTGGAAAAACAGCAGATCTGGAAGCATCTGTGGAGAAAGAAACAGTGAATGTTTCAAGTCTGTTCTTTTGAGACAACAAAGTCATATGGACTCGACGTTAACTCCATACGACCATAAGACATAGGCGCAAAATTAGGCCACTCAGCCTATCGAATCTGCTCCGCTATTGAATCTTGGCTGATATTTTTCTCATCCCCATTCTCCTGCCTTCTCCCCATAACCCCTGATCCCCTTGTTAATCAAGAACCTATCTATCTCTGTCTTAAAGACACTCAGTGATTTGGCCTACACAGTCTTCTGAGGCAAAGAGTTCCACAGATTCACCACCCTCTGGCTGAAGAAATTCCTCATCTCTGTTTTAAAGGATTGTCCCTTTAGTCTGAGAATGTGCCCTCTGGTTCTTGGTTTTCCTACTAGTGGAAGCATCCTTCCCACGTCTAATCTATCCAGGCCTCGCAGTATCCTGTAAGTTTCAATAAGGTTTCCCCCCCCCCCCAATATCCTTCTAAACACCAATGAGCACAGACCCAGAGTCCTCAAACGTTCCTTATACAACAAGCTCTTCATTCCAGGGATCATTCTTGTGAACCTCCTCTGGACCCTTTCGAAGGCCAGCACACCCTTCCTTAGACATGGCCCCAAAACTGCTCACAGTACTCCAAATGGGGTCTGGCCAGAGCCTTACACAGCCTTCGAAGTACTTCCCTGGTCTAGCTGTCTCGACATGGATACTAACATTACATTTGTCTTCCTAACTGCCGTTGATTCTGCACGTTAACCCTAAGAGAATCGTGAACAAGGACTCCCAAGTCCCTTTGTGTTTCTAATTTCCTAAGCATTTCCCCGTTTAGAAAAAAGTCTATGCCTCCATTCCTCTTTCCAAAGTGCATCACCTCACACTTTCCACATTCTACCACTTCTTTGCCCACTCTCCTAGCCTGTCCAAATCTTTCTGCACCCCACCTGCTTCCTCAATACTACCTGTGCCTCGACAGATCTTTGTATCATCTGCAAACTTAGCAACAGTGCCTTCAGTTCCTTCTTCCAGATCATTAATGAATGTTGTAAAATGTGGTCCCAGCACAGACCCCTGAGGTACACCACTAGTCACCAGCTGCCATCCTGAAAAAGACCCCTTTATCCCTGCTCTCTGTCTTCTGCTAGTCAGCCAATCCTCTATCCGTGACAGGATCTTACCTTTAACTCCTTATTACGTTCTCCCTTGTATATTATCTAGTTCCCCTTAAATGCATTGAAGGTTGCTAAACCGTTATATCCATTCACTTGCAAATTCGAGCGATGGTTTTGTAAGAATTTTCATTGATGTACTTATAATATACCATACCTCTTGGGTTATCTTGTGCTTTTTGGGCTAATTTCAAGGAAACGTGAAGAACATAAGAACTAGGAACAGGAGTAGGTCATGAAATGAAATGAAATGAAAATCGCTTATTGTCACAAGTAGGCTTCAATGAAGTTACTGTGAAAAGCCCCTAGTCGCCACATTCCGGCGCCTGTTCGGGGAGGCTGTTACGGGAATTGAACCGTGCTGCTGGCCTGCCTGGGTCTGCTTTCTGCCATCTGGCCCCTCGAGCCTGCTCCGCCATTTAATGAGATCATGGCTGATCTTTGTGGACTCGGCTCCACTCTCCGGCCCGTACACCATATCCCTGAATCCCTTTATTCTTTAGAAAGGTATCTATCTTTTTCTTAAAAACGTTTAAAGAAGGAGCCTCAACTGCTTCACTGGGCAAGGAATTCCAGAGATTCACAACCCTTTGGGTGAAGAAGTTCCTCCTACACTCCGTCCTAAATCTACTTCCCCTTATTTTGAGGCTATGCCCCCTAGTTCTGCTTTCACCCGCCAGTGGAAACAACCTGCCCGCATCTATCCTATATTCCCTTCATAATTTTATATGTTTCTATAAGATCCCCCCCCTCATCCTTCTAAACTCCAATGAGTACAGTCCCAGTCTACTCAACATCTCGTCATAATCTAATCCCCTCAACTCTGGGATCAACCTAGTGAATCTCCTCTGCACTCCCTCCAGTGCCAATATGTCCTTTCTCAGGTAAGGAGACCAAAACTGAACACACTACTCCAGATGCGGCCTCACCAACACCCTATACAATTGCAGCATAACCTCCCTAGTCTTGAACTCCATCCCTCTAGCAACGAAAGACAAAACCCGATTAGCCTTCTTAATCATCTGTTGCACCTGCACACCAACTTTTTGCGACTCGTGCACCAGCACACCCAGGTCCCTCTGCACAGCAGCATGTTTTAACATCATGTACATGTTATATTGAAGATGGAATGCAGAAATGTTTGTTTTTCTCGGTTAGATTCCTTTATCGTATGAAGGATGGCTTCAAAGACAAAGAAACGTAACACAGCTAAAATGTAATCTATTTTCACATTGGATAGCCACGTAAGGCCCCCTGCCCAAATTTATTTGGGGACAGGTGAGAGTAGGATCTGCAGAATATCAGTTTTTTTGGAAGTATTACACCACCCATACCTGTCGCTAGAGCGATTCCTAGCCTGCATATCCGCATTGAGGGCTAGAAGCATGGACATGGTGATTGAAGCAGTACAATAAGCAGGCTGGTAGCACACTGTTTAGCACTATTGCTTCACAGTGGCAGGGACCCGAATTCGATTCCCGGTTTGGGCCACTGTCTGTGTGGAGTCTGCATGTTCTCCCCGTGTCTGCTCTGGTTTCCTCCGACAAGTCCCGAAAGACGTGCTTGTTAGGTGAATTGGACATTCTGAATTCTTCCTCTGTGTACCCTAACGGGCACCGGAATGTGGGGACGAGGGGATTTTCACAGTAACTTCATTGCAGTGTTAATGTAAGCCTACTTGTGACACTAAGAAAGATTATTATTATATGCCTTCGAAGGAATATTTGGGCAAGTTTAAGTTTCGATTTTTAAGTTCAATTTCTCGCGCATGGGTAGAATCAGTGGCACTTAGAACTTGCCATTATCTGAATGTGGGATATTAAAAATTTTTGATTGCAGCTGTATTCAAACAATGACATAAAATATTGGTGTCATTTATGCATAATGCAGCTTTTAAATTGGATCTTTACTGGAAGAGTGAAAGAATCCCGTTTGCCAATGAATAGTCAAACTATTGTAGTTTGACAATCAGCTGTTTTAATAGTCTGTGTTGCTATCTTTTACACGGATAATTGCTTTGATCAGGTTTTAAAAAAGAACACAAAAAAAAAAAAAAAAAAATTCCCTCTTCAATCATTCCAAAATTAATTTCTACATTTTGATATTTCCATCCTTTATTTCAGGATTGAACAGGGTACAAGCATGAGTGCAACAAAGCTGAACAAAAATTGTAGATTTCATAAGTTTTGCTGCTTTTTAAGCTAAATCTTTTGATGCGATGGATTGTGTTTGATCGCAGCAATATTTGTTGCTTTGATTTTAAAAACTGATAGCGTCGTCCTTACTTCCTGTAATTTGAACTCTGAAGTGAACTCATGAACTCTATTTTGCTTAAATGAGTACTTTGCGTGCAATTTAGACTTTAATACTGACACTTTGATCAAATCAGGTTTTCTGTATTACAAGTTAGTTACTGTAAGTTTATTTTTAAACTAGCTGGGATGCAGTCTTTTTTCTACAAAACCCCAGAGCTGCACTTGACCTGTTCACATGTTTTGCATTCATGGACTGTTGTAGCTTTCCAATGTCCACTCTCCTTCCTCCACAATGCAATCAACCAATTTTTTGACTGCTAATTTCAAGAAGAAAACCCACTGCAACTTTAAGTCCAATGATTCTTTGGGCCATCTTGAGCTGAATGAGAGCAAAATACTGCTGAAGCTGGAAATCTGAAATCTAAACCGGAAATACTGGAAAAACTCAGTAGGTCTGGCAACATCTGTGGAGAGAGAAATAATTTCAAGTTTATATGACCGCTCTTCTCAGCTGTATCTGTCTTTACTGAACATTGTACTGTTCTAGTACCTTTAACCTCTGACTTCTTGGAAGCTTCTCTTCGCTTTAATTTCCTTAACTAGCTTCTCTTCAGAGCTCTGCACTTGTTTTCTCACCCATTACTCGATGGTATGCCTTTTGTTCCAGAAAAGCCAGGAGAGATGTTCCCTCTCTAGTCTTTGAAATCTACTGCTTCCAGCAGAGCTGAGAGCTGCCTTCTCTCTCTCTCACTACCCATCTCCAACTGCAATCAAATTAGTTAAACTAAAATGTAAAAGCTTCTCTACCTGATATGGCCCCAGTTGCTAAGCAACCACTGCTGGCCTATTTATTCTTCATGCCATATCCCCCTCTGAGCATAATTGAAACCAATTCCCACGCATTCAAATGCCTTTGTCCAGCATGAATCTAACTATAGGTTTTACCCTTCCAGGCACAGAAGCATTAACTTTTACCCACTTAAACATTATACCTTTTTTCTAAAGATGACCAATAGATATAAATCCTGTAAAACTCCCTTTTGTCTTCCCGAACACACAGCTGCCCAGTTGAATATAATGTGCCTCCTGCGGTCTGTGTGATGTTATACATGCACCATGTGTCCTCGACAAACACATTCAATCAAGTATGTAAAAATTGTTCACTTGGCTATAGGAATGTGACTACCAATTAAAAGCTGCTCTGAAAAGTGTGTAGTTGAATGTGTGCATTATTTTTCAGCCTCTGACCATTTAAAAAGTACAGGATGTTATACTGCTTCATTTTAGTAATCTTGTTTTCAGGGTCTCATCCTTTAAAAAGCCCTTCATTAAAATGGCGTCACATGTAAATTTAGACTTTGTACCTATAATGTCTGAACGGTGCCTTCCACCATCTGGAGACGTTTTGGACAAATTGTATACAGATGTTGGATGACCTCATTGAGAAATATCAAATCCGGGAGGTGTTATTCAATCCAAAGAGAAAATGCTGGAAAATCTCAGCAGGTCTGGCAGCATCTGTAGGGAGAAAAAAGAGCGAACATTTGAGTCCAGATGACACTTTGTCAAAGCTAAAGACAGAGAAAGTGGGAAATATTTATACTGTTGAGTGAGAATGAAAGATGAGTCATAGCCACAGACACCCAGGGAAATGTGCTCATAGCCACAGAAACTAAGGGGAAAGAGTGCTAATGACAGTACCCAGAGAACAAAAGATGTGAAAGGCCAATCTGCAGAGAAAGGAACATCAGAGGATAAACTGTGACAGATGTAGATGTGGGGGGAAGGGAAGGGGGAAGCAAAGGGGAGAAAGGGTAAGGAAAGGGGGATAAGATTGGGGTGGGGGGTAAATATATAAAAAGAAAGACAGAGAAAGAAATGGTAAAAGACAGTTAAAATGAAATGGGATGAAAACAAATGGGTCGAATTCAACAACTTCAGATGATTAGCTCTACCTCTATCATCTGAAGTTGTTGAATTCGATGTTGAGGCTGTAGCGTGCCTAACCGGAAGGTGAGATGTTTGCGTTGAGCTTCACTGGAACATTGCAGCAGGCCAAGGACAGACATGTGGGCATGGGAGCAGAGTCTTGTGTTAAAATGGCAAGCAACAGGAAGCTCAGGGTCCTGAATATGCACAGACCGAAGGTGCTCAGCAAAGCGATCATCCAGTCTGCGTTTGGTGCCTCCGACATAGAGGAGACCACATTGGGAGCAGCGAATGCAATAGACCAAATTGGAAGGGGTGCAAATGAAACCGTTGCGTAACCTGGAATGAGTGTTTTGGACCTGGGATGTTAAGCATGGAAGCGGTAAAGGGTCAGGTGTTACACCTGCGATTGCATGGGAAGGTCCCATGGATGATAGGAGAGGTGTTGGGTGTGGTGGAGGAGTGGACTAGATTATCTCGGAGGAAACGGTCTCTGTGGAATGCTGACAGAGGGAGTGAAGGGAAGTAGTGTTTGGTAGTGGCATCACGCTGGAGTAGGCAAAAATAGCGGAGAATTATGCTTTGCATATGGAGACTGGTGGGGTGAAATGTGAGAACGAGGGGGACTCTATCCTTGTTCTGGGAGGGAGGGGAGGGGGGTGAGGGTAGTGGCACGGGAGATGGAATGCACAGTGTTGAGGGCCCTGTCAACAACTGTAGGCGGGAAATCACAGTTGAGGAAGAAGGAACACATTTTTGAAGCACCATTTTGGAAAGTGGCATCATGGGCAGCACGGTAGCATTGTGGATAGCACAATTGCTTCACAGCTCCAGGGTCCCAGGTTCGATTCCGGCTTGGCTCACTGTCTGTGCGGAGTCTGCGCGTCCTCCCCGCGTGTGCGTGGGTTTCCTCCGGGTGCTCCGGTTTCCTCCCACAGTCCAAAGATGTGCAGGTTAGGTGGATTGGCCGTGATAAACTGCCCTTGGTGTCCAAAATTGCCCTTCGTGTTGGGTGGGGTTGCTGGGTTGTGGGGCTAGGGTGGAGGTGTTGACCTTGGGTAGGGTGCTCTTTCCAGGAGCCGGTGCAGACTCAATGGGCTGGGTGGCCTCCTTCTGCACTGTAAATTCTATGATAATCTATGATATGATAATCATCGGAAAAAATGCGATGGAGGCGAAGGAGCTGAGAGAAAGGGATGGAGTCTTACAGGGTGTAGGGTGCGAAGTCCAGATAGCTGTGGGAGTCAGTGGGCTTGTAGTGGATATTAGTAGATAGTCTATTGCCGGAAATGGAGACAAAGATCAAGGAAGGGAAGTGTCTCTTGCCGGAAATGGAGACAGAAAGATCAAGGAAGAGAAGGTGTTATTCAATCTGTATACACTGCCAGCGTACCCTTTCTGTGTTTGGCGCCTCTTTTGGAGAACAAAGAAAACATTATCTTTGAAGCTGATGTTCCTGTAAGAAAGCAGCTATAATTTCCATCAACTTGTTTTCCCAAGCCAAGAAGATCTTCAAAATAACCTTTCCTGCTGTAGGTGAATCTACCCTTGTATCTGGCCAAAGCCAGGCTGATGGCATGAGGTTTTCTTCAACCAGAATAGTCTGGTTTCCATGTTGCAAAATGATTGTTTTGCCATCTATACTTATAATCTTTCCCGGGCAACACGGTAGTGTAATGGTTAGCACTGTTGCTTCACAACACCAGAGACCTGAATCCAGGTAACATTTTAACCAGCATATTCCACATACTGTAGATGTTCACCCGCTGTCTAATGCGGAACAATTGAAGGTGTCTGCGACCAGCGCCTTCGTCAATGGACTGAATCTTCTCGTTACTGAGACAATGCCTTCTCTTTGGTCAATATCTCCCTCTTCAGAGTCTTCTGTCTCGTGTTTGGCTTCAAACACCCTTTTATACCTGTTAGGGCAATTTATTGCAAAATGGCATTTCGAATCACACAAACACCGATGACCACATTATGAATATTTCTGGGGTTCATTTTTCGATTGAAATTTCCCAATTCATTCCTCCTGCCATAATTGTGAAAGGTTTTTCTGGTCTCATTATTTATAGTTCTAAATCATCTTTCTTATTGATGCTTGCGGCCTGTTTCTAGATCACTTCGCCATCCCGTTAACATAGTCTTCCACAGTTTGTCTTATTGCCGATCAGCCCATTTGTGTCATGAATGCTGCCAGGAAGGAGTGTTTTCCCAGGAACTTTTTTTTTTTTTTAGAGCCTCTGACATTTGTTCCAACAAGGTCTCCAAAGTTAAATTGTGTCAAAATCATAAGCCTATCCATATTGTAACTTTAGCACAGTCTATGCCATTGAGGAATTTCTAGACTGAAGTTTTGCAGCCTAGCATGTAGTCTGCTAAATTCCATTGTACACTCTTCTATGGAGGGATCCTCTGACTTTCTAAATTTGTCAAAATCTAACCAGGCCTCAAGCACTTAATAAGGCATCCTTTTTGTAAACCTTATCCATGAAAGTTAATAATGTATAAAACCTTTATCTGAGTTCAAATGCTCCTGCTCCAATTCTGAGAATACCTTGCATCTTATTTTCTTTTTTTTTTTAACAACTAACCTCTCAAGGCGAACTTGACTTTCTCTAGGCCAACAAAGCTTGCCATGTCCAATAGCCATACCTCAGCCCCCGGGGGCTTCAAGTCCCTCCATGCTAACAGTATTCGTCACCGGGCTACCAGGGAAGCAAAGGCCAGAACGTCGGCCTCTCTCTCTTCCTGGACTCCCGGGTCCTCCGAAACCCCAAAGATTGCCACCTCAGGGCTCATTACCACCCCAGTTTTCAATACCCGGGACATGACATCTGCAAATCCCTGCCAATACCCCCTGAGTTTAGGGCACGACCAGAACATGTATACATGCCCCCGAGCTCCTCTTCTCACTTAAGCTTCAGGTCCTCGGTCTGCGTATCCTCAGCTCCCATTAGTTCCTTGTAGATGTCTGAGACTCTACCCGCTCCCACCTCTCCCCTAGAAACTACCCTGTCCTGCCTCCCCTTCGGCGGAAGACGTGGGAAGAACGGCCCCAGTCTGCGTACAAAATCCCGCACCTGTAAGTATCTAAAGTCGTTCCCTCTCGCCAGCCCAAACTTCTCCTCCAGCGCCCTCATGTTCGGAAAGCTCCCTTCCAGGAACAGATCCCCCATCCTCACAATCCCCGCCGCCCTCCACAGTCGATACCCCCCGTCCATGTTCCCCGGGGCAAATCGGTGGTTGCCGCAGATTGGGATCCACACCGATGCTCTTACCTCCCCTACACGCCTCCTCCACTGGCCCCAGATCCGAAGAGCCGCCACCACTATCGGGCTGGTGGAGTACCGTGCTGGCGGAAGCGGCAGAGGCGCCGTGACCAGGGCTGCTAAGCTAGTGCCCCTGCACGGAGCAGCCTCCATCCGCTCCCAAACCGACCCCGCACCCACCATCCATTTCCTTATCATCGCTATGTTGGCCGCCCAGTAATAGTTGCTGAAGTTCGGCAACGCCAGCCCCCCCTTCTCCTCTGATCCTTTCAAGCATCACCCTCTTCACCCGCGGGGACTTCCCTGCCCATACAAATCCCAGGATAATTTTATTCAGCCTCTTAAAGAAGGACCGCGGGATAAAGATGGGGGGACACTGAAAAACAAACAAGAACCGTGGGAGAATCGTCATCTTAACAGTCTGCACCCTCCCCGCCAATGACAGCGGGAGTGCATCCCACCTCCGGACCTCCTCCCTCACTCGTTCCACCAGTCGGGACAGGTTGAGCTTATGCAACTTGCATCTTATTTTCGCTTTGTATGGTAGCAAAAGTGCCAGGGCCATTCCTTGTTTTTCTTGGACAGGGATGTCACCACAGTCCACATGGTAACTTCATTCTTCCATTGGCGCTCAAAGTAATGGTGGATAGTCACTCTACCCTTGGATTCAGCCATTTGTTTTCCAAGTTAATCCAAATCACTCTTCAAGGTTGGAATTCAGAAGACAGTCTTTCGTTCAACAAAATCTTAGTTGGCAATCGTTTTTTACTTTCTCGCAGAAACCATTTCCTGTTAACACTGTTTAGCTCCGATGGTATCAAACTGGAAAGTAAGTCTAGACCTCTTAAACGCCAACTTTATTATGTTCTACAATCACTTTTGCTCCAATATCCCAGTGCCATCTGTATCCCCTTTTATATATAATGCAATCTATCAAACAATAAGTGTGGTCTATTAAACAATTCAAACTCCAATTCTAACTGGGGAACATGCTCTTTCCAAAGTAAGCTATTTTTTCATCACTACTTGCCACTACTTGCTTTTGTTTATAAATGAATGCTATTATGGGTTTGCATCACTTGTGTAGTGCAACAGCAAAAGGGTTTTTAGTGGGACCTTGCACGCCAATGTTTAGACGACGCCAATGTTTAGACGATGCCATAACTGATGAGATTCTTTTCTCGATATGGTTGCTGATTGGATCACAAATACATTTTCAGTCCTGCAATCCACACACACCTCTGCCTGCTATTTCTTTTACATGAGAATGATTGCTAACTTTTAGCAATTGAAATATAACCTAACGAATGGTCATTGACCTGGAACATTGACTTTATTTCTTGCTCCACAGGTTCTACCTGAGTATTTACACTATTTTGTTTTTTTAAATTTGATTTGAAATCAATTGTAGAACAGAAGTAAATCTACATGGCCATTTTCCACCTTGTATGATGGGCTCTTGTAACTTCTATCCTGCAGTATAAAGCAGCCAATATCACTATAATTGAGCAAATTGTGAAGTTCAATATTTCTCCTGCTCCAGGTTGTTTTGATTTCAACCTTAATTTTGTGCCATGCTTAATCTTTATCCCGCTCTTGGTATATCTGTAAATCAATTCCCAATTTGTTCATCACATGGAGCATAGTTTAAATGGTCAGATATCCCAGTGTGCTTTACTCCAGCAATTTAGCCAGAGAGCGAATGTTGAGAAGGTGTGGGGGCGAATTGCAGGTCCTGGCAGTGGTACAGGGAGCTTTTCATCTGATCAAAACCAGCTGAACCATAAACATCAGGCACCAAGACGAAGGCGCAGTTGCGAAGGCAACACTACTACAATAGCAATGCTGATAAGACTGTCAGAGATGTGGAGGCCTGCTAGGCTATATGTAGATAACGGCTGGTCGACCCATCTCTGAATCGAATAAACAAGCGTGTAAGACTGGCCAAAGAGATTAGAATGTCACGTAAGCACCTCGGCATCAAGACAGTTTGGTGGGATACTGTTGAGTAGGTGCAGCCCAAAGTAGAGAAATAGTATAAAGTGTGGAGCCTGGTCCTCCACGAATTAGAGCTTTCATGGACAATTAGGAATCCTTTCCTTTATCTGTACCTGCAACGGTGCAAGTATGATAGCTTGGACTTCATGGAGGGAACTGTGCTAATGACTTGTCATTTAATGTAACACTGTAGAACAGGGATTCCCAAACTAGGTTCCATTTTTGTAGGTGTGTACCAATTGCCCAATCATTTTTTTTTTTTCGTTTAATTTTTCAACACAATAAGAATATTTCTCAGGGGCTCCTTCGGTAATATTGGGAGATCAAAAGGGTTCCGCGGCTGGAAAAGTTTGGGAAACCCTGCTGTAGAAAAATTGCCTCAGAGCAACACTGTTGATATATATTCATGATGTGGAGATGCCGGCGTTGGACTGGGGTGAGCACAGTACGAAGTCTTACAACACCAGGTTAAAGTCCAACAGGTTTGTTTCGATGTCACTAGCTTTCGGAGTGCTGCTCCTTCCTCAGGTGAATGAAGAGGTCTGTTCCAGAAACACATATATAGACAAATTCAAAGATGCCAAACGATGCTTGGAATGCGAGCATTAGCAGGTGATTAAATCTTTACAGATCCAGAGATGGGGTAACCCCAGGTTAAAGAGGTGTGAATTGTCTCAAGCCAGGACAGTTGGTAGGATTTCGCAGGCCAGATGGTGGGGGATGAATGTAATGTGACATGAATCCCAGGTCCCGGTTGAGGCCGCACTCATGTGTGCGGAACTTGGCTATAAGTTTCTGCTCGGCGATTCTGCGTTGTCGCGGGTCCTGAAGGCCGCCTTGGAGAACGCTTACCCGGAGATCAGAGGCTGAATGCCCTTGACTGCTGAAGTGTTCCCCGACTGGAAGGGAACATTCCTGCCTGGCGATTGTTGTGCGATGTCCGTTCATTCGTTGTCGCAGCGTCTACATGGTCTCGCCAATGTACCACGCTTCGGGACATCCTTTCCTGCAGCGTATGAGGTAGACAACGTTGGCCGAGTCGCACGAGTATGTACCGCGTACCTGGTGGGTGGTGTTCTCACGTGTAATAGTGGTATCCATGTCGATGATCTGGCACGTCTTGCAGAGATTGCCATGGCAGGTTTGTGTGGTGTCGTGGTCACTGTTCTGAAGACTGGGTAGTTTGCTGCAAACAATGGTTCGTTTGAGGTTGCGCGGTTGTTTGAAGGCAAGTAGTGGGGTTGTGGGGATGACCTTGGCAAGATGTTCATCGTCATCAATGACGTGTTGAAGGCTGTGAAGAAGATGACGTAGTTTCTCCGCTCCGGGGAAGTACTGGACGACGAAGAGTATTCTGTCGGTTGTGTCCCATGTTTGTCTTCTGAGGAGGTCGGTCCAGTTTTTCGCTGTGGCGCGTTGGAACTGTCGATCGATGAGTCGAGTGCCATATCCCGTTCGTACGAGGGCATCTTTCAACGTCTGTAGATGTCTGTTACGCTCCTCCTCGTCTGAGCAGATCCTGTGTATACGGAGCGCTTGTCCACAGGGGATGGCTTCTTTAATGTGTTTAGGGTGGAAGCTGGAGAAGTGGAGCATCATGAGGTTATCCGTGGGTTTGCGGTAAAGCGAAGTGCTGAGGTGACCGTCCTTGATGGAGACGAGTGTCTCCACGGAACAGCCATGGGGACCAAATTCGCACTCCAATACGCCAACATCTTCGTGCACAAGTTTGAACAGGACCTACTCACCGCACAGGACCTTCAACCGACGTTATACACCAGATACATCGATGACATTTTTTTCCTTTGGACCCACGGCGAAGAATCACTGAAACGACTACACAATGACATTAATAAGTTCCATCCAACCATCAGACTCACCATGGACTACTCGCCAAAATCAGTTGCATTCATGGACACACTCGTCTCCATCAAGGACGGTCACCTCAGCACTTCGCTTTACCGCAAACCCACGGATAACCTCATGATGCTCCACTTCTCCAGCTTCCACCCGAAACACATTAAAGAAGCCATCCCCTATGGACAAGTGCTCCGTATACACAGGATCTGCTCAGACGAGGAGGAGCGTAACAGACATCTAAAGACGTTGAAAGATGCCCTCGTACGAACGGGATATGGCACTCGACTCATCGATCGACAGTTCCAACGCGCCACAGCGAAAATCCGGACCGACCTCCTCAGAAGACAAACATTGGACACAACCGACAGAATACCCTTCGTCGTCCAGTACTTCCCCGGAGCGGAGAAACTACGTCATCTTCTTCACAGCCTTCAACACGTCATTGATGACGATGAACATCTTGCCAAGGTCATCCCCATACCCCCACTACTTGCCTTCAAAGAACCGCGCAACCTCAAACGAACCATTGTTTGCAGCAAACTACCCAGTCTTCAGAACAGTGACCACGACACCACACAACCCTGCCATGGCAATCTCTGCAAGACGTGCCAGATCATCGACATGGATACTACTATTACACGTGAGAACACCACCCACCAGGTACGCGGTACATACTCGTGCGACTCGGCCAACGTTGTCTACCTCATACGCTGCAGGAAAGGATGTCCCGAAGCGTGGTACATTGGCGAGACCATGCAGACGCTGCGACAACGAATGAACGGACATCGCACAACAATCACCAGGCAGGAGTGTTCCCTTCCAGTCGGGGAACACTTCAGCAGTCAAGGGCATTCAGCCTCTGATCTCCGGGTAAGCGTTCTCCAAGGCGGCCTTCAGGACCCGTGACAACGCAGAATCGCCGAGCAGAAACTTATAGCCAAGTTCCGCATACATGAGTGCGGCCTCAACCGGGACCTGGGATTCATGTCACATTACATTCATCCCCCACCATCTGGCCTGCGAAATCCTACCAACTGTCCTGGCTTGAGACAATTCACACCTCTTTAACCTGGGGTTACCCCATCTCTGGATCTGTAAAGATTTAATCACCTGCTAATGCTCGCATTCCTAGCATTGTTTGGCATCTTTGAATTTGTCTATATATGTGTTTCTGGAACAGACCTCTTCATTCACCTGTGGAAGGAGCAGCGCTCCGAAAGCTAGTGACATCGAAACAAACCTGTTGGACTTTAACCCGATATATATTCAAGCTTGTATAAAACTACTTGCATCTGAATTACGCTGCCTGTATGGTCTCAGCACTAACAGCCCTTTGTAACTATAACCACAGGAAATTTGTCAACAGAAGCAATTGGTTAATTTTGAAATGTTGTCTTTTTAGTTCATCCATTCTACAAAATTTTACTTATTGGCACCAGTAGCCATATACCAAACCTGGTTTACCTTTTAAATATATTTGAAAATCATCGATGAATAGTTGTCATGTTTGTAGTGCTGATGTAGCATGTAAACATTCAACACTGCTGAGTTTGTTTAAGAAATTATTCAGACACCATTTCCTGAAAAGAGCGGAAATGTAGACTAAACTCAGACAAGTAGCAATTTGGTTCATGTACCTTTAAACTGATGCCACGTGTTTCTTCAAAATGGACTAATCTTGCAACCATTGAGTAAGTTATAATGAGCACAGATATCTTCTTCACTTCCAGGAGAGCAATTCCAAGTTGAAACAAGAACAATCACTGTGGATTTTGGAGGAGGAGTTGAGATCTACAAGGTGATTGAAGCTGGCCTGGCTGGACTCGAAATTGGTGTCCTGGGTATGTATTTTCAGATAAAGCAGGTGGAATTCCTGAGTTGCTGTGTAACAACGCACAAAGCTATTTCGCCAATCTGTAAACCAATTTTTTTTTTTAAAAGTTCATTTTACGGGCTGTGGGTGTGGCTGGCAGGGCCAGTATTTATTGCCCATCCCTAATTGCCCTCCATTTCAGAGGGCATTTGAGAGTCAACCGCATTGCTGTGGATCTGGATTTACATGTAGGCCAGACCGGGTAAGGTCGGCAGATTTCCTGCCCTGAAGGACAATAATGAACCAGACGAGTTTTTATGACTTATCTACAATGGTTTCATAGTCATCCCAACATTTTTAATTCCAGATTTTTTTTATTGAAACCCGATCTTGCCCTGGGTCTCTGGATTACTATTCCAATGACAATTCCGCCATGCCTCCCCTAAAATGTTTTATGACTACTTGAAAATAAGATTGAGTAGAGCACCTCAAATCCGGCTGTCTGAAAACTGGTGGTGCCGGAAAACCGGGCACCATTTTTAGTGGGTCCTGCAAGAATCTTAAACCCTCTTAAATAAGTGAATGACTGGATTGTTCGGGGAGTTGCTGCAGTGACATGGCGATGTACAGAGCAGTTATCCGCTTTGAGCGCCTGATGTTTCCCTTGCGCTGAGTGGCTTGGCTGAGCTTAGTTCTCTGGTCGCTTCACTAGCATGCTGAACAAAAGGCTCTTGCAGAATCCAGTGAGGTATTATGTATGCTACCTGGGAGTGTATTTTCAGTAACATAAAAAACTACAAAAATTAAAAACAAGCAGAAGTGTGAATTTCTCAGCCTGCACTAAAAGTAAGAAAAGTCTATTTGGAAATAAAACCAAAATGTCAGATCCAGCTTTGTTCGCATCAGTAGATAAGACCGATGAAGCCCCATGGCAGGAAGGTGTTATAGAAAGACTAGAAACTGAGATGGAAAGAAAATGATTCAATATGTATTCTTAAGGAACCTGTTCTCTTGGTTTCATGTATTAAGGTTCTAATTTTTTTCTGAAATCCGGCTGGTTTTGAGACGATCTATCTGTACTGCTGAAATCTGGCTGATTTCAGATTTCTGTATCTATCTGTACTGCTTTAATTCCACTAGAAGGAATGGAGTTAACGCTGGTGGTTATACTTTTGCTTGTGAATTTTCTCCCTTTGTTTCCTCTGGGCAGCAGGTCTATATACAGCAGAAAATTCACTGTTTTGTTCACTGAAAACTGTGGAAGGTTTGCAACCCCCTTAATTTTACCCTCTTTTGCTTTTGAAAAACTTTGCTTCATTTAGCTATCATTTAGAATATGTACCAAGTCCTGCCTTGGGTACTTTCTCCCAGTTAACTCCTTCTCTGGTGGCTCTGCTGACTCACAGCTCCAGGGACCCGGGTTCAATTGCGGCCTGTGGTGTGGAGTTTGCACTTTCTCCCCTGTGTCTGCGTGGGTTTCCACCCACAATCCAAAGATGTGCAGGTTATGTCAGGTTACATGGATAGGGTTGAGGATGGGACCTAGGTTAGATGCTCTTTCAGAAGGTAAGTGCAGAATGGCCTCCTTCTGCACTGTTGGGGTTCCTTGATTCTATGGCCTGCAGTTGAATGCCACCTACTTTTTAAATTTGCACTATATGCAATCGCCATTCCCAATGATGATTTGCCACTTCTTCTGTGAATAAAGTGAGTTTTAGTCACAATTTTATTTACCGAGGACTTTCCTCGGTACAGGAATGTTCCAAATGATTTCACTCAAGGAAGACCTTTTGAGTTCCTGTTCTTGCCAAATCGTTATATCTTTCCTTTCAATACCTTACACGACCTAGATGGAGGAAGTCTGTATATCACATGCAAAATTATAGGGAAGGAAAAGAATAGTGGGGTGGCTGTACTCGTATGGGAAGATGTAGTAATGAAAAGAGAGGGGACAATAACAGAATCCATTTGGTTGGGATTAAGAAGCAAGAAAGGGATGATCGCACTTTTTTCACTGGGAACGCTCTGTTGGCACCCAAATCTGTGAAAGTGTCATTTTTCATATATAATCCTGTCAGGCTGGCCGATATCTGTTGGGAAAATTGTCTCTGATCTGATTGTCCCGATAGTGGGTGGGGGTAGAGCAGGGGCATGCACAGCTCTAACGTTGAGGCAATTACTAATGTGACATGGAATATGTAGAGTGTGCCAAATTTTGGAGTTGAATATATTGACAGTGATGAAGTTTTGGCATGCTTCCAATCTCTAAGGACATATTGTTTAAATGTTACCTTGCTGGGAGTGTCCTAGGAATCTGCACATTCGCCTGTTATTTCCTATGGGTTCATACCTTGTAGGGAGGGAAATGTTATTACTGATTTGTGCTTTCTTAAAGAAATTCCCTATTCTTGCACATATCTCCAATGAGCAATTATACACTTCTTCTCACCAGCTTTTGAAGGGTAACAATAGAGTAACTGCAAAGAAGTCTATGGATTCCATAGGGAGACAGTGATGAAGTTTTAATATCACTGGGCTAGAAATACAGACCCAAGCTACTGACATGGGTTCAAATCCCACCAGGGCAGCTGATGAAATTTAAATTTTCTCAATGCACCTGTTGTCGGAAAACCCATCTGGTTCACTAATGTCTTTTCGGGACAAAATCTGCCGTCCTTGCCCGGTCTGGACTATGTGTGACTCCAGATCCACAGCCGTGATGTTGACTCTTAACTGCCTTCTTACATGGCCAGCAAGCCACTCCGTTCAAGGGAAATTAGGGATGGCCAATAAATGCTGGCCCTGCCAGTCACACCCACATCCACTGAAAGATGAGAAAAAAAGAAAGGCAGCTGTGAATGGAGCCAAAAACATCTAATATGTGTATATGATATCTAATTTGTATTAATATCACTGAATCTATATTGTTTCTCAATGATGTTGAAGCAATTTGACGTAACCTGATGTACCATTTTGATTTTCTTCAGTGAACAATGTGGGAATTTCTTACAGCTACCCAGAATATTTCCTGGATGTTCCTGATCTCGATGATGTAAGTATACAAACATCTGAGCTATTGTTTTTTTCTCCCTTCTGCATACTTATCCGAAGTTGGATCATTCTAGGCATAAGTTGTTGGCTCCTTCGGGTGTGGCGAAGTTGCTGTTGGCATTTATGGAGCAGATGGAGGGTGCGGGGGGGGGGGGGGGGGGGGAGACAGATTTCTGGCAGTTTATGCACCTGGGGGATAAGGAATTCTCATTCTTTCCTTCAGTCCACAGATTTATTCCAGGATCGACTTTTTTTTCTCCTGGGTAGGTCTCTTCTGTGGGTCAGGAAGGTGGAATACTCGGCCATTGTCACTTCAGATCGTGCTCCGCATCTGGTGGGCTTGGGTTTGGAGTCAGGTCCCGACAGCGCCCACCGTGCAGTTGGATGTATGATTGCTGGCCAAGAGGTGACTTTGTGGGTGTATGTCTTGAGGCTATTGAGGATGTCGGGTTCAATAAGAACACCTCTGTCTAGCCCTCCAAGCTCTACGAACACCTCTGTCTATCCCTCCACGCTCTGGGATGCCTTGAAGGCGGAGTTATTCGAAGAAAGATGATATACAAGGTGCATATGAATAGGGAGGTACTGGTGGAGCGGACAAAGTTGGTGGATGCTATCCTGAAGGTGAACCGCAGGTATTTGTGTGACCCTACCCCGGAGTTTCTGGTGAGCAGGAAGAAGCTGCAGTCGTAGTTCGATCTATTGTACATGGGCAAAGCTGTGAGCCAGCTGTGATGTTCAAGGTTTTTGTTTTTAAACGAATATGGGGAGAAGGCCAGCTGTTTTTTTAGCCGATCAGCTGAGGCGGCAGGTGGCTTCCTGGGAGATTATCCAGGTTAGGGATTCGGGAGGCTGCTTGATTTCCACCTCTGATACAGTCAATGCTTCGTTTGAGGCTTTTCACAAGGGTCTCTGTAGGGTGGAGTCTCCGGTGGGACATGTCGACATTTTTAGATGGATTGAGTTTTCCAGTGGTGGGGTGTGAGAGATCGGAAGAGTTGGAGGTCCCGTTAGGCCCCGAGGAGATTTTGATCGGTATAGGGCAGATGCAGACCGGTAAAGTTCCCGAACCTGATGGGTTTCGTCTTGAATTTTACAAGACTTTTACGGATCAATTAATCTCGTTACTGATGGACATGTTTAATGATACCTTATCCCGCGAGTCTTTGCTACACTTTCGCAGACTTCTGTTTCTCTTCTGTTGAAGAAGGATAAGGACCCCACTGAACGCGGGTCGTAACCGATCTCGCTATTGAATGTTGACGCCAAGATACTGGCTTAAGGTGCTGGCATTGAGGCTGGAGCCCTGTCACCCTGGGGGTGATTGCGGAGGATCAGACTGGCTTTAAGGGTCGGCAATTGTCAGACAATATTCGGCGGCTGTTGGATATTCTCTCCCTTGCCGCTGAGCGTGAGCCATAGGTGATTGTGTCTTTGGATGCCGAGAAAGCATTTGATAGGCTGCAGTGGACATAATTTTTTGAAATCCTGGAGAGGTTTGATTAGGGCCAAAGCTTATTTCATGGGTAAAGTTATTGTATAGGGCTCCCAAGGCTGGTGTTCATACCAACGCCTTGAGCTTGAGATATTATTGAATAGGGGGGCAAGACCAGGGGTGTCCGATGTTTCCCCTCCTAGTTGTTTCAGCAATTGAGCCCTTAGCCATGCTTTCAGAGCTTTGGGTAAGTGGAAGGGGTGGGGGAGAAAAAGAGGGAGCACAGGATATCCTTATATGCTGATGATCTGCTTTATGTTACAAACCCGGTCCCTACTGGGTAAAATAATGAAGCTACAGACCAGCATTGACTCCTTTTCGGTATACAAGTTGAAATTGGAAAAAGACACGTACTTTCCGGTTAACTTCGGGAGGGGAGCCAACTAGGGGGAGGGGGGGGGGGGAGACTGCCTTTTTGCCATGCCAGATCTTGCTTCCGGTATCTGGGTGTCCAGGTGGCCCATAAATTGGACCTGGCTCCATAAATTGAACTACTTGAGTCTGGTGAGTTAAGGGAAATCTGATTTACAAAAGTGGGATAAACTTCCTCGTCCTTGGGCAGAGTCAAGTCTATCAACATGAATATTCTTCCAAGTTTTTGTTTCTTTTCCAATGTCTTCCTGTTTGTCTTCCTAAATCTTTTTTGTTAAGGTTAATGGGTTGATATCATCCTGTATATGGGCAGGCAGGGCCCTGAGGATCCGCAGCACAGTTCTTCAAATGGATGGACAGTCGGGAGGTCTAGCATTGCCCAATTTGCTTTTTGATTATCGGGCAGCCAGTGTTGAGAAGGTGATGTGGTGATGCATTGATCCGGGTTCCCTATGGGGACATATGGAGGCGAGGTCGTGTAGGGGATCTAGTTTAAGGGCGTTTGTAATGCGTCGCTCCCGTTTTCTTCAGCACGGTACACTTCGAACCCAGTGGTTGTGTCCACTCTAAAAGATATGGAGACAATTCTGGCAGCACTTTAAGCTTGGATCCAGAGAGAGGTTGGCACCTATTTGCACTTATCATTTATGTGAACCATTCAGACTGGACGCCATGTCTGGGGTGTGGGGTGGGAAGGGGTTTGAGAGATTTGGGGATTTGCCAGCTTGGAAGAACTGACGGCGAAGTTTGGACTTTGGGGGTCAAACTCATTCAGATACGTCCGGATCAAAGGGTGTATCCTGTCTGAGGAATCGGTTCTGGGGGATGAGGTGAAAGTATAGTGGGAGGGAGAGTTGAGATGTATAGTGGATGGTGAAGTGTGGAGTGAGGCCCTTCGTAGGGTGAGCTGTACATTTTCATGTGCGTGGCTCGGCCTGATCCAGCTGGAGGTAGAGCCTAGGGCTCACCTGACCAAGGCTTAGATGAGCAGCTTCTTTACGGGAATAGAGGACCGGTGTGAGCTAGGTGCCGGCCAACCACACACATGTTCTGGTCATGTCCCAAACTGCTAAGCTTTGGGTCTGCTTCCTTAGCACCTTGTAAGTGATTCTGAATATTAATTTGGAACCTTCCCTTTGGTGGTCATTTTCAGGGTGTTGGACATGCTGGGGATGGAAGTGGGGCTGAAGGCAGACGTCCTCGCCTTTGCCTTGTTGATTGCCCGGAGGCGAGTTCTTCCGGGGTGGAGGTCTCCTACTCTGCCCAGCACCTCGGTACGGTTGGGTAACCTAATGGAATTCTTGTACCTGGAGAAGGTCAAGTACACCGTCGGGGGGTTGGTTGAGGGGTTCTACCGGAGATGGCAGCCATTCATTACCTACTTTAAGGACTTAGTCACAGTCAGTTGCTAAGGGTTGGGGGTGGGTTAGATGGGGAGCGGGTCTCCCTTGTACCAGTGGGGGACTGGGTGATGTAGTGGGGTTATAAATTAGCGCTTTATTTTTGAAATGGGGCCAAGATCATTCCAAACGGATGAAATACAAATTTGCTCCCAATACCAATGCACAACACCAACATGCCCCAAGGTTAGTAGTTGGCTTTGTAGCTTCTGTTGCCCGTTATAGTGAGTCATGATTACACCAAAGTCAAATCTGCTATAAGGGTCATCTGAGAGTTGGAGTTGGCCATTCCCTTGAGTAGTCTTCAGTGTCTTCTGAATTAACTCATGGCCAAAAGTTTAATTTTATTAGAGCAGGGACAGGTTCTGGAACAAATGCTCACATCTTTCGCATATACTCTTTCAATTTCTCCTAACGCAGACGGAACAAATAACTTGGTGAGATGAGACTGAATCTGAATGTCAGTTGCTTTATTTCCCATCAAGTGAACATGCAGAAGTTATGATCGGATTATTTCCCTCAAAGCAGCTTTAATTTTTGTAATACAGAGGACAGTGAATGTGCTACACAACCCCATTAGGGGCTGGTTTAGCACAGGGCTAAATCGCTGGCTTTGAAAGCAGACCAAGGCAGGCCAGCAGCACGGTTCAATTCCCATAACAGCCTCCCCGAACAGGCGCCGGAATGTGACGACTAGGGGCTTTTCACAGTAACTTCATTTGAAGCCTACTTGTGACAAAGTGATTTTCATTTCATTGCATTTCACCGTCATATCGCTCTGCTATGTTTTGTTATTTCCACAACCCTTTACAGCTTTCATTGACCTTTTTTTAAAACCCTTTGTCCAGACCTCTTTCTTTTTTTGTACAGATCATCAGAGGCTTAAAAAGCAGTGGGGGAATTAGCTGCCTTCTGTTTACAGTATCTTAGTAAACTGAGCATCAAGTGTCACGATCCCAGCTGATATTACTACCAGACAGACAGACACACACATTCCTGGGCGGAAGCCTGGCTCAATTGGTCATAACATTTTTTTAAAAAGACAGAGTCACAGGACTGCCAATTAACTTCTAACGAAGTAATCAAACCTTTGTTAAACAAGAAACGATTAACTGCAATACACTACTCCTTCACCGCACCCTATATCATTAAACAAGTACACAGATTTATAAAGATAACAAAATATTCTCTTAAGTACACAATCCATGTAAAATAAAAGGCCCATTGTGGCCAGACTCACCACACTCTGAAATCAAGGGGAAGGTGCTACCCGAAACAACCTCCTGGAGTTCTCATCAAATCCCCCCCAAGATGCTTATCACACTAAACCAACTAATCTCTCCAAGGATCCACTTTCAGGATTTCAATCTCTCTTTTCAGTATTCTGCTGCCTTGGATTGCCACGTGCATTCAAGCTTCCACACAACCTCTCGGGAACCCAGCCGCGCCAACAGAACGCTATTGCTTCACAGGTGGTGTTCAGATTTCCCCAAACGTTTAATTTACCTCTGTCTGGCTTCTCACATTAAATCTGGTTCCTGCAGCTGTCTCTTTAACTCGGAGCACTTGCTTTGCTTTGTACTTTAACTTCACCTCACAGGACCGTGTTCAACTTCTTGTTCTTTGTTCCTTTAACTTAACTGTCTTCCTGAGATGTTCCCTGGTTTCTGAATTTTGTTTTGTTCTTTTGGGAAACCTGCTTTCCCCAAGATCTCTGGTCCTGCCCAGCTTCTCCTGGGTCCGGCTTAAAGCTGAACTCAAAAGTTCTTTCAAACTTCGGGTGCCCCCTGATGGCTCAGCAACAACCTAGGTTTTGCCTCTCAGCCATAAACACCCATTAAGATACAGGCACCTGAACCAAGCTGAAGTCATTGCCCCTTTCAAATGTGGAACCACAAAATTAAACTTAAAGCTTTGCCTTATTTCTCATACCCACAAAGACAAATATAGATTATTTAAAACTGCCTCTCTTTCCTGACAAAGTTCCTTATTTCTCAATGCATTTATAAGCCTTTCTATATTTGGCCGTCATGATCCTTTCACAGTGTGATTGAGGGGAAAGTGCAGAGGTGTTATAAACCCAGCTGCAAGCCTCCCTTAACCAGCTTCAGGAAAAAGTTAAATGAATGATTGTATGTTTTCAGGTTTACGGTTTTAATGTTTTGGTTGAGCTAGCATTTTGCTTTTTGCATTTCTTTCCCAGGAATAATTTCAGACTTGTGTGTTAGTCTTGTACATGATCAAATGAGAGTGGAGCTTACTTAAAAAGAGAACCTAAAAATTAAAATGGCCCTTTCATCTCCTAGGGTCAAGTTAATACTGCGATCGCTGCGAGTTGTAAGAAATTGCAGCCTCCACTTGTGACAAAGCGGGGGGGCCCACTCCCTGCAGTGGTTTTGACTGGAACACATGTTCGGTGTATCTTAATTAAAACAAGGTCAGCCTCTTTCCTGGAACTATAGGAATACTGGGTTCTCTGAAGTGTTTCTTTGGAATTTCGTATCCCAGGTGATTGCGGATGCTACATGGCTGGGGATGGACAGGTTCTTGGTTCCTCGGGGAATCGAGGGAATGTGGGGAGCAGGAGGAAAAATTGAGTTGAAGTCTAAGATGGGCAATGATGACTGAATGGCGGAGCAGTCATACGGTCCACTTCTCCTACTTCTTGGGTTCTAGAACATAGAACATTCCAGCGCAGTACAGGCCCTTCGACCCTCAATGTTGCGCCGAACTGTGAAACCAATCTAAAGCCCATCTACACTATTCCATTAGCATCCATATGTTTATCCAATGACCATTTGAATGCCCTTAATGTTGGCGAGTCCACTACTGTTGCAGGCAGGGCATTCCACGCCCTTACTACTCTCAGTAAAGAACCTACCTCTGACAATTGTCTTGTATCCATCTCCCCTCAATTTAAAGCTATGTCCCCTCGTGCTGTCCATCACCATCCGAGGAAGAAGGCTCTCACTGTCCACCCTATCTAATCCTCTGATCATCTTGTATGCCTCAATTAAGTCACCTCTTAACCTTCTTCTCTCTAACGAAAACAGCCTCAAGTCCCTCAGCCTTTCCTCATAAGATCTTCCCTCCATACAAGGCAACATTCTGGTAAATCTCCTCTGCACCCTTTCCAATGCTTCCACATCCTTCCCATAATACGGCGACCAGAACTGCATGCAATACTCCAAATGTGGCCGCACCAGAGTTTTGTACAGCTGCAACATGACCTCATGGCTCCGAAACTCCACTCAATCCCTCTACCAGCTAACACACCGTACGCCTTCTTAACAACCCTATCAACTTGGGTGGCAACTTTCAGAGATCTATACATGGACACCGAGATCTCTCTGCTCATCCACACTACCAAGAATCTTACCAGTAGCCCAGTACTCTGTATTCCTGTTACTCCTTCCAAAATGAATCACCTCACACTTTTCTGCATTAAACTCCATTTGCCACTTCTCAGACCAGCTCTGCAGCTTATCTATGTCCCTCTGTAACTTGTAACATCCTTCCGCACTGTCCACAACTCCACCGACTTTAGTGTCACCCGCAAATTTACTCACCCATCCTTCTACGCCCTCCTCCAGGTCATTTATAAAAATGACAAACAGCAGTGGCCCCAAAACAGATCCTTGTGGTACACCACTAGTAACTGAACTGCAGGCTGAACATTTCCCATCAACCACCACCCTCTGTCTTCTTACAGCTAGCCGATTTCTGATCCAAACCGCTAAATCGCCCTCAATCCCATGCCTCCATATTTTCTGCAATAGCCTACCGTGGGGAACCTTATCAACTGAAATCCATATACACCACATCAACTGCTTTACCTTCGTCCACCTGTTTGGTCACCTTCTCAAAGAACTCAATAAGGCTTGTGAGGCACAATCTACCCTTCACAAAACCGTGTTGACTATCCCTAATCAAATTATTCCTTAGTAGATGATTATAAATCCTATCTCTTAAAATCATTTCCAAGCCTTTGCCCACAACAGAAGTAAGGCTCACTGGTCTATAGTTACCAGGGTTGTCTCTACTCCCCTTCTTGAACAAGGGGACAACATTTGCTATCCTCCAGTTTTCTGGCACTATTCCTGTAGACAATGACGACATGAAGATGAAAGCCGAAGGCTCTGCAATCTCCTCCCTAGCTTCCCAGAGAATCCTACGATAAACCCCTTCCGGCCCAGGGGACTTATCTATTTTCACACTTTCCAGAATTGCTAACACCACCTCCTTATGAATCTCAATCCCGTCTAGTCTAGTAGCCTGTATCTCGGTATTCTCCTCGACAAGATTGTCTTTTTTCTGTGTGAATACTGATGATAAAATATTCATTTAGCGCCTCTCCTATCTCCTTGGACTCCACGCACAACTTCCCACTACTGTCCTTGACTGGCCCTACTCTTACCCTAGTCATTCTTTTATTCCTGACATACCTATAGAAAGCTTTAGGGTTTTCCTTGATCCTACCTGCCAAGAACTTCTCATGTCCTCTCCTGGCTCTTCTTAGCTCTCTCTTTAGGTTCTTCCTGGCTGACTTGTAACTCTTGAGTGCCTGAACTGAACCTTCATGTCTCATCTTTACATAAGCCTCCTCCTTCCTCTTGACAAGTTATTCAACTACTTTAGTAAACCACGGTTCCCTCGCTCAACTACTTCCTCCCTGCCTGACAGGTACATACTTATGAAGGACACGCAATAGCTGTTCCTTGAACAAGCTCCACATTTCAATTGTGCCCATTCCTGCAGTTTCCTTCCCCATCCTATGCATCCTAAGACTTTCCTAATTGCATCATATTTGCCTTTCCCCCAGCTATAATTCTTGCCCTAAGGTACATACCTGTCCCTTTCCATCGCTAAAGTAAACTTAACCGAATTGTGGTCACTATCACCAAAGTGCTCACGTACCTCCAAATCTAACACCGTGCCTGGTTCATTACCCAGTACCAAATCCAATGTGGCCTCGCCTCTTGTTGGCCTATCTACATACTGTGTCAGGAAACCCTCCTGCACACATTGGACAAAAACTGACCCATCTAAAGTACTCGAACTATAGCGTTTCCAGTCAATATTTGGAAAGTTAAAGTCCCTCATAACTACCCTATTACTTTCGCTCCTATCCAGAATCATCTTTGCAATACTTTCCTCTACATCTCTGGAACTTTTTGGAGGCCTATAGAAAACTCCCAACAGGGTGACCTCTCCTTTCCTGTTTCTAACCTCAGCCCATACTACCTCAGTAGACGAGTCCTCATCAAAGGTCCTTTCTGCCACCGTAATACTGTCCTTGACTAACAATGCCACACCACCCCCTCTTTTACCACCTTCCCTGAGCTTACTGAAACATCTAAACCCCGGAACCTGCAACAACCATTCCTGTCCCTGCTCTATCCATGCCTCTGAAATGGCCACAACATCGAAGTCCCAGGTTGCGTCCTTGCACCTCCAGCACATTGACTCGCTGACTGACGACAGGGCCAGCATCACTGTTAAACAGGCCCCACCTTCCTCCTCCCAAGTTTTATTTATTTAGCGAATGCAAAGTCCACAAGTCGAGCAGTTTCTTCCAGTCCTGCTGCGTTGAGTGCAAATAAGCCTCCGCTGAGCGTGTGGATTGGGCATTCTCCCGTGATGTGGTGCATAGTTTGCTCTCCCACAGGCACATAGGGGGCTGCACTGATGCCCGAACAGTGACCAAGGTTGACCAAGCAGGCGCCGTGACCGGTCTTGAACCGGTTATGGGTGAATCAGTCTCGGAGGGTTGAAGTCAGGCAGTTCTTGGGTTGGGTTTGAGAGCAGGCACTTGTTTGTCTTGTCCAATGATTCCCATTCATTTGTCCAGGTGGAATTTGCGTTGACGTCCTGTGTGTGAGTTTTTTTTCCAGCTTGCCCCCTTGATGGAGTCGTGCCTTTTGTAGTCCGAATAGATTAGCGCGAGTGGCACGAGAGGGACATTGCGAACGTTTTCTAACATTGTGTGGGCTGTTGCAAGTGGGCGGCTATGTGGGGAGGTGATGTTTACCAGGACAAACCACACATGCATATTATTATTACTGGAACACAACGCTCAACACCACTCTCCTCCGAGTCAAAAACAAAGAGCAGACAAATCATCAGTCCTTTGATCTGAATTGCTTTAAATGCAAACCAATATGGCACAAAAAGAAAACCCTGGATCTACTGATGCACTGTTGCCTGTAAGCACTTTTCAATCGTAAAAATAGTAATCCCCTGTTTACACCAAAGCTTTAAGAAAAAAACTCTAAAAAATCTTCACTGGGTCTTCTGTGCTGTACCAGAATAGTTCCAGTGTCTGATTGCTCTTCATAATTGTGATCTCCCAGCCTTGGCATCATTCTGGAGAATCTATGCTAATATGGTCCTCAATGGCTTTAATGTTGTTTCTATAATGGAGCAGGCAAAACATCTCGTAGTCAAAAGTTCCAAGTTTCATCAGTACATCTTCACACTTGAATGTACAGGTTTGAAGATTTTTTTTTTAAAGCCTACTTGAAATGCTCAAACCAATTTGCAACTTCCAATAGTATACTGTGGGTGTATCTAACGCCAGGCGATCTGCAGCGGTTCAAGAAGGCGGCTCACCACCACCACCTGGAGGGCAATTTGGGATGAGCAGCACCACCGTGCCCACATCCTGTGGAAGAATGAAAAGAAAACTTGCCCATTCTATCAGCAATTCACTCTTAAGCTTACACCTGCCAGCTCTTATTTGTTCCATTAGCTCGCAGACACAGCATTGGGGCAAATGTTAGCACTGCTGAAAGCCAGCAAGGGCAGCAGAAGCAATAGCCAAAAAAAATCAATGCCGAACTTAATATTTCATTTGCAAGCTGGTTGTTTGCTTAACTTTATTTGAGATGAGAATCTGTGTGTAACAGCCCCCCCAAGTGGTCAAATTGTAAACAACGCAGTAGACGCTTGTATCAAAACAATTGGACTACAGAACATTCCTGCGATTGATTCACTGCTCAGAGGTTATCTTATGTTTTTGTTTAATGTTAGTCAACTTTTTTGCATTTCTGCAAAAAGATGAACATATTCAGATTTCTGAATTAATTAATAGTGACTAAACACAAAGGCCAGCCTGTCTCACACATTTGCAAGTTTTGACAGCCAAGTTGAAAATGCACCATGGATTTTCTAGTGAAACCGTTGCACTAGCAATGATGGAAATATTAAGCTGATTCTGTCACCACTATTATTTTCTTTTCCGATAGGAATTGTGAATAACAATTGTGGCAAAATCTTTAATGGGATCTGTCTTTTCTTTGTATTACCATCTCTTCTATAAAAAATATTTGTTCTTCATTCACTTTTCTGGTACAGTCTTTAGGATGAAAATTCCATCTTCCAGTATCAGATGCATTCGATATGTGCTTGATTCATCTATTTATAGAAGTCTCTTCATTCTGTCACACCTCAGTGTTTCACTTGAAAGTACATCGCATTTGCACCTAATTGGCGCTCATGCCATTTTCATAAAATGTTGAAGAATCTATTCAGAACACATTAGTTGGCGTGCAGCAAGCAGGAACAAAATGTTCAAAAAAAGCACCAATGAGAAAAGGAAGCAATGTACTACTTCAGAACTGAACAATGACTATGGAAATAAAGACTTGGAACACGGGCAGAAGTTGCAAGAGAGTGATTCTAATTTACCTCTTTTTAGTCATTCCTGGGATGTGGGCGTCGCTGGCCAGGCCAGCATTTATTGCCCATCCCTAATTGCCCTCGAGAAGCAGAGCAGCCTTTTTTGACCCTGCGGAATAGCATTGTGTGTTTAAAACATGCACAGAAGCCCGGAAAGGGGGTGAGGGAGGGGGTGGGGGAGGAAGAACTATGCAAACATGCAAACAATTTAGGGGATTTGAGTTACAAACGTAGACTAATAGTTATGGGGGATTCATCTGCTCTGTTGTTAATTGGACAGAAGAGGAGTTACTGCAATGAATGCCGGGACACTTTTCGAACTCGAAGTGTTAAAAAAAGGGAAGATATTTTTTCAATCTAGTAATGGGAATGAACCAGAGCGGATAAGAGAAGGAAATGGGGGGCAGCTAGTTAGTAGAGACCATAATTTAAGGTGATATAGTAGAACTTCAATATTACTCAAAACAGATGAATAGATTGGAGAAAAGATTATTTTGAGGGGCTGAGAATAGAACTTTTGGAAATTAAAATGTGCAGCAATATTGACAAATAACCAAGTCGATCAACAATGGGAAGCATTTAAAATGGCATTCAACAGTATGCAGGGAAAATTTATTTGCTCGAAGGAAAGGATAAGCTAAAGACTAGTGAGACTCCATGGATGAATAAAGACATGAGACAACTGAGGGCTGGGGAAGAGGCTTGTATTAAGTATATAGCTAGCAGAGCAGTGCAGGATGAGTGAGAATACAAAGAGATTAGGAAAGAAGTTAAAAAGCAATTAGGAAGGCAAAGAGGAACTATGAAATTAAAATTATCAAGGAACATAGAGTAATATTTTACATACGTAACAATGAAAAAGAGAGGCTGTGATGAAAATAGGGCTATTAAGGTATAGATAGAATAATACTACAGGTAACAATAGAGAGGTGGCAGAAATTAAATAATTTACAGTCCCTTGCTTGTACAGAACTTGAATATTACTGAAAGGAGAGACATGTATCTGCAGCTTTTCACTGCACTCATCAAGACTAACGTAAGAATTCCAAATTCCAAATGACCACAACAATTTATAGCATAGGAGAACAGGGTTCTGTTTGGTTGGCAAGTCAAAGCTTCAGCAACGGATTTTTCTTTGCAACAATATTTTCTTAAGTATTTACCAGGGAACTAGAGCAGGTAGACACGGCATCAAATGATGAGATAAGTAATGAGTTAAGTGCACTTAAAATACAAATAAGGAGACTTATTAAATAATGAATGAACCTCAGAGGATAAAGTCCCTAGTCCAGATGGATTGTATCCACTTATTTTCAAAGAATCTAAGGCAGAGTTAGCAGAGGCATGACTAGACATTTAACAATGTTAGAAAAGGTGTAGCGTCAGAGGACTGGCATATAGCTAATATTCCTACATTTAAAAAGGGGGACAGAACATTTTCAAGGAATCATAGTCCAGTTGCCTTACCATCAATGAGAGGAAAAATAATGAAATCGGACTAAAGGCAAAAATAGGAGAATATCCTTGAAAGAAAACTATAATAATCAACAAGGATTTTGTAATCTTTGACCTCCTTACTGGTGCAGAAATGCATGTAACAAAGTTCAGTTGTCAAACTACTTTGTTAGGACAAAATCAAAACTAGTTTAATGAGTTTCGTGAAAATCGAGCCAATAAACATGGGCAGCAATTTACAGTTTATCATGGGTTTTACTACTGAGCGTGGACAGAAGACTGTGTCTAATCTTGCTGCTTTGGCCTTCGGTCTTCAGACTTTCTCTCATCTTTTTACTTCTGGGTTTTGGTTCTTCTGCCATCAAGACTTGAGTGAGAGGGTTTTATCCAGTTAACCCCTTCCAATGCCCAATAATTCTCACTCCCATGGTGGTCATAGGTCCTGTGCATGATTTTCTCGCCTAATCATGTACATTCCATGTTAACTGTGTGAACGTGATCACGTAAGGTTCTCCACATTCATCCTACTTCCTCTTGTCTCAAGCCGCTATGTCCTGTGTCCTCTTAATACAGAGTCACCAGCACACTATCACTTGTAGCTTACACAAGTAATTTGAAGTTTCTACAAGCACCTAGCTTTTTAAGCTATTTAAATGTTTCATAGCCTGACTTCATTTGAAATGAAAAATGAAATGAAAATCGCTTATTGTCACAAGTAGGCTTCAATGAAGTTACTGTGAAAAGCCCCTAGTCGCCACATTCGGGCGCCTGTCCGGGGAGGCTGGTACGGGAATTGAACTGTGCTGCTGGCCTGCCTTGGTCTGCTTTAAAAGCCAGCGATTTAGCCCAGTGTGCTAAACCAGCCCCACGATTTCCCCCCATTTTCCACGATAATCTACATTGACATTAATTTATATTGTGCTCTAATTTCTCTACCTCACTATACTACAAAAGGTATCTTAATAAAGCTCAGCGCTAATAATAGCTTCAAAAGGGCAAGACTTTTGAGCAGGTAAGAGAGTGTAGACAATGGCAATGCAGTCGAGATGATTGATATGTGTAAGGAAAATAAATATGGTTTTAAGGGATTATATTTCTATTGGTAAACATTAGAAATAAGATACAGTTTTAAGTGGGATTAATTTAATGCCTCTGTGCCTGAAAGGGTAAAACCTATGGTTGGATTTGATTGACAAATGTGTTGTATGGGGTTGGTTAATTTCCAACTGTATTTCTATTGTGCTTAGAGAGGGCTACGGCGTGAATTTAAAAAAAAATGTTAAAATAAATTTAGAGTACCCAATTTATTTTTTCCAATTAAGGGGCAATTTAGCCCTCTTTAGCCGTAGCCCTCTCTAAGCACAAATTTTAAAAAATGTGCAAGCCACCTAGCTTGCACATTTTTAGGTTGTGGGGGCGAAACTCATGCAAACACGGGGAGAATGTGCAAACTCCACTCGGACAGTGACCCAGAGCCGGGATCGAACCTGGGACCTCGGTGCTGTGAGGCAGCAGGGCTAACCCACTGTGCCACCGTGCTGCCCTCATGGCGTGAAAATTAAATAGGCCAGCAGAGTAGACATTGCTTAGCAACTGGGGCCTTGCGAGGTAGAGAAGCTTTTAGTTTTAGCTGTATTTGTGGGCAGTTGGAGACAGGACCTCGGGGAGTGAACATCTCTTAATCTTGCCAGAAGAGTGGGCAGGACAGGGGCTGAAAAAAGGCAGGCTTCCAAAATACAAATTACAGCCCAGATACTCAGGGAATTGGGACAGAAAGAATGTTTAAGACAACTGGAGTTAAGTGAACAGAGACCAAGGTATGGTTCAGAAGAATTGAAGGAAAAGTAAACAAAAGTGTTCTGAGTTAAGGAGACAATTGCAATAACTAGATGTAAAGTGGGACAGCAGCCTTCAAAGGTAAATCAGATGTCTGATGCCATTTTATTACAGTCTGAGAATCGAGAGTTAAAGCAATTGTGAGCAGTTTGCGCAGCAGTCAAGATAAATATATCTTAAAGGGGTTGGTGTAAAATCCTGGACTGGATTTGGTGCTAAAAGTGGAGCAGAACCTTTGTTTATAAGTGTGGAAGAGTGTATTTTCCCACAGTCACCTTGTGTGCTTCAAAAGGGACTTTGTGTTAATGCGACCATTGTAGATTAAGATGTAATCCATGTTAATTCTAAAACCTGTGTGTAATTGTTAAGCTAAGGGGGGAGTAAATCAATGTTTTTCATGTTTAACAATTTTCTTTTCTTGTTAAAACTAATTAGCAGTTTTGTGATTCTTTCCAGGTTTTATTAAAAAAAAAAGAGTCATGGTCTTTTGAGTCAGGGTTCCATTCTGGAATCTGCTCTTTCAATTATAACATCAACTGGGATTGTAACATGGGGATTTTCAAAAGGGCCTCGATAGGGTTCCCCAGAGTAATGAACATGGTCAGAGAATGTGGAATGGATTGTCAGCTGACTTCGGGACAGAAGACCGAGAATGGGAGTAAAGTTTAGTTGTTCAGAATGTCAGAAGGCGTGAAGCGCTGATCCACAGGTTCAGTGCTGGGACCGGTGCTCTTCAGAATTTACATCGAATCAAAGACCCTATTTCGCTCGTTACTTGAAAAATGCAGGATCTCAGTGCAAATGTACTCCTCTCAAGTTGTGCCATAGGTTAGCAAGGCGATAACAAAAACAAGCGTTGGACTTTATTTTTCGATAGAATTGAAGAGTAGGGAAGTTATGCTAAACCTGCATCGGATCTTGGTTAAATCATGCCGAAGAATATTATGGGCCGTTCTGGTTGCCACTAAAAATGATATTAAGGCACTGGAGAGGAGATTTATAAAAATGGCACCAGAAATGTGTGAATATGCATGTTAGGAAAGGATCAACAGGCTGGATGACCTTTCTCTTGGAAAAATGACTGAGGGTGACTGAACAGAGATCTTTTAAATGATTCAGTGTCTTGATGCGCGGAAACAGGGACTATTTCCGCTTGTAGGGAAGAGCATAACTGGAGGCTATCAATATAACATGGTCGCCAAGAAATCCAGCAGGTAATTCAGACAAAACCTTTTTACTCAATTAGTGGTGAGAATATTATAGATGCATTTAAGGGGAAACTGGACGAACACATGAGGGAGAAGGGAATAGATTGTTACAATGATCAATTTAAACAAGTAAGGATGGGAGGAGGTGCCATTTGGAGCAGGAAGGCAGTATGGACTGATTGGGCTGAATGGCCCTTTCTGAATTATAAATGTTATCCAATAGATGGAGTCAATTTTCTATTAATACAAGTTCCCCAATGCTGTACCATTGAGAAAGTACAAGCAAGCTATTGTTCCAACAAATTAACGGATCAATTTTGTTTCTCTCAGATTATCAACAAGATGATAAACGTCAACGTTATGTCGGTCTGCAAGGTAAAACAAATTCATTTAATTCTGGAGAGTTTTAATTATTCACATGATTGTGTTTTAAGGTGGGTTACACACCACCAAATTGTGTTGTTCGAGTGAAATTGTGACATCAGTTGGAGAAAAGTTCAAAAGATACCTGTTAACCCATTTTTTGTTTTCTGTCCCAAGTATACTTGTTTCCCTTCCCCTCAGACAGTGACTTGAGCAGGGTGTGGCTTTCTGGGTGTTAGCAGCACCCTCCTACTCAATTTTCATGTGTGACTGACACGTTGAATATCAGCGGCCTTTTGTACAGTGCATCAAGCACCCAATGATAGATGTAATCGGCCTCCAAAGTAGTGAGCAAATGGAACTGCTGGTATATTTTAGCCTTTCTCCAACTCAATTATAGTCCCCGTGCCATTGTGGCAGTGCAAGTTCGAGAATCAGAATGGTTCCAGCACAGTTCAGCCCATCATGGGGGAGGAGGGAGCAACTGAGCCTGAGTCTCGGCCAGTTTTAGTGAATCAGTGCTGGTTTTCGGTCGCGTTAGCCTGGCCACGGAGTGGCCTGTAGTGCCCCAGCACACGCGCTCTGTCTCGCCGTAAGGGTGCTGGAAAGACCCATGTTGCCGAGTAAGTGAGCGAGTAGGTGGGAAGCGATTTGAGAAGGGGCTAGAGCTGAGAGAGAGTGGGGGAAGGAGGGGGCGATAGGGAAGAGGAGAAGCGGAGTGAGTATAGTTTGAGAAGCAGGGGTGGGGAGCGGACCTTCACTAAGCCTTCTGTCATCAGGGCACGGTGATGCAATGTGGTCCTCGCAGCGCCAGGGACCCAGGTTCGATTTATATACTTTTTCCTTAAGTTTGATGCTTTTCTTAACTTCATTAGTTAACCAAGGATAGTGAGACCGCCCCTTTGAACATTTCTTTACAATACAAATATATTTATTCTGAATATTTTGAAATATCCCCTTAAATGTCTGTCACTGCTGCTCTATTTATCGGTCCTCCGACCTAGCATCCCAGTTCTCTTCAGCCAGCTCAGCTTTCATGCCCACATCGTTGCCCTTATTTAAGTTTAAAATACTCGTCTTAGGCCCACTCTTCTCCCTTTCGAACTGGATGTAAAATTCAATCACATATTGTGGTTGCTGCCAACTAGGATGCCTTTACTCCGAGCTAATGAATTAATCCTGTTGCATTACACAATAGCAAGTGTAATATAACCTGCTCTCTGGTTGGTTTTCCAAAACGCGCTGCTCCGAGAAACTATCTTCAAAGCATTGAACTCCTCATCCAGGCTACTACTGCCAATCTGATTTTTCCAGTTTATATTCAGACTAAAATCACCCATGATTATTGCCATCCCTTTATCTCAAAACACCCAATTTCTCTTTTTGTATACTTTTTCCTACATTGTACTTACTGTTAGGTTGCTTGTAGACCACTCCCACTAGTGACTACTGTACCCTGTTTCCCCATCCGTTTACTGATTTGAGCGCCATCTCCAAGATCACCTATTTCCACCTCTGCACCATCGCCTGTATTAGCCTCAGTCTCCGCTCACCTGCTGCTGAAACGCTCATTTGTGCCTTTGTTAGCTTTAAGATCCTGGCTGGTCTCCCATTCTACCCTCTGTAAATCTGAGGTCACTCAATAACCTGCTGCCCACATAACTCATGCAAGTTCTGTTCATCTATCGCCCCTGTGCTCGCTGACCTACATTGACTCTTGGTCAAGCACCGTCTTGATTTAAAATTTCTCACCCTTTGTTTTAAGATCACTCCATGACCTCTTCCCAGCTCCGCACCCCTTGAAATAACTGTGCTCATCTAATTCTGGCTTTCGGACATCCCTGATTTTAATTGCTCCACCATTGTTGACAGGGTCAAGGCAACTGATGGCGCCAAAGCTCTGGAATTCCCTCCCTACATTTTCCCCCTCTACCTCGCTCCCTCTTTAAAGCTACCGCTTTGATCAAGCTTTTAATTTTCTGACCTAATACCTCCTTATGTGGCTCAGTGACATATTTTATTTCATAACAGACTTGGAAATGCCCTGGAACCATATAAATATAACTGATTGTATAGTCGCCTGGAGTTTGCATTGATAATGGCGGTGGATCTGTCTGTGTTTGCTGTCATTACTCCATTGAAATTGACCTGAACTTTCGGAGTTCACACTTGACATAGAATGACGTGCAAATTCTGAAGTTGTTGTCAGTGGTACGATGTTCCTGCAGAATGTGTGCTGTTGTGTTCCTGCCAAGAGAAAAATCCCTAAGCAATCAGAGAGTTACTGAAAACATCCACTTTTACACTTAGTCTCACTTTAAAAACACTTGAAAAAATTTGCATCCTGTTAAGTGAGGTGTAACTGACTTTACAAGTATGCTAACTTCATAATGACTGCAAAACACCTGAAAAACTATATTTCTCAAATTTTTCCATTGATAAATTCCACATTTTAAAAATAATTACATAAAGTTTGTTTATATTGATGTTTTAGCTGCTGTTGAAATCCAATCATAATTTTGTTGTATGAAATTTTAAATTAAAAATAATGGAAAGTTTTTAAACTTCCTGCTTTGCCGCCTGAGAATATGCTACCTCAATGTCATTGCCCTGTCTGCTGATATCCCTGCTGCTGTACACCTGGAAATCCCTTTGAGAGGGGGTGGGGGGTGGGGTGCATATCCGAGAAGTAAAGAGGGATTATGAGAAAAGGCTAGAGTACTAGAGTAATTTTGGTAAAATAGCACATTTTGTAAGTTAATGTTGCCGCTACCGGTTTGGAGTTTTACTGTGGGTATCAACAACTCAAGACCACCAAATTATTGTTTGCCACAAACGTTTATTTGGCACTCTTAACTTGTGCGTGCACGTGTGCATGGTTGCACAGGCTTGTCAGAGAGTCGAAACGGAGCAACTGATCTGTTCTCGCTTTCAGCTCTCCAAATAGTTGATCATGCTACTTCGACCTGAGCTGGCTAGCTATCACCTCTGGGTACAGTTTCTTGTACCCCGTTCAGTGCTTGCTGCCTGCGTGGTTGGCTCCGGATAGCTGCAACCTGCCTTCTCGAGGCTCAGTGATTGGTCAGTTGTCTCTTGGCAGCCTCCAAGTTTTGATCATCTTGCATAGCTCGTTCTTTATTCTCCAGCCCTCACACAATTAACAAGGCTGTTGGCTCAAATCTGCCAACTTCTCTGTATCCCATATGGTGTATTGATTACAAATTTAACAATAACTAACTTTAACATTTAATCTTATAGAAACCATCTTGCAGGTTTTCATCCATTCATTTCCTTTAACAATAGCACAGTTACATTAATCGCATTACAGACTTGGAATCAAGGTGGCCAGATCACAGGAGTTAAATATCACGTAAACTTAAATTGCTGCAAACAAACTTCATGGCAGTCCTTAAAAGATAATAGAATCAATTAAACACCACATTATAGATTCAGCATATTCCACCCCCACCTTTTCAGACACTTGTTTCTTTGTCTCAGTTATTTGTTATTTATGTACATCACTTTCCCTATCACCAGGTTTCATACTGTTCACGGATTAGGTGGGAGAAGGGAGGTTTGCTTACACTGGCAGTCATCATGAAAGGGGAATCCCAAAGTCGTCTTTAGGTATATAAATAGTAAGAGTGGTAAAAGGAGAAGTAGGGCAGATTAGGGACCAAAAATGGAATTTGCACATGGAGGCAAGGGAACTGAAAATTTTGCACCTGTCTTTAACAAGGAGGTAGATGCTACCCAGGCTATGATAACAGCTGAGGAAACTCAGCCACTCGAAGGGTTAAAAATTGTTAAGGAGAAAATATTGAGTAAACTGTCGGTACTTAAATTGATATGGAGGAAATATTAGGTAAAATGTCGGTACTTAAAGTTGACAAGGGCAGCACGGCAGCCTTGTGGATAGCACAATTGCTTCACAGCTCCAGGGTCCCAGGTTCGATTCCAGCTTGGGTCACTGTCTGTGCGGAGTCTGCACATCCTCCCCGTGTGTGCGTGGGTTTCCTCCGGGTGCTCCCACAGTCCAAAGATGTGCGGGTTAGGTGGATTGGCCATGATAAATTGCCCTCAGTGTCCAAAATTGCCCTTAGTGTTGGGTGGGGTTACTGGGTTATGGGGATAGGGTGGCGGTGTTGACCTTGGGTAGGGTGCTCTTTCCAAGAGCCGGTGCAGACTCGATGGGCCGAATGGCCTCCTTCTGCACTGTAAATTCTATGATTATCTATGACAAGGCATCGGGACCAGATGAGGTGCATCCAAGGATATTGAAGGAAGTGAGAGTGTAAAGTGCGAGATCACTGACCATAATCTTTCAGTGTTCCCTGGACTCGGGAGGTGGCAGAAGACTGGAGAATTACAAACATTACACCCGTGTTCAAAAAAGACTAATGATAAGTCCAGCAAATTACAGTTTAGTGGTGGGGAAACTTCCAGGAACAATTATTCAGGATAGAATAAGTAGTTGCGTGAAAAAATATTGGTTGATTAAGAAGAATCAACATGCATTTCTAAAGGGGAAATTGTGTTTGACTAACCTGCTGGAGTTTTTTCATATTGTAACAAGAAGGTGGATGAGGGTTATACTATTGATGTGGAGGACATGGACTTTCAAAAGGCATTTGATACAATTCCACACAAAGGCCCTGGGAGTTGGAGCTGCATTAGATCAAAACATTCAGTGAATCCTGAAATGTTCTGTTGTCCTGGAGATATTTGGAGCGTAAGATGTCTCTAGTTTCAATTTATTGGCATATTCTGCCGCAGAGGAAGAGCACAGGCTCCAGGCAGTTTGGCATGGAAGAAGTCCTGGGAGCCGTTTAGTGCAGCTGAGGGGCGCAGTTTGGACCTTGTGTGGTTTACAGCTCATTGCCCTAGGAGCCAATGAGCTGCGTAAGAGTTGGAAGGGTGCCAGTAATTAGAGGTGGGTGTGCAGCTTTGTGACTGCCGTGGAGTGCAGACTCGGAGAGGAAATTGAACCATCGGGAGGTGAGCAGTCCGCCAGGAAGTTCCAGGTGGAGAGCTTTTGAAGGAATTTGGGCTAAATCTTCAAAGTGAAGATTTGAAATATCTCCTGAGGGAAATGGTGAGTTAACGAGATTTGGAGAGACACTGTGGTCGCTAACGACTGGGTGGGTTGGTGAGGAATCCAGGGGATCTGTCTTGGTCACATCTACCATTTAATGTCCAGGGTGGCGTTTTCGACCACAGTTTGCCTGTTATATCATATTTGCCTTGTGTTAATTCTGAATGTTGGTGTACAAGATATATATTGTATATTGTTTTACTTGTCTGACTTTGTATAGTAAACTTTGACTGTTTAAAACGGCACACTCGCGTCTTTATTCTGCCAGTGTGTAACTGGGATTTAAAACTTTGTCTACTTTAAACAAAAAAGTTATTGGTCCTTGTCCGGATCACAATAATTAGACCCAAAGATGTTATGTAAATTGAAGTTACTGGGAATACCAGTGAGAGGTGTACCTCTCTGTTCCAGCAATGAGTCAAGCTGGCTGCTTAATCATTGACAGTACTGTAGATCTTAGGCTCTTTGGCTTAGATCTTTGGCTACCAAATCTGCTGGTTCGTTGACTTAGTTTCAAGTTTCCATTGCCAGATGTGTCACCTTGGACATGGACTGGGGGGGGGGGGGGGGGGGGGAACCACCTAACACATGGCCTGCTTTACCTTTCATCTCCAGCCTCTGAAGAGAATAGTTGCCTGTAAGTCATTGGGCAGCTCACTATGATGTATTTGTGTCCTTCCCGTAAAGAATTCGGATACCAGGCAATGATCATGGATGGCATGCTGAGCAGCATAACTCAAGATGTGACCATCATTTTTCTGAGCACACCATGGAAGTCCATCATACTTCGCCAACAGCTGGTTCCACTAATTGGAGATGCAGAATTTCAGCAGGGGTTCCTTGTCTTTCTGAAACCTAAACACGAGACACCAAATCATGTCAATATCCAGCTCTAGATACCTCTGGCATTTGTCATCTAGTTTTTTTCCCCCTCATTAATTTTATGATACTCTGCCATCTTCAGTGGTGTGGAAGAATTTCTCCAGCCACCTTGATGCTCTGCATGCCCAAATCAAATGCGTTGTAAGCCTGACAGTGCTGTGTGCCCACCATAAAGATATTTAAACTAGCCACTGATCCCTGTCCCCACCCCGCCTATTCAAATCCCGCTAATCTGTCGGTGACATTTGAATGCAAAGTAAACTAACTAATTATTCTCCTAATTTCTGCTCATGGGACCTTGCTGTCGGTGACAGATTAGGCAAGGTGTCTTACTTGATGCATGTGTGCATTATTTTTGCACCAAAACCACCTCTACATGTTGTAATGGATCTCCTGCAATGCTTGAAATTAGCACTTCCATTCATTGTTTGAGCTCTAAACCATAGCAGAGAACTGTTAACATGTCATGTTTGCCACAAACTTTACAAACAATGTTAAGTGGGTTTCGCTGGAGCTTTACACAATCTTGTACAAAACCGCAACCTGCCTACACATTCCTCTTGAAGGCAGAATGTAGCCTGTTATTCTATGATGCAGCCTGTAGACCTCGAAAGCATTTTTATGCTTCAGCAACCCGAAAAGCCATGTTACTAGCCACTAATACTAGCAAGGTTCCTCTGTACTGTTCGTGGCCACTGTTTTCAACTTATGTATGTAGCAACCATTTTGGTAGCAAGGTCCCATGAGCAGAAATTAGGAGAATAATTAGTTAGTTTACTTTGCATTCAAATGAAGTATATTGAATGATGTCAGAATTCCTGCAGTAATGCCTTGATTCTTTTACATGTATCTGCCCAGGCAGTAATCTCAATTTGATCATTTCAGTCAAAAGGTGGTGCCTCCAACAGTGCAGCACTTGCGAAACACTGCAAGTTACGTCCAAGATTACTTGGCCTAGACCTGGAACTGGCTTTCGACTCAGGAAATAGTGCCACCAACTAAGTCCAGCTGACTACAACCATACACTGTGGAGCACCTTGGAATATGTGCCTCTATAAGAATCTTAATTACCAGCCTTGGAAGTGAGCCGCAAGTTGAGTTGGTAGTTTCTGTGGTTCTTTAATACTTTCTAAACAATGTATTCATCCCTTTGAAAAGGCGGCTTTCCACCCCTATAACACTTCATCCCACCGTCTCACCTAGTGCTAATGGATGCCAGTTGCTCAACCAGGCAGGAGAATGACTAGATAGGATGACCCACCATGGGTAGTGAAATTGACAAAAGTCTTGGAGCAGAATAGTGTGTGGTGAGGTTGAGGATGGGGTGGAAATAATAAATGGAAATTATGTTGGCTCGTGTTTCACATTTTGTACTTCACAAAAGGAATTGCTGGTACCTTTTTCCAAATGTATAAACACATGGAAAACAAAACCCTCAGCACCAAGATGTGTAGTTTAAAGATGCCCTTTGTGTAAATTACTCCGTTTTGCAAATTCAAATTTCTTAACAACTTGTATTTAAAGTCCATCAATTTACCATATAAGGTGGATAGTTGTAACAAATCCTGCACGACAGCTGTTAATTTAATCTATAGATGTGCTTTAGTCAACAGCAAATAAGGAAAACAAGTTATCGACGTGAGGGGGTTAGTTCAAACAGCACTGCTTTCCTCTTCCCACCTGTCTGTGAACAGAAGATGTTTTGAATTAGTTTGTTTAGACGAATAAGAGGCAGCATACCTTTCCCAACCACTTGATTATTTTTAATGGGATCCAATTTTACTGATAATCCACAGAAATCTGGAGAGTTATGATTAACTCAGGAGATTAGCTTATTTCATACATTCCGAGTGTGCAACGTCCCACTTGGCATTCACACAGTAAAGGGAGGGGTAAGTGCAAGGACCACAGAAAAACTGAATATTGGTTCACTTGAGTTCCAGAGTCCCAAAGTCCGAGTCTAATGAGGAATTCTTTCACGTAGGCATTTTGAGTTCAAATCCTTCAGTTAATGGGAGATAGAATGTATTATCTTGGAAAGATATGAAGAAATAGAACATAGAACATACAGTGCAGAAGGAGGCCATTCGGCCCATCGAGTCTGCACCGACCCACTGAAACCCTCACATCCACCCTATCCCCGTAACCCAACAACCCCTCCTAACCTTTTTGGTCACTAAGGGCAATTTAGCATGGCCAATCCACCTAACCTGCACGTCTTTGGACTGTGGGAGGAAACTGGAGCACCCGGAGGAAACCCACGCAGACACGGGGAGAACGTGCAGACTCCGCACAAACAGTGACCCAGCAGGGAATCGAACCTGGGACCCTGGCGCTGTGAGGCCACAGTGCTATCCACTTGTGCTGCCGTGCTACCCACAAAGATGTAAATGATTTCAAAGTAGTTACATTACAGGGAGAATTGTGTCTACAAGAGTTGCCCATTTCCATTTATGTTTTGACTCTTTCCTTCTCCATCCCAATCCATTTTGTGCACTTCTCCCTGCTGCCTAACTAGTTATGGGTTGTTATTTCTGTTTCTTTAGCTCAATCATTCCCATGGACTTCCTCTGCTCACTTCCTTTACCATTTCATTTCATTTCATTTTTTCATTTCATTTCCTGATGAGCTTCCTTGCCTCGTGCTCTCTTCCTACTTCTCATTGATCTGCTCCTACTTCAGCACTTTGCCTCAACCGGGCTTGTTCCCTTGCTAGTATACCACCGTACCCTATGACCTCCTTAATGTCCATTTCTCTTTCCTATTTCCATTCCCCACCCCTTATTCTTCCACATCAGCTCACCTTTTCCTTGGCCGCCCACTGGAGTCACTGGGCAACAATTCAGCATCCTAGCATTTAAGACTAAACTCTGATTAGTAAAGCACGGATTGGGTAGCAGTGAAGCAAAAGCCTGCTACAGCATTCGAGGGACATTGGGCACTGGAAAGGGGTGTAGCAACCTGTGCAACAGGACGTGGGAGAAGGAGCCAACAAGTCTTGAGAGCAGACAGCAGGAAAAGACCAAATAAAATCTGCAACATTAAATCCGAAGCTGAAATAAAACTAGCCTCCAGCGTCAGTGAGAAGAGATGTGGGTCCATTGAGAGTAACAACATTAACTAACGATGACAGACCTGAAATGTAAGTGATGGCAAATGTAGAAAACCTAAAAGCATTTCTGAGTATGACAAACCTGTGACAACAGGAAGTCCATGCTTTTGTTGAAGTGCAAATATGGATTGTACAGCAATTTGAGCTCCTTTCTCGAAAATTAAAACATTCCTAAGTTCCTAGCACTCCGAGACAGAGTTGCATCACTATTGTATTGACTTTTCAACTAATATTATTTCCCAAGTATACTTGCAGTTTTCCAATGGGATAGAAATGTGATTGTTAATGGTTTGGTAATCGAGAGGGCTGGACTAATAGACTGGAGGTGCAAGTTCATATTGTGCCAAATTCAAGTTAATTAAGGACCAAGTGAGCTTGAAATGCTGTAACTACTGTGTTATCGTCGAAAAATCCAACTGGTTCACAAATGCCTTTAAGGGAAGGAAACCTGCTGATCCTCGGCTGGCTGGCTTAGTGTGACTCCAGAGCGACAGGAATGTGATTGTCTCTTAATGGCTCTCTGAAGAGGCCTAGAAAGCCACTGTCGTATTTAAAGTGCAATGAAAAGCGATAATCCACATGCGCCACAGCAGTGTGAGAAGGTGGTTCACCATCATCACCGTCGCCTTTACAAAGGCAATTGGGGGTAGGCAGTAAACGCTGCGAAGCCCACGCTCCACAAATGAAGGAAGTAAAATTGCAAAGACATGCTGCCATTTTCACTAACTTTTCCAACAGATTTATCCAATGGTCTGTGAAGAGGAAACTCTTACATTGAGTAATAATTAAAACATCAACTTTCTAATGAAAAGTGAGCAGGCCCATTTCCTCACTAATGAAACACTTTATAAAAAATAAAAAATCCTGTTTTAATTATGAGCAGTTTTGTGCCTTGAAATTACTCAAAGGATTCCAGCTCCTTTTCAGGAGGTTTTGCAGAGTGGAGAGATTTTAAAGTTACTGATGTTCTATCCACTCTGCTTTTCCAGTTATGTTTTTATCTAATGGCTGGCTTGTAGTTGAGACAAAAGATTTAGGACCTTAAGTAAGGAGTTTGGAAGTTCAAAACCTAGTTTTAGAAAAGAAAATTCCCTTCACAATCCTTCTGTAGTGAAGTCGCGAGTGTTAGTTGGGTACAGAAATTGACTAAGTGTTTGCTGCTTGGTTGGGTGCCATCTGTAAGAATCTCCGCCGGCTCGGGCACGATGGGCTGAAGGGCCTCTTTCTGTGCTGTAAAACTCAATGACTGTAAACTAGAGCCACGATGTGGAGATGCCGGCGTTGGACTGGGGTGAGCACAGTAAGAAGTCTTACAACACCAGGTTAAAATCCAACAGGTTTGTTTCGATGTCACTAGCTTTCGGAGCACTCCGGTTCACCTGAGGAAGGAGCAGCGCTCCGAAAGCTAGTGACATCGAAACAAACCTGTTGCACTTTAACCTGGTGTTGTAAGACTTCTAAACGAGAGAATGGTGCTTTTTCAATTGAGCAATGATTGTGTGGAGGCCAAATGGTGACACAGTAGTTTTTCAGTAACTTTAGAAGCCAAAATTCATTTTTATTAAGCCTCATAAAGGGTGAATAATCTATCTTAAAAGCCTGCTTTAATAGGCTAAATGAAAAGGTGTATTCGTATTTCAGTATGCTTTAATTACTTCAGTCTCTCTTCTGCAGACTAATCAAAGAATATGCATTTGTCCACATGGATGTGTGAATATTTTTAATGCGCTTTGGGGTTCATTTTGTAATTGCGCATTAGCTGAAGTATGTATTTCTTTTTCTTTATTGATTCTCAGGATGTGGGCATTGCTGGCAAGACCCACCCCTAATTGCCCTTGAGAAGGTGGTGGTGAGCTTCCTTCTCAAGCCATTGCTGCCCATGTGTTGTAGGAGTGCTGTTAGGGAGAGAGTTCTGGGACTTTTGTCCTGGCAACCGTTTAAGGAACGGCGCTTTCATCCCAAGTCAGGAGAGTGTGGCTTGGAAGGGATTGTGCAAGTGGTGGTGTCCCCATGCATCTCTTGCCCTTATAGGAGGTCATGGGTTTGGAAGATGCTGTTGAAGGAGCCTTGATGAGCTGCTGCAGTGAATCTCGTAGATAGCACACACTGCTGCCACTGGTAATGGAAGGAGTGAATATTCAAGTTGGTGGATGGGATGCCAATCAAGCAGGCTGCATTAGATAGTGTTGAGCCTTTCGTTACAAGAAGTTAAATATATTGACGTTTCGACTAGTTTTATCTTTTAGAATATTAACCCTGTCATATTCGCATTAAGTTGTCAATCTGTTCCAGTTGTTGATCATCTGTGTATACATTTATATCATAAAATCATAGAATATACAGTGTAGAAGGAGACCATTCAGCCCATTGAGTCTACACCGGCCCTTGAAAAGAGCACCCCACCCAAGCCCACACCTCCACCCTAACCCAGTAACCCCCACCACACCTTTTAGGACACTAAGGGCAATTTATCATGGCCAATCCACCTAACCTGCACATCTTTGGACTGTGGGAGGAAACCGGAGCACCCGGAGGAATCCCACACAGACATAGAACATTACAGCGCAGTACAGGCCCTTCGGCCCTCAATCTTGCGCCGACCTGTGAAACCACTCTAAAGCCCATCTACACTATTCCTTTATCGTCCATATGTCTATCCAATGACCATTTGAATGCCCTTAGTGTTGGCGAGTCCACTACTGTTGCAGGCAGGTCATTCCTTGCCCTTAACTACTCTCTGAGTAAAGAACCTACCTCTGACATCTGTCTTCTATCTATCTCCCCTCAATCGAACCTGGGACCCTGGAGCTGTGTAGCAACTGTGCTAACCACTGTGCTACTGTGCTGCTCTTGTAGAATTGAAGGGGTTTGGGGGTAGTGAGCTGAAGATAAATTTTGGTCTTTCTTTCTTGTCTCCTACCTTCGTTCCCTTTTTTCTTCCTGCCTGCTTTCTCTGATGAAGCAATTTTAAGGATTTGATAGCCCATTAAAATCTGGCTGTTTGGATATTTTATTCCATCAAGAGAACATTGTGGAAGAAGAATCGGAAAGAATGAATTTTTATTAGTTCAGCGTTTATCAATATAAATTTACTAGTTGCATACCTGAAATAAAAGCGTGGTCCACTGGTATATTCTTAAAAAGGGTTGAATGTTGACTAAATGCTTTCATTGTGCAGGCTAATTACATTGAGTGGGTGGACAGGCAGCTTTCTTTCTGCTTTCCTTGGTTTATCTCTAGCCCGGGGCACTTCAAAGGTTGGCATGCATCACAATTATGTTGGTGTACAGCTCCCAGGGTGCTCCCAATATCACCTGGCTCATATACTATTTAATATGGTTCCGCACTGTTCTAAAAGCATGTGTATATAGAAAGCACTGAACTAACAAGTAAAATAACATTGAGATTACAGAAATAATTAAATAAAAAGAAATGTTAAAATAGCAAGTTGATAGAATTTCCGCACACTTTGCTGAGTGTTTGTCAAGTTGCAGCCTCCTCTGTAAGGGAATGATTGTTAATTATATATTCAATTTTATGAGTGCAGCATAAACCTACAAAACTCTCAATTTCTCAGTAATTAGTGCTAAGTCTATCTATCCTGTTAGCTCTTTGACTAACCCCGCTTTGAAAACGACTAAAAGTGTCACGTGGAGCAATTCATCTTGAAGCTTTCAAAATGATGAAGGGTCTGAGCGATCTAGTCTCTATAGTCTGAGAACAGGTTGTTATGAATGTGAGGTTTATAAGATGGCTATGTTTTAAACAGTCTATTTAATTTAAGGTAAAATGGGGTAATGAAGAGGGACATGTGATTTGTTAGTTCTGTCCAATGACAACCCTGAGTGACCTGGTCACCAAGGGACCGGGTGCCCAGGTCAAGTGTTGTTGAAATTCATGTGCCCGGTTCAACACTGAAAAACAAAGGCAAAAGCAGATGTTCTTGTTATTGCAGACTTCTATCTCATATACTTTGAATAGCAGTAGAGAGAGCGAGTCCTGGAGGTGGGTACGGTAAAGAAAGGCTATTCTGGTGGCAGCTGATCCTCTGATAAGGGAGAGGAAAGATTTAAGACGGCTGGAGGCAGGGATCATCAGGGTGAACTGTGCTGCTGGGGGGTTGTTTGGGATTTATCGCAACATTTTGTCTTCCTTTCTCCAAGATGAATAAAGCTGCAATTGTGTGAATTTGAGAGGCTGAGAAGGTTATGCAGATAGTTCTGTAGGGACTGATTTGTGAGATGAAGCTAAGTCTATCTTCAAGGGTTAAATGTGTAATTTACTTTTGTTAGATACATGAAATGATTGAAATTAATTGAAATCTGCATTCTGTTCAGTAATGTATTTCGTAAAATAAACTAGGTGTACAATTGGCCTCAATTTTTTTGGAAAATATATGAATTCAAAATTTTCAACAACCCCCCCCCCCCCCCCCCACCCCAACAAGAAACAAAAACACAAGCAGAAATTGTACATTGGATTTCCCCCATATACAATAACCCCCCCATATAACAGTAAAAAATACAAATAGGGAAACCCCCCCACCTTAACCCAAACGCCACCCCAAAAGAACCCACTCCCACCCCTGGGCTGCTGCTGCTGACCTCCTCCTAACGCTCCGCGAGATAGTCTAGGAACGGTTGCCACCGCCTGAAAAACCCTTGCACAGACCCTCGCAAGGCAAACTTTATCCTCTCCAGCTTGATGAACCCTGCCATGTCATTGATCCAAGCTTCCACACTAGGGGGCTTCGCATCTTTCCACAGTAACAAAATCCTCCGCCGGGCTACCAGGGACACAAAGGTCAGAATACCGGCCTCTTTCGCCTCCTGCACTCCCGGCTTGTCCGATACCCCAAATAATGCTAATCCCCAGCTCGGCTTGACCCGGGCATTCACCACCTTGGACATAGCCCTCGCAAAACACCTCCAAAACCTGTCCAGCGCCGGACACGACCAGAACATATGGACGTGATTTGCTGGGTTCCCCGAGCACCTCCCACATCTGTCCTCCACCCCAAAGAATCTACTCAACCTCGCCCCTGTCATATGTGCTCTGTGAGTAACTTTAAACTGTATTAGGCTGAGCCTGGCGCAAGAGGAGGAAGAATTAACCCTACTCAGGGCATCAGCCTACAGACCCTCATCTATCTCCTCCCCAAGCTCCTCCTCCCACTTGCCCTTTAACTCTTCCACCAAGGCCTCCTCTTCCTGCAGCTCCTGGTAAATCGCCGAAACTTTGCCTTCTCCAACCCATACACCCGAAGTCACCCTGTCCTGAATCCTACGTGCCGGAAGCAGCGGGAATTCCCTCACCTGCCGCTTCACAAACGCCCTCACTTGCATGTACCTGAAAGCGTTTCCCGGGGGTAGCCCAAACTTCTCCTCCAGCGCCCCTAGGCTCGCAAACGTCCCATCAATGAACAGGTCCCCCATTCTTCTAATCCCTGCCTGATGCCAGCTCCGAAACCCCCCATCCATCCTTCCCGGGATGAACCAATGATTCTCCCGAATCGGGGACTGAACCGAGGCTCCCACCTCGCCCCTGTGTCGCCTCCACTGCCCCCAGATCTTCAGCGTCGCCGCCATCATCGGACTCGTGGTGTACCTTGTTGGCGAGAGCGGCAGCGGTGCCGTCACCAGCGCCCTCAGGCTCGTGCCCACACAGGACGCCATCTCTAGCCTCTTCCACGCCGCCCCCTCTCCCTCCATTACCCACTTACGGATCATTGCCACATTGGCTGCCCGATAATAGCCACATAGATTCGGCAGTGCCAGCCCCCCCCCCCCTCCCCGTCCCTGCTACGCTTCAGAAACACCCTCTTCACCCTCGGGGTCTTATTTGCCCACACAAATCCCATGATGTTCCTGCTTACCCGTTTGAAAAGGGCCTTGGGGATCAAAATGGGAAGGCACTGGAACACAAAGAGAAACCTCGGAAGGCCCGTCATATTGATCGACTGCACCCTACCTGCTAGTGAGAGTGGCAGCATATCCCATCTTTTAAAATCCTCCTCCATCTGCTCCACCAACCGCGTCAAATTGAGCTTGACAATTGGCCTCAACTGATGAACTGTGTGGGAGAAATGGGTGTGGGACAGCTATGAAATCAATCTCGTGCATTTGAGGCCTTGTAACCGTATGAGGAACGGTTGAGGACTCTGGGTCTGTACTCATTGGAGTTCAGAAGGATGAGGGGGAATCTTATTGAAACTTACAGGATACTGCTAGGCCTGGATATAGTAGACGTGGAGAGGATGTTTCCACTTGTGGGAAAAACTAGAAGCAGAGGACACAATCTCAGACAAATATCAGCCATGATTGAATGGCAGAGCAGACTCAATATGTTGAGTGCCCCCCCCCCCCCCCCCCCCCCCCCCATAGTGCCTTATAACTTAACATTGGGGGTAAATATCGACTTTTAGAGTTTGGTTATAGAAATGACCAGTGACTTTAAACCTGCAAGACTTAAAACGCATGCTTGACCAATCGGAATCCAGCTACCTGGTTTAAATTGCAAGCAATGGTTGGCAGTCACCTGTCAGCCACCATCAACTGGTCCCTTCTACGTGGCAACGCCTCTACCAATCACGTTCCACTTGCCAACCAATCTGCGCTCTCTTCTCTCTGTTCAAAGTTGTTGTCTCCCTTGTATTTATATTTTGGTGAAATGTTTTGTTGAATGCAGGACAAAAGGCTTTGACAAAAAAGTAGGTGACGTCGGTTTCGTACATAGTGGGTACCAATGGAAGCTATCATATAACCGTTGGTTGCAGGGCGTGATTGTACCACTGCCAACTCTTTTTTTTCAGTCATTTCCTTTATTTGACTTAAGCTTGCAGAGCCTCAAGGTGACTGTCATTTGTGAATACTGCTGCCGGTTTGCTTGGCATCCCATCTATCATATTCAATGCCCCCCACCACCACAGCAGAGTGTACTATCTACAACAGGCATTGTCAAACTCGCGGGCTCCACCCGTGGGTGGGTCGCAGGCAGGTGTCGGGAGGGTCGTGGAGCCGTCCGTCGCGGCGCTCCCGATCGCACAAATCTGTGTGCAACAGCCGCAGCAGCAGGCTGTTAATTACGCCGGCTGCAAGCGGCCTTCAAAATGGCCGCGAACATGTAAAAATAGAATGAGGCCGCACTGCGCAGGCATGCCAGATCATCGGCGTGCATGTTCAAAACTGTACGCATGCATGGCGATGATCGGGCACGCATGCGCAATGCGGCTGCTTTTTTTTTTAAACGGTCGCAGCTTTTAGTTTTACAAGTTCGGTGGGGGGGTTTATTCATTTTATTCATTTATTTTATCCATTTATTTTTTTCATTTATTTTACTCATTTTATTTTTTACAAGTTCGGGGGGTTTATTTGATAAAATTTTACAGGAAAAAATGCAGAACTTTGGACAGATGGAAACTCCATACTTTCCGACACCGGAAGGCTTCACCTTCATCCAACAGGTTCCATTGGAGGAGCGTGTACGAGGGCCAAAGGGACCCAAAACTATTTCCTCCATTTTTGTCAGCAGCAAACAAAGTAAGACAAAATGGTTGGTCGCGCAGGTCGGCCTGCGTGGGTCGCGCAGGTCGGCCTGCGTGGGTCGCGCAGGTCGGCCTGCGTGGGTCGCGCAGGTCGGCCGCCGTGGGTCACGCAGGTCGGCCGCCGTGGGTCGCGCAGGTCGGGCGCAGGCCGGCCGCCGTGGGTCGCGCAGGCCGGCCGCCGTGGGTCGCGCAGGCCGGCCGGCGTGGGTCGCGAAAGTTGGCCGGTTGGTAAAAATGGGCCCCAGGAAAAGAAGTTTGAAGAACACTGATCTACAAGATGCAGTCTTGACAACTCATCAAGGTTCCTTCGACAGCACTTTCCAAACCTGTCACCTCTATTAGAAGGACAAGGGCAGCAGACAGGTGGGAACACCACCACCTGCAAGTTGGATTGGATTGGATTTGTTTATTGTCACGTGTACCAAGGCACAGTGAAAAGTATTTTTCTGCGAGCTGCTCAACAGATCACTTAGCACATGAAACGAAAATAAAATAAAAAGAAAATACATAATAGGGCAACACAAGGTACACAAAGTAAATACATTGTCACTGGCATTGGAAGAAGCATGCAGGGTGTAGTGTTAATGAGGTCAGTCCACAAGAGGGTCATTTAGAAGTCTGGTAACAGCAGGGAAGAAGCTGTTTTTAAATCTTTTGTGCGTGTTCTCAGACTTTTGTATCTCCTGCCCGATGGAAGAAATTGGAAGAGTGAGTAAGCCAGGTGGGAGGGGGTCTTTGATTACGCTGCCCGCTTTCCCCAGGCAGCGGGTGATGTAGATGGAGTCAGTGGATGGGAGGCAGGTTCGTGTGATGGACTGGCTGTGTTCACGACGCCCTGAAGTTTCTTGCGGACTTGGGCCGAGCAGTTGCCATACCAGGCTGTGATGCAACCCGATAGAATGCCTTCTATGGCCCACCTGTAGAAGTTGATGAGAGTCAGTGTGGACATGCCGAATTTCCTTAGTTTCCTGAGGAACTAAAGGCGCTGTTGTGCTTTCTTGGTGATAGCGTCGACGTGGGTGGACCAGGACAGATTTTTGGTGATCTGCACCCCTAGGAATTTGACCTTGGCCCCGTTGATGCAGACAGTGGTGAGTACAGTACTTTGCTTCCTGAAGTCAATGACCAGCTCTTTAGTTTTGCTGGCATTGAGGGATAGATTGTTGTCGTTGTACCACTCCACTATGTTCTCTACCTCCCTCCTGTATTCTGACTCATCGTTATTCAAGATCCGACCCACTATGGTTGTGTCGTCAGCAAACTTGTAGATGGAGTTGGAACCAAATTTTGCCATGCAGTCGTGTGTGTACAGGTGGCTAAGTACACAGCTTTGCAGGGCCCCTTGTGGAGGAGGTGTTGTTGTTTATTCTTACTGATTGTGGTCTGTGGGTCAGAAAGTCGAGGATCTGGTTGCAGAGTGAGGAGCCACGTGCTAGGTTTCGGAGCTTTACTATGAGCATGGCTGGGATTATGGTGTTGAAGGTGGCTCTGTAGTCCATAAATAGGAGTCTGATGTAGGTGTCCTTGTTGTTGAGATGCTCTTGAGATGAGTGTAGGGCCAGGGAGATGGCTTACATTGCAATGAAGCTACTGTGAAAAGTCCCTAGTCGCCATATTCCGGTGACTGTTCGGGTACACAGAGGGAGAATTCAGAATGTCTAAATTGCCTCTCAGCACGTCTTTCGGGTCTTGTGGAAAGAAACCGGAGCACCGGGAGGAAATCCACGTAGATACGGGGAGAACGTGCAAGCTCTGCACAGACAGTGACCCAAGCCAGGAATCGAACCTGGGACCCTGGCACTGTGAAGTCACAGTGCAAAACACCATGCTACCGTGCTGCCCCCATCTGCCAGCTGGTCTGCGCAGGCTCTGAGTGCGCGACCAGGGATCCCGTCCGGACCTATCTCCTTCCGAGGGTTCACTTTCAGGAAGGCCGATCTGACTTCGGAAGCTGTGATAATGGGCATGGGTGTGTTATGGGCTGCTGGGGCACTCGACAGCGGATCGATGGTTTCCTGCTCGAACCGAGCATAGAATGTATTGAGTTCATAGGGGAGGGGGGCGCTGCTGCTGGAGATACAGCTCGGCGTTGCTTTGTAACCCGTTAGTTGTTTAGGCCTTGCCGCAACCGACGAGAGTCTAACGTTAATCTGTGACTCTAGCTTGGTCTGATATTCTCTCTTGGCATCCCGGATGGCTTTGCGGAGGTCATACCTGGATTTCTTGTCTTGGTCAGTGTTGCCTCAGAACTGTCCTTCAGTAGGGAGTGAATCTCCCGATTAAGCCATGGTTTACAATGGGAACGTACGCATTGCTTTCCTTGGCACGCAGTCGTCCATACATTTGCTGATGAAATCTGTGACTGTGGTGGCATACTCATTTAGGTTGGTCGCTGAGTTCTGGTATATGGACCAGTCCACTGTCTCCAAGCAGTCACGTAGGAGATCTTCTGTTTCCTCGGACCAGCACTGCACGACCTTCTTAGCCGGATTCTCCCGCTTGAGTTTCTGTTTGTTTGCCGGGAGAAGGAGCACCGTCTTATGGTCTGATTTTTCCAAGTGCGGTCAGGGGATGGAACGGTAGGCACCCTTGATTTTTGAGTACCAGTGGTCAAGAGTGTTGTCACCCCTGGTGGGGCAGGCGATGTGCTGGTGGAATTTTGGTAGTCCACTCTTATAGAATAGAATTTACAGTGCAGAAGGATGCCATTCGGCTCATCGAGTCTGCACCGGCCCTTACAAAGAGCACCACACTCAAGCCCATGTCTCTACCCTATCCCCGTAACCCAGTAACCCCTACTTAATGTTTTTGGACAATAAGGGCAATTTAGCATGGCCAATCCACCTAACCTGCACATCTTTGGACTGTGGGAGGAAACCGGAGCACCCAGAGGAAACCCACGCGCACACACGGGGAGGATGTGCAGACTCCGCACAGACAGTGACCCAAGCCGGGAATCGAACCTGGGACCCTGGAGCTGTGAAGCAACTGTGCTAACCACTATGCTACCGTGCTGCCCCTTTTGAGGTTGGCCTTGTTGAAGTCCCTGGCCACGATGAGCAAGACCTCCAGGCGTTCCGTTTCGTTGTTTATAACTGTGTACAGTTCGTCCAGCGCCGCCTTCAATTCTGCCTGGGGTGGGATGTCGACCGCTGTGATAATGGCTGAATTGAACTCACGTGGGAGGTAGTATTGGCGGCACTGCATGGTCAGGTATTCCAGGTCCGGGGAGCACTAGGTTGCCAGGGTCGCCACATCTGAGCACCAGGAGAAGTTGATGAGGAGGGAACCCCCTCCACCCTTCGCTTTGCCTGATGACGCGGTGCCCTTGGAAGTTCCCACTATATCCTATATCACCGCTCCTTTACTGCCACTGTACCAAAATCCTAGAACTCCCTCTCTAACAGTACTGTCGGTCCGTCTACACCCTCAAGGACTAAAGCGGTTCAAAAGGTTGCTCACCAGCACCCTTTCAAGGTAAATTAGGCAATAAATGCTGGCTGAGACAGTGACGTCCATATCCCGTGAAAGAATAAATAAAAAATATATATTTAGTACTTGTTTTCGGAATAATTGCTGTTTTTCACTTTCTTCAAAGATCATAAGTTATTTTGGAATTAGATATTTGTCTGTCTTCCTGTCCAGCAGAGATGTCTAGTGGAAGTCCGCGGATGCCCTGACATTTTACTGGGAATCTACAACAAGTTCACAAGTTTGAAAATGATATCTAGTTCACCCAAGCATTTGTTTGCATCAAGCATAGTGGAATTTTGGTAGATACAACCCCTAAAAGGCAGCGAATGCTGGATCAATTAAATCTGGGATAAATAGATTTGTGTGTGGTAAAGTATCAAAAGGTCTGAATCAAAGACAGCTAAATGGTGTTGCAGTATACACCAGCTACAATTTGACTGAATAATGAAACGGGTTCAAGGGGCTGAATGGTGTATGTTCATGAGAAATTTCCGATCAATTTGTGAATAGCAGATAGAAGGAAGCGCCAGTGACTCCAAACCCAGGTCCAAGCTCTCTCATTTTCAAAAATTACAGTTTCCAAAGGCTTAAGCGCGCAAGTTGCAAAAGCAAAATATTGAGGATGCTGGGAATCTGAAGTAACATAAACTGGAAAATCTCAGCAGGTCAGGCAGCATCTGGATAGAGAAACAGAGTTAATGGGCAACATTTTCAGGATGGCTCCTGCTAGCCGAAGAGTTTGCGGGGACACATCCCTGCCAACTCCAGGCCAGGTGCCATTTCGTGCTCTGATGATCTGAGTGTTGATTAACAGAAAGCGGACCGTCCCTATCAACGGCGGTGGTCCTGAGGGCCTTAATTGGGGCAACGGCGGACTTCCCGTCTTGAGGCCCTGTCGTAAAATTGTGAGCAGGTCAGTGCCAGAGGGAATCCTGGATGGAACCCTGACCATGCAACTTTACACTCCACCTCCACACCTCTGAACCCGTAGGGGAGGAGGGGTTCAGGTTGATAAGCTTTTCATCAGCATAAGTTACAAAATCTTCTGTAAACAAAACGATTTAGACTAAATTCACCCCATCCTTGGAAAAATTAAAAAGAGTACAGAACTAATCATGAGAAATTTAATCAATTCATTTGTGTGCACTTGAATGACTGCAGATGATTGAACAGCTAAAACACATCAAAATAATTGTATGTCATGATCCTTTACAAAGTCCGCCAAGAAGGAACTTCAGGAATGTGGAATGCATTTATGGAAACCATTAGCCCTCATCATTCAAACTAGATGTTTCCCATGTTCAAGGTTGGGTGTTAATTTTGGTGAAGCTCCTGCAACTATGTAGTTTTTATGTCCCTTTCATTTAACACGGATTGCTATTTGGAGATCCAATCGATCGGCTCTCTGTTATAAACTTTCAAATCCACCCATAGCCCTTTGGAGCCTCATCATATCCTCAAACCCTTTGATGCTATTGTAGTAAAATGTAATTTTCTTTGTTTTTCCTTTTGCCCTGCATCAGTGCTAAAGTCAGCATACAAGGGTAATGAAAATTAATGAAATGAAAATCGCTTATTGTCACGAGTAGGCTTCAAATGAAGTTACTGTGAAAAGTCCCTTGTCGCCACATTCCGCCGCCTGTTCGGGGAGGCTGGTATGGGGATTGAACCGTGCTGCTGGCCTGCCTTGGTCTGCTTTCAAAGCCAGTGATTTAGCCAAAGCATATTCCTCCTATCGGTGTGATAATCTCTATAAATGCAAATTGATAACTCGGAAAATTTAAAGCTATTGAATTAGTAGTAGATAATCGTTCTTCAACATTTATGTACATCTGTTTAAACCGTAGAGATATCACCTAGTGACTTAGTGTCAGATTCTAGGGGGTGGGAGAAGAACACAGATTTGGAAGGTGGTGACTTTGAAAGTTGCTCTTGAGACTGGGCAATATAATCTCCATTCCTCGCCTGCTGGGCTGAACTCCATACAACAGCACGATGAATACCTACAACACATGAACTTCAGAGATTCAAGGAAGCAACTCGCCACTACTTTCTCAAGGGCAATTAGGTTTGGGCAATGAGTGCTGGCCCTGCCCACCACTGACACCCATCCACACCTCTCAAACAAACAAAGCCAGCAATTTGAGGTGTAACGTTTTTGCGAAATGGTGAACGGTTACACTATAATGTAGTAAATATGCAGCTTTTATGCAACCGTATCATCTTTTATGTCCTGGAACGTTCGATAGGAATGCTAAAGAATTGGCCTGATTTCACGCCCACTTTCAAAGTTGCTGTAGTTTATAGTGGTTCAGTAGTGACAAAGATGGCAAGCAAGCTTTCTCTGTATTGCTTTGCTCAAATCGGCTATGAAGAGTTTGACTTCACAAAGAGTGACCTTGGTGCTGCCTAACAACACACAATATTTCTCAACAGTGGTTTGCGCAATTCTCCTTAAAGTTATATGTTAAGAGACTGGCTGTCTGCAGAGGGTAAGAATTTGTCAAAGTAAAACTGGCTCGATGGAAGTTGCCCGCTTGCGTGTTCCTGTTGAAGTGCAATTGTTTCAAAGAAAATCTGAGTTTGAGATGAAACATCACTCTTGGGTGGCCTGTAGATGAAAATTGTTCCAAACAACTCCCTCTCAGAGTGGTTTGCTAATAATGATTGGATTTTAAAAGATCATATTTTGTTTTATGGTATCCTCATTGGGACCAACATATCTATTTTAAAATGTACATTATCAAATTGATCTAATCCTGTCAATTCCATTTATCTTTTACCTGTAATGACCTGTCTCATTGCTGATTTATTATCCCGAGTCCTCACCCCGTGCCTACCATTTCTTGCAAGTGTCCGTCAGATTATCAATCTTTGCCTTTCATCATGCCCAGCCTGTGCTGAGCCGTGTGGCTACTGCTTTTCCTATGCTCCCAAACACTTAAAGACAGAGGATGTTGAGTATATTGATGCAGGAGCATTATGATAGACACGCAGAAGGAAGAACAAAAAAGAAGGTTTGCAGAAAGAGTAAAATACAATTGGATGAGGCATTGGACAATGCAACGAGGAAAGCCTGTCACAATCCCGGAGGAGGAGAGCAAAAATGGGCAGAAGAGAAAGAGCGACACGAAGAATAAGTTATCTGAAGGGATGTGGTTGCATTATGGACAGGCTGTGTAAATGTGGCTTGTATTCCCTTGAGTAGAAGATTGAGGGGCAATCTAATCGAGGTGCTTAACATTAAATAGATTCAATAAGAAGTCTAACAACATCAGGTTAAAGTCCAACAGGTTTGTTTCGAATCACTAGCTTTTGGAGCACAGCTCCTTCCTCAGGCGATTCACCTGAGGAAGGAGCTGTGCTCCGAAAGCTAGTGATTCGAAACAACTCTGTTGGACTTTAACCTGAAGTTGTAAGACTTCTTACTGTGCCCACCCCAGTCCAACGCCGGCATCTCCACATCATTAAATAGATTGCGGGGGATGCAGCAAAACAATTTCCTCCAGTGGGAGTATTAAGAACAAAGGGTGTCTCATAAAATTAGAACTAGATCATCTATCCAGGAGGGAAAACAGAAAAGAATGCACACAAAGGGGAGTAGCGATCTGGAACGGTTCTCCATAAGGCTGTGGATATATGGATAATTGGAGCTTTAAGACTGAGAATGTTTCTACGGTAAGGATATCAAGGGATATGGTGCAAAGGAGGATGTGGATGGAATTGACGTGCAGAACAGTCATTCTCTAATAGAATGGCGGAGTAGACAAGAGGACCTGAAAGGCCAGCCCCTCCCCCCCCCCCCCTCCTGTGTTCCTAAAATTTCTATATTTGCCAACAACACCTCAATGTTGAAGAGGACTAGAACACATTGCAAAGACATGAATAAACGTGCTGAATGGGCATTTAATCAAAAATTGAATTTCAACATAGATCATTGTGAGATCTTGCATTTTGATAAGAAAAATAAGCAGATCACGTTACTTGGAAAATCGGCATCTAAATGGGGTAGAGTAACAAAGACTGGGGAGTACAAATACCCACATCACTACACATGGCAACACAGGTCAATGAGACCTTAAACAAAAGCAAACCAAACACAGATTTTCGAGGAATAGAATTGGGAAGTGGAGAAATTATGTTAAACCTATATTGGATTTTGGCTAGGCAACTCTTTGAGTGCTGTGTGCAGTGTTACGATCTTGGTTGATAGTGTAACTGGATGGGACTTTCCCAGAATGGAACCCTGGCTCAAAAGACTAACTTTTATTTGTTTTATAAAGCGTGGAGGAACAGAGGCACAGGACCGCTAATTCGTTTTAACAACTAGAAAAAAACATTTTTTAAATATAGAAACATTATTGCAATATTCTTTTGCTTCCTCCCTCTTGGCTTAACAATTACACCTGGTTTTAGGATTAACACATTACAAAGCACATCTTAATCTACAGTGGTCTCGTTAACACAGAGTCCCTTTTAAGCGCACAAAAATGACTGGGCAAATGCACTCTCCATGCTGAACCCCAAGTAAATGTTTGTGGGTGTCTCCTCTGAATCCCCCCAGATGAGAGTTTCCAAACTCCATTCCCAAAAACATGCTTTAAAATCTTCTCTCATAATTATGCTTTCCCTTAGCAGTTTGCATTCCATAATCCAGTCCACGTTTTACAAATGACACGTATAAACAAAGCTTCTGCTCCACTTTTTAAAAATATAAATTTAGAGTATCCAATTTTAATTTTTTTCCAATTAAGGGACAATTTAGTGTGGCCAATCCACCTAACCTGCACATCTTTGGGTTGGGGGGTGGGGGGGGGGGGGGGGGGGGAAGAAATGTGCAAACTTCACACAGACAGTGACCCAGGGTCGGGATTCGAAACAGGGTCCTCAGCGCCATAGTCCCAGTGCTAACCATTTCGCCACGTGTCACCTTCTCTGCTCCACCTTTAACAGTGAATCCAGTCCAGGATTTTACACCACCCCATTTTAGGTTTCCATTGTCAAACTCCGAGATCCTGCCACCAATTTCCATAGTTATTTACACTTATGTTTCATAGACTGTAGTAAAGGCTCTCGAACCTGAAAGTCACTTCAGATATCTTTCTGGCATCTAAGCCTTCTTCTCAGCTCTGTCTATCCCTGCTGAAAGTTCTCTGTTAACCTCTGACTTCTTGGAAACTTATTTTTATTTCTCCAGTTTCCTTAACTAGCTGCTCTTCTGAACTCTGCACTAATTTTCTTAACTATTATTCCATGGAATACTTCTAGCAAAGCTGAGAGAGATGTTTCATCTCTAGCCTTCTATGCCAACTTCTTCTAGCAGAGCTGTGAAAGTTGCCGTCTTTCTCGCTACCTATCTCTAACTTTAATCAAATTGGTTAAACTACAGCTTAAAAGCTCCTCTACATTACAAGGCCCCAATTGCTAAGCAACGCCTGCTCACCTCTGTTGCCTATTTATTATTCGCCCTCTCTAAGCTCAATAGAAAAACCTACCCCCACACACACAAACACCTTTGTCCAGCATGAATCTATAGGCCTTACCTTTCCAGGCACCGCAACATTAAATTTAACCGGCTCAAAACTATACCTTATTTCTAATGTCTACCAATACAAATATAAATCCCTTAAAACTATCTTTATTTTCCTAACAGCAGATCTGGGCATCATTTTCTAAAAAAGCTGTGAAGGATCTGGAAAGGGTTCAAAAAAGATTTACCGGGTTGTGCCTGGAAGGGTAAAATCTAGAGATTTATAACCATTAGGAAAGGATGAGCAGGCTTGGTTCTCTTTCTTGAAAAGGTAAGGCTGAGGGGATGATGTAATAGAAGTTTTCAAAATATGTAAGTTTTTGATAGATTGGCATAGTGTGTTTCTGCTTGTGGGGAAGCGCAAAACTAAAGCTATCAATATTAGACATCAAGAAATCTAGTAGGCAGTTCAGATAAAGCATATTTAGCCAGAGAATGGCAACAGTGATGGACCTGCTACCATTGGGACTAGATGAGTCAACACACATGCATTTGGTTAGGTAAATCTATGAGGGAAAAGGGAATGGATGGTTATGTTGCTATTTGGACACGGAAGAATGAGGAGGCAAACATTTATGCCACACAAGTGCCTGAGAGAGCCTGAGTATGATATTCGATGACATTGCCATCACTAAATCACTCAACATCAATGTCCTGGGAGTTACCACTGACCAGAAACTTAACTGGATCGGCCAAATAGATACTTTGGCTACAAGAGCAGGTCTGAGGCTGGGGTTCTGCGGCAAGTGACTCGCCACCTGACTCCCCAAAGCCTGTCTGCAATCTACAAGACAAGTCAGGAGTGTGATTGAATACTTTGAAATTTCCTGTATGAGTGCAACTCCAACGTTCAAGAAGCTTAACTCCATGAAGGGCAATGCAGCCACCCATCCATCACCGTAAACATTCACTCTCTCCACTATTGGCACAGAGTGAACCTTGGAGGAACAGAGTCACACGACTGCCAATTCGCTTTTACCAACAAGACAAAACCCATTTATTAAACATGAAAAGTTTGACTATAATACAACATTCCTTCACTCCGTCCTTCACAAATGTCCATGGATTTTAAGGATTACACAGGTCCCACAAATATACTATGCCACAATGTTCTCAATGGAGGTACACGCCCTGTAACCCAACAGGCTAACATTTGGCTCAGATCAAGCGTAGCGCTTCTTGGCCTTTTGGCTAAGATGAGCGTGGGATCAGGTGTAATGATTCTGCCTGGATCTGATATGTATCTCTTGTGGAGACCATGAATTGGATTCAATTTGAATTGGTTTTTGGAGCAGGCAAGGAGCTGGATTAGGGGTTCGCCCCTGTCCACACTCTTGAGCTCTGGCTTGGTAACTCTGATAAAGTAATGGATTTTTAAAAAAAACTGATCAGACAACATCCCATTCTGAAACCCAATCAATCTTCTGTAGGTTTCTACTCAAATTAACCTCAAGATGATTGTCACAAATGTGTTTCCAAACTCTAAAGACACACTTTAAAATCTTCTTTCAAACAATGCCTTCCCTCAGCTAGTCTCATTAAGGATGCACCTCCAGGTTTTCCAACTATCCTTTCAAGCAAGGCTTTCTCTCAGCTGTTTTAGCAAGGATCCATCTCTGGGTTTTCCAACTCTCCTTTCAGCATTCCTTTATCTTGAATTATGGCATGCATCCCTACACAAAGCCTAGTTACTCTGTCCCCAACAGATTATGATTGTTTCAAAGATGAGAAATGAGGACACCAAACCGTACAATTGCTTCAGATCTCTCTAGCTTCTCACTAACCAACCTCACCAATTGCTTCACTTTTCAGCTCTGCCTTTAACTTCAATGAAGATTACCCTGTTCCAGTTCCTATTTTCTTTTTTATTCCAATATTCCTGGAAATGTCTCTAGTTTCCATAACTACCTGTTCTTTAGTCTCATAGAATCCCTACAGTGCAGAAGGATGCCATTTGGCCCATTGAGCCTGTACAGACCCTCTGGAAGAGCACTCTACCTAGGTCCACTCCCCTGGCCTATCGCTGTAACCCCGTAGTCTCACCTAATCTTTGGACACTAAGGAACATGACCAATCCACCTAACCAGCACATCTTTGGGCTTTGGAAGGAAACTGGAGCACTTGGAGAAACCCATGCAGACACGGGGAGAACGTGCAAACTGGTGTTGTTGTTGGGAAGTCTGCTTTGTGCAGCTCCCTTATCCTGCTTCTGGCAGAGATGAAAGAGCTGATCTCTCTCTAGCTTCCTAGTTCCCTATGCTGTGAATTGCGTTAAAACACACAAGAAGATGTTTTCTTAAATTAGGCCCCTTGTTGCCAAGCAACAGCTCATTCTTTCTCCAAGCATGTTTACTTTTCCTGTCGTAAGCTCTCTCTGCACAACAGAAACACACAATAGAACTGAACCCCAAACCCCCGACATGCAAACAGCTTTGTTTAACATGAATCTAACCAGAGTTTTACCCTTTCTTACACAAAAATGCGAAATTAACCTCTCTCAAATCTATACCTAAAAGCCAGCAATACAGATATAGATCACTTAAAACTACCCCTGCTTCTTGACACAACATAACTACCAGCATGGCCTAGTTGGACTGAATGGCTTGTATCTGTGCTGTATGTTCAATGTAGCTTAATATAATCTTTGCCTCAGGCATACGTTATACATTACATGGTTACACCATGTCATTATAAAAATATTATGTCTTCCAACGAACTGTACAGGATGCCGTAGCAGCTCCAGCATGTTTTCCACATAACACCCATCAGTAGGATGTCTATTTCATGGCTGTCACATTCAAGTTGTCACATCTGTCACACTTCAAGCCAAACCGAACAACAGTATACATTTAAATAGGCACTGGCTGGTAAGCTAACTGCTGATTTGCGCCATTTGTATTTCACAGCTTCTGAGGTGCGAAATAGTGAAATCACAAAAGCACTTCAATTGTTTCGTCTTAATTTTACTTGCGCTGAGTATGGAGGGTGTAATATCAGATTTTAAAACCTAATTCACGAATATGTTTACATTTCACTACAGTTCAGTTTCTATCACAGGCCTCTTTGGCGACCTATCTGTTTGCCAAGGTCTAGAATTACTGTTTTATCTTTTTTGGTTCTGGAATCTTTCACCGGACCTTGTTATCATGTGAGCAGACAGGTATCATTCAGCCATGTACGACTGGGGTTCCACTTTATCTTTGGGCTTCGTTTTACTAATCTGGTCAGATGACCTCTGACCCAGGAATCCCCTGTCACTTTATAAAATCTGATTTTTTATTTATTTTACCCTGCTCTCCAAGTTGTTTAATTCTATTCCTACATAAATGTTTTTTTTTTTTTAATATTGAACTGGCTGGAAGTGTTCTTGGGCCACGTTCTGTCAACCTTCAGCCTCTGCAGCTTACTGTGTTTAATATTGAATTTTTGATTTTATGTATAGTCTGTTTCAAGCTTTGGTATCTAAATGATTTCTGGCAGTTGTGCATTACATGATATGAAATGAAATGAAAATCGCTTATTGTCACAAGTAGGCTTCAAATGAAGTTACTGTGAAAATCCCCTAGTCGCCACATTCCGGCGCCTGTTTGGGGAGGCTGGTATGGGAATTGAACCGTGCTGCTAGCCTGCCTTGATCTGCTTTCAAAGCCAGCGATTTAGCCCTGTGCTAAACCAGCCCCTATAAACACTGTTTAGTAAATTGTGCATTCAGCAACTTGAGGTTGAGAGCAATGCCATGGGAGATGAGTTTGCAAATATGATTAAAAGTTCCTGTATGACTTACCTGCCGAATTATATTGAATATGGTGCATCTGGGAAGCCTAACATTCTGCTCCATGCTAGTCAGGTGACCTCGTGAGTCTGAGAAATATTGACAGGGTAGCTTTGATTCTGTGATTTTTATTTTAGCCTTGGCACGCATTTTTCCTGTCCAATCTTTTTTGCTCTGCATTGTGCCCATGCAATCTAATACGCCCAAGTACAGTACAGAAAAATCTGCCGCGGTAAATATTATCCTCTGCCTATGGTACAAGATAAAACCGATAGACCAGTGTTGAAGTAGTTGATGCGATCATGCTGAGAAGCTTTCCACCATTTCAGCATCTGCCTTGTGAGCTTTTCCACCTATAATGTAGGAGGCAAGAAAATGGCGAAGGTTTGTTCTCGTCCAGCATTCATCGGCCACCTGATAAACGGATAAGGGTTGGATTTTTTAAAGTCCCCCCAAAGGATGTTAGTGCATTATTATAGTTCTGCTGCATCTCTGGAAGTTGTACAGAGAGTGCTCTTGTGTAAATTCTGCACACTTTTCGAAGAATTACACATTGTTTTTATAGTCCAATAGTCTCCAGAAAATAACTTCTAACAGCTCTACAGTTAGGGGCAGGGTTTAGCCACATTTTACAGAGTAGTATTTTTCTCCCCGTGGTAATTAGAAAATCTAGGGTGTTGTGGATGTTGGGCTACTGCTGTGTTTACCTTGAACTTGAATAAAACTACCTTTTATTCGTATATAAGGAGCAAGAGGGTAACTAGAGAAAGGGTTGGCCCACTCGAGGGCAAAGAAGGAAAGTTATGCGTGGAGTCAGAAAAAATGGGTGAGATTCTTAACGAGTACTTTTATCGGTATTCACCGAGGAGAGGGACATGATGGATGTTGAGGTTAGGGATAGATGTTTGATTACTCGAGGTCAAGTCTGCATAAGGAGGGAGGATGTGTTGGGTATTCTAAAAGGCATTAAGGTGGATCCGGATGGGATCTATCCCAGGTTACTGATAGAAGTGAGGGAGAAAATAGCTGGGGCCTTAACAGATATCTTTGCAGCATCCTTGAACACGGGTGAGGTGCTGGAGGACTGGAGAATTGCTAATGTTGTCCCCTTGTTTAAGAAGGGTAGCAGGGATAATCCAGGTAATTATAGACCGGTGAGCCTGACGTCAGTGGTAGGGAAGCTGCTGGAGAAGATACTGAGGGATAGGATGTATTCCCATTTGGAAGAAAATGGGCTGATCAGTGATAGGCAACATGGTTTTGTGCAGGGAAGGTCATGTCCTACAAACTTAATAGAATTATTTGAGGAAGTGACAAAGTTGATTGATGAGGGAAGGGCTGTAGATGTCACATATATGGACTTCAGTAAGGCATTTGATAAGGTTCCCCATGGTAGGCTGATGGAGAAAGTGAAGTCTCATGGGGTCCAGGGTGTACTAGCTAGATGGATAAAGAACTGGCTGGGCAACAGGAGACAGAGAGTAGTAGTGGAAGGGAGTTTCTCAAAATGGAGAACTGTGACCAGTGGTGTTCCACAGGGATCCGTGCTGGGACCACTGTTGTTTGTGATATACATAAATGATCTGGAGGAAGGTATAGGTGGTCTGATTAGCAAGTTTGCAGATGACACTAAGATTGGTGGAGTAGCAGAGAGGGAAGGGGACTGTCAGAATACAGCAGAATATAGATAGATTGGAGAGTTGGGCGGAGAAATGGCAGATGGAGTTCAATCCGGGCAAATGCGAGGTGATGCATTTTGGAAGATACAATCCAAGAGCGAACTATGCGGTAAATGAAAAAGCCCTAGGGAAAATTGATGTACAGCGAGATCTGGGTGTTCAGGTCCATTGTACCCTGGAGGTGGCTGCGCAGATCGATAGAGTGATCAAGAAGGCATACGGCATGCTTTCCTTCATCGGATGGGGTATTGAGTACAAGAGTTGGCAGGTCATGTTACAGTTGTATAAGGCTTTGGTTCGGCCACATATGGAATACTGCGTACAGTTCTGGTCGCCACATTACCAAAAGGATGTGGATGCTTTGAGAGGGTGCAGAGGAGGTTCACCAGGATGTTGTCTGGTATGGAGGGTGCTAGCTATGAAGAGAGGTTGAGTAGATTAGGATTATTTTCATTAGGAAGACGGAGGTTGAGGTCTACAAAATCATGAGAGATATAGACAGGGTGGATAGCAAGAAGCTTTTTCCCAGAGTATGGGACTCAATTACTCGGGGTCACGAGTTCAAGGTGAGAGGGGAAAAGTTTAAGGGAGATATATGTGGAAAGTTCTTTATGCAGAGAGTGGTGGGTGCCTGGAACACATTGCCGGCGGAGGTGGTAGAGGCGGGCACGATAGCGTCATTTATGATGTATCTAGACAGATCCATGAATGGGCAGGGAGCAGAGGGATACAGATCCTTAGAAAATAGGCGACAGTTTTAGATAGAGGATCTGGATCGGCGCAGGCTTGGAGGGCCGAAGGGCCTGTTCCTGTGCTGTAACTTTTCTTTGTTCTTTGTTCTTTGTTCTTCTTTGAATGCAAACCCGTTGCGGGCAGTCAAAAAAGTGGTGCAGATGAGTCCATTACCTTAAAATGAGACCAGTTAGTACATATAATAGAGGTCATAAGTATAAATTTAAGTCAGATGTCAAAGTACTCTTTGATATCTGCTTTAGATTTACTGTCATTTGGGAGCAGGGTGGATTCATGTGATTGGAACAATATTCCTCACATGGAGGGTAAATGTTGACACAATAGGCCAAATGACCTGTTTCAGTGTTAAAACAAACATTCAAAGTTGCATGGCAAAGGCTATCTGAGATGTTGGCATCAACTTGACTGTTGAAGTCTCGAAGTGGTCCCAAAATGGGGTTTGACTTGTATGCCGAGTATAAAATGTGGACCTCCGGTGTGCATTGTTGCCATTTTGAAATGTGAAGAGGAACACTGGGAATTCAATTATGCTAATGTGACACGGTTTATTGAATACATTAATTGTACAAAGATTCCTTTAACCACAATGAAAGTGTTTTAAAACCTGTCAAATTCATCGTCTTTGGCATTTGATACAAAGAGTTAATCAAATTCGTTCTGAGCCTCTTGGGCTGTGGCATCATCATGAAGATCCTACTCTGAATCAGATATTTTGGCTTCAGAATCGACTCTCCATAACAAATAATTTTCCTTTCCACCCACTGAATTGGATATTCCGCATCTTTTGATTGATCTGATGGTAGTTTGTACTAATAACATTCCACAGTTTGATGATAATCACGCAAAACATCAAGTGGAGCGGCGGAGTATTTTCACTCTTTGTGAAGGCCTTTTCTCTGAAAGCCATCCACCTTATAACTTGGCGGGAATGTGATTCTCGAATGGCATGCCGAAGCACACCAGGTTGACCTACAGGCGTTAGACCCACCCCCACCCTTCGTTTCAGTGCAATGTGGGTGTTCTCCCTGACTATAAGCTTCATGAAAACTGTGGTCATCGGTCAAGGTGTTGCACCCCCATCTCTGGTCATACTGACTAACACCCTGTTGGAAGTCACTGGCAAATTCTGCTACTCTGTGTCCACGGTGACAAACAGACTGTCCCTTGACGCAGAACCAAATGCAGGGTACGCACAAAGGGAAAACAGCTCCCGCCTTTGGCAAACTCGTGAAACGCACATGGAATAAGATCAAGCTGATCCTTGGGATCAAACTGACTTTATAAGACCCGCGTTCTCAGCTTCCTACTGTGTGGTTGTGAAAAATGGATGACTGACGCCTGCAAAAAGAATAAGGAGGAATACTGCACCAGTCACAGGGATGTCATTTGTGACTTTGATTAAGGCCCAGCCTGTTGTTACTGTGGCAGGATGGAAACCTACTTGGAAAGGATAAAGCAAGAAGACAAAAATCCACTTGCTCTGCCAGGGTAAAAGAAAATTTAAGCACAAATTTTATGCAGGGTGCATTTTTGAATTATAATTAGAAAATTTGAATAAACATAACAGTCATCCATTCTATTGCACTTTGTGCAAGATGTGCCAATTCCCGTCTCATATTTTCTTTGCTTCCTAATAGAAGTTATGTTCATTATACTGAAAAGCTGTCGCAAATTCATCCATTTACAACAATATTTTTCCAGGTTAATCTAGGAAGGTTTTTCTAAAAAAAAAAATGTGAAATTTAAGTTTTATGCAAGGCACGTAATGCAGTGTAACAGGGTTTCCCCCCCAATAACACATTCATTTAATAAGGCATTCTTCAAAGAAAATTCCAGAACTATATTATATTGAGCTTTTTTTTTCAGGCACCAAGAATATGAAATCCAAGCTAGCTGCAGCCTCACGACTTTAAGTTATTAGCAACATAGGAAATAATTCCCAACTGTGTATGTGCAGATAAATATACTCAATAGGTCGTGCTGGGTGAAACTGCAGAGAAAAAGCGTGTGTGTGCCTGAGAGAGACTGCGTGGGTGTGAGTGTGTGTGGATGAACAGAGTCCGTGGGCGTTGGCAAGCGTGCTTCGGGGAACAAATGCCATGAATTCAAGATTTTATGTAACATACAAAATTAAAATCTCGGCTCGTGCAGAGAAATGAATTGTGAGGACGTGTTTATTTTTTAAAAACTGGCATCTGGTACATGTAACCCACTCACGCTCATAACTGTATTAATTATTCAGTCTCTAATAGCTCCAACCACTGTGTATGTCCACCTTTAATTTATAATGCTAATGATATACTATTAACAGTTTGGTAAAGGAGTAGCTCTGCTAATTGGGACCAAATTCTCAGATCCCAAATAATAACCTGTACCAATGTGCATAGTCGGATCTGTGAAATTATTGGGTAATCTGCAGCTGTTTATGATTTCCTGGATTTGCACCATCTGAAAATCTAAGTTTTATTTTTCTAATCTCACAATAGAAGTTTGAAAGTTGTGCTAACAATTTTTTTTCTGGCTAGGGGTTTGTGTTCATTAAAGTGACACATGTCCATGCGGAGGAGCTAGAACGTTTAGTACTTTTGGTACCCAGTGTGCACATAAAGCATTCCCTGGTCACACAAGTCACATTTAGATATAGCTTTATCTAATCGCTTCTCGTGCTTCATAGGTTCAGAGTGTGCTCTCTATTTTCTATTTTTGTAGCCATTTTTGCAGCAATATCGCTGGAACAATAATGCAGATATGCGACTACAAGTTTAGCAGCACACTGGGTAACTTCTGGAGTGTTGCAGGCTGGAGAAAGCCTGTTTCTGTCTGCTCGCACACCAGGCAGATGAAAACCTGCATAGAGCTCAGTTACGTCATTGTCTGATTTCGAGAAGAAAATGTTGGGCGCCCTCATCAGTTCTTATCCAATGCTAAAACTCAATTTGATATTAAGTGACTTTGTACGGGATGCTTTGCTGCATTTCAACTGATTAAAAAAATCTGTACTTTCATATCTGTTTGAAATTTTGCGAATTCATTTAAGAATTGCTCCGAGTCGCCACATTCCGGCTCCTGTTCAGGTACACTGAGGGCGAATTCAGATTGTCCAAATTACCTAACAGCACGTCTTGTGGGACTTGCGGGAGGAAACCGGAGCGCCCAGAGGAAACCCACGCAGACGCGGGGAGATCTGCAGACTGTGACCCAAGCTGGGAATCAAACCTGGGACACTGGAGCTATGAAGCAACAGTGTTAACCACTGTGCTACCGTGTTGCCTGTTAAAAATGCAATCATGTTAATCTAAATCCTCTGGATAGGGGAAGAATCAGTACTTCCTGACTTTGATAGGAAGTCAGGACAGCTCGTTCTGCAGATTAGCCTAATGTTTAATTCACCAGACTGTGAAAATGAAGTATTTTATAATTACAAAACCATATAACTTGTGTGGTAGATCATTGACCTGTCTTGGGACTGGTTTTTGATTGGTCGCAGAACCTTTTTTGAAATTCTTTTTGAGTCACTGTTTGAGGCAATCCCCTTGCTGAGCACAAGTGGGACTGCCTGCTCCCAGTCTCCCAATGATTCCCATTTCAAATTTTCATCCTTAAGGATTTGTCGATTCTCTGAACCGAATCCAGAAACTTTAGGCTGAACTGCTGGGCAATGCCACATTCTTGGTTATCGTTTTCAAGTTCCATTCCTCTTTGTAAGGGCCAGTGTTTGCCACACACACAAACACACACACTGACGGCTAGAGAAGTACCTGATGAAACCCTAACAAAACCATGGCATTTAATGGGTCGCAGCTTCACAAGAGTTGTGTTTCTCCTGCTATAGTAACCTGCCTTTGAATTAATATTGGTTTTGATCAACTTGTCAGGACCTTGCTTTATTAAGAATAGGATTGTGGTCTTTGGCTACAAACTAAATCTGGACAAGAGTGAGTATTTTGTGGTGTCGCGGGGGGGGGGGGGGCGGCGCTGCCATTCCGTAGGTCAGGGACTCACTTTAGGTACCTGGGGGTGCAGGTTGCCCGGGAGTGGAGGGGCACCGCAGGTACATTTCTGCTAAAACTGCAGTAAGCCACCAAGATCAATGGTCAACTGCACTGAAAATGTAATGACCAGCGATCTGTGTGGTTAACTATACCATTTCATGTTGACTTATTTTTGTGAGCCGTTCATTTAATTTTTTCAGCTCCTGTCATTCATGCTCTTGCATTCTGTACTCCTGAGCTGTTAACCTGCCATTCCGAATTGGCTGGGTGAGTTGGATGACAATTGGGAGTATTTATTCATTTGATTTATTTTAATGGCAATGCAATTCTTGTGTTCAATGTGTCTGCAATATTTTTTTGCTCCACACGAACAGCAGTTAGACTGTTACATGTACCCCATTCGGAGAAATACCTTCAAACCGATCTTTAAACTCGTGACCAAAATTCTTACTGCTTTTGATTATGGCGCCTTTGCATGCACTAACTCTGCGCACCAGTTTTTATTGCAGTTCTCCATAATGGGTGAAAATATTACTGCCATCTGCCACCACAACGTCTGTCCTCCTAAAGTTGTTGATGGTGATTTAGGAGTGGAACTGGAACATTTAAATGGCAGTGAGCATCTGAACTTTGTAAATTTGCTAATTTGGAATGCTCGGGTTGATTCGTCAAATCAGTGTGTGAATACGCAATTGCACAATAGTTGGTGAAGCGCGCGACTTGGCTTCAGTACCACCTCGCTGCCCTGATATGAGAGAATTTTTAAAAACTATGTTATTTGAAACCACTCATATAGAACAAAAAAAAAGTAACAGCACAGGAACAGGCCTTCCAAGACAGTGCCGATCATGATGCCCTAACTTTAAAAAAAAAACCTTCTACCCTTAGCCGGTCCGTATCCCTCTATTTCCTCCCTATTCATGTACCCACCCAGATGCCTCTTAAATGTTGCTGATGTGCTTGCTTCCGCCACACCCTCTGGCAGTGCATTCCAGATACCCACCAGTCTCTGCGTGGAAAACTTACCCCGCACATCTCCCTTAAACCTCCCCTCTTAACTTGAACCTGTGCCCCCTTGTAATTGACACTTCCACCCTTGGAAAAAACCTCTGACTATCCAACCTGTCTATGCCTCTCATAATTTAATCGACCTCTATCAGATCCCCCTGCAGCCTCCGTCTTTCCAGTGAACACAATCCTAGTTCATTCAACCTCTCCTCATAGCCAGCACCCTCGAGACCAGGAAACATCCTGGTGAACTTTCTTTGCACTCTCTCCAAAACATGCACGTCCTTCTGATAATGTGGTGATCAGAACTGCACGCAATACTCCAAATGCGGACGGATCCCACCCTTATTGACCCCCTACTCTAATCTAAACTACTCCCTGCAACCCCCCCCCACTTCACTTCGGGGGCTTTGAGTCCCTCCATGCTAATAGTATCCGTCTCCGGGCTACCAGGGAAGCAAAGGCCAGAATGTCTGCCTCTTTCTCCTCCTGGATTCCCGGGTCTTCTGACGCCCAGAAAATTTGCACCTCTGGACTCAGCGCCACCCTTGTTTTTAACACCGTGGACATGACGTCCGCAAACTCCTGCCAAAATCCCCTAAGCTTCGGACATGTCCAAAACATGTGGACATGGCTTGCCGGTCCTCCCGCTCATTTTGCGCACCTGTCCTCCACCCCAAATATCTGCTTGTCCAGGCTACTGTCATGTGAGCCCAGTGAACCTTAAATTTTATCAGGCTGAGCCTGGCACATGTTGCGGACGTGTTGACTCTACTCAACGCGTCTGCCCATAGACCATCCTCTATCTCACCTCCCAGCTCCCCCTCCCACTTGTGCTTCAGCTCCTCGGTTTGCGTCTCCTCCGACCCCATAGGCTCCTTATAAATGTCCGAGACGCTCCCTTCTCCTACCCACCCTCTGGAAACTACCCTGTCCTGAATCCCCCTTAGCGGTAGGAGCGGGACGGTTGACACCTGTTTATGTAGGAAGTCCAGCACCTGCAGATACCTGAATTTGTTTCCCCTCGCCAACCCAAACTTTTCCTCCGACGCCCTCATACTCTGAAAGATCCCCTCTATGAACGTATCCCTCATCCCCTCAATCCCTGCTCTCCGCCATAACCGTAACCCCTCCCCGTCCATACTCCCCGGGGCAAACCGGTGATTATCACAGATTGGGGCCCAGGCCGATGTTCCCACTGCTCCCGCATGCCGCCTCCACTGGCCCCAAACTCTCAGGGCCGCCATCACCACTGGGCTGGTGGAGTAACGTGCCGGCGGAACGGCAGAGGCGCAGTTACCAACGCTCCCAAACTGGTGCCCTTACGTGAAGCTGCCTCCATACGCACCATGCCGACCCCTCCCCAACCACCCACGTCCTGATCATGGCTATATTAGCTACCCAGTAATAGTTGCTAAAATTTGGTAGTGTCAGCCCGCTCAAGCATTACCTTCCTTACTCGCGGGGTCTTGCCCGCCCAGACGAAGCCCGTGATCACTCTGTTGACCCGCTTAAAAAAGGGCCGTGGAATAAAGATGGGGAGACACTTAAATACAAATAGGAATCTCGGGAGGAATGTCATCTTCACCGTTTACACCCTCCCAGCCAGAGACAACTGAAGCGCGTCCCATCTCCGGAATTTGTCCTTCATTTGATTCACCAGCCGGGCCAGATTCAATTTATGCAGCCGGTCCCATTCCCGCGCCACTTGGATGCTTAGGTACCTAAAGCTTCCCTCTACTAACGTAAACGGCAGCTCTCCCAGTCGCCTCTCCTGTCCCCTCGCCTGGACAACAAACATCGCACTCTTTCGCATATTAAGCTTATACCCCGAAAACCGGCCAAATTCCCCTAGAGCCCTCATGATAACTTCCATCCCCTCTATTGGGTCCGAAACGTACAGAAGCAGGACATCCGCAAAGAGCGAAACCCTGTGCTCCACCCCCTCCCCCGGATCAGTCCTCTCTAGCCCCTCGAGGCTCTCGAGCAATTGCCAACGGCTCTATTGCCAGCGCAGTGGGGAGAGGGGGCATCCCTGTCTCGTCCCCCGGTGCAGTCTAAAATAGTCCGATGTTGTCCTATTCGTCTGTACACTTGCCACAGGAGCCTGATACAGTAACCTGACCCAGTCAATAAAGCCCCGCTCAAATCCGAACCGTCCCAGTATCTCCCACAGATAGTCCCATTCTACTCGATCAAAAGCCTTTTCTGCATCCATTGCAATCACTACCTGCCATATGCCTTCTTAATCACCTTGGCCACCTGTGTTGCCACTTTTAGGGATCTGTAAACCTGCATGCCCAGATCCCTCTGTATGTTAATGTTCCTAAGGGTTCTGTCATTTACATTATAATTCATTCCTCGGTTTGATCCTCCAAACTCATCACCTCACATTTGTCCGGATTAAACTCCATCTGCCATTTCTGTGCCCAAGTCTCCAATCTATCTATATCCTTTAAAACAAAAAAAAAAATTTTAAATTAAAGTTTTGCAAAGTTTTTTTCATGATAAATACTAATAATCCTAACACAGCAAGATAGAGTGAATATTAACATAGTGCAAAAAGAGAATATACAATAGCAATTGACTAGACGTGACCCCATGCGCCTCAGTCTTCCCACACCCTCCCAATGGAGCACTCACCCCCACTCCCCTACGGGTCGCTGCTGCTGCTGGCGTTTTAATTTTCCCTGAGAAGCCATCGGACGGTATTATGCCCCTGCTCAACAGCAGCAGCTCTGTACACTTGGCAAAATTATTTACACACATAAGTAGGCATCTGTTCGTGGCGTTGTCGTCCCTTGCTTCTCCCAGACGGAGTTCGCTGCCGTTGTCGTCTCGTTCCTCTTCTGCGGCCCTCCCGTCTTCCCCGTTTTCTCTGTTCCTTTGGACGTTACGTTTGTGAACGTTTCCCTGCCCCCCCCCCCCCCCCCGGCTCTCCTCTATTGTTCCCTGTCTCTTCCCTCTACCCCCCCCCCCCCCCCCTGTGGCTCGCCTTTCCTTCCTCTTAGATTGAGCTGTCCCCCCCCCTTCCCGGTCTATCTCTCCCTCATGCTTTGGCTACTCTCCCCTGTTTCTTGGCAACCTGGCTATTCTTCTGCTTGTTCGTTGGCCACAAACCGGTCTCGGAACAATTGGGTGAATGGCTCCCACGTTCTGTGGAAGCCGTCGTCTGACCCTCGGATGGCGAATTTGATTTTCTCCATTTGGAGGGATTCCGAGAGGTCGGACAGCCAGTCTGCAGCTTTGGGTGGTGCTGCTGACCGCCAGCCGAACAGGATTCTACGGCGGGCGATCAGGGAGGCAAAGGCAAGGGTGTCTGCCCTCCTCCCCAGGAACAGATCTGGCTGGTCTGAAACCCCGAAGACCGCCACTTTCGGGCATGGCTTCACCCTCGCCCCCACCACCTTGGACATTGCCTCGAAGAAGGCTGTCCAGTACTCCACAAGTCTGGGGCAGGACCAGAACATGTGGGCGTGGTTGGCTGGGCCTCCTTGGCACCGCTCACATCTGTCCTCCACCTCTGGGAAGAACCTACTCATACGGGTTCTTGTTAAGTGGGCTCTATGTACCACTTTTAGTTGTGTCAGGCTGAGCCTTGCGCACATGGAGTTGACCCTATGCAGTGCTTCGCTCCAGAGTCCCCACCCTATTTCGATCCCCAGGTCCTCCTCCCACTTCATTCTTGTTGTGTCCAGTCCGGTGTCGGCCCCTTCTACCAGTCGGTCATACATGTCACTCGTTTCCTTTATCTAGTATGCTTGCGTCCAGTAACTCTTCCAGTAGTGTCTGTCGTGGTGGTTGTGGGTATGTCCCTGTCTCCTTTCGTAGGAAGTTTTTTAGTTGCAGGTACCTTAGCTCGTTCCCCCTGGCTAGCTGGAATTTCTGTCAGTTCGCCCAGTGTTGCGATCCTGCCGTCCGTGTATAGGTCCCTGACTGCCAGTGTCCTTCGCTCCTGTCCCCACCTTTTGAAGGTGGCGTCAGTCAGCGCTGGTGTGAACCTATGGTTGTTGCAGATGGGAGCTTTACCCGACATTCTGGTCAGGCCAAATTGTTGCCGTAGTTGGTTCCAGGACTGGAGGGTGGCTATTACCACCGGGCTGCTGGAGTGTTTTTTGGGTGGGGATGGGGATGGGTGTGCCACCGTGGCGAGGGCCCTGAAGGAGGTCCCCATGCAGGAGGCCTCTTCCGCGCGCACCCATCTGGCTTCTGGCTCCTTGATCCATTCCCTTATTCGCTCGGCCGTCGCCGCCCAGTGGTAAAGTTGGAGGTTTGGGAGGGCAAGCCCCCCCCCTGGATTTTGTTTTTTGTAAGACCTTCTTTGGGATCCTAGCATTCTCCTTCCCCCCCCCCCATACGAACGCTATGATTAGTTTGTTTAGTGCTTTGAAAAAGGCCTTGGGGATGCAGATCGGGATGGATCTGAATAGGAAGAGGTATCTGGGCAGCACATTCATTTTGACCGTCTGGACTCTCCCCATGAGGGAGAGTGGGAGCGTGTTCCATCTTTGCAGGTCCTTTTTTTACTTCCTCTGTCAGACTGGTGAGGTTCCATTTGTGATCCCTTTCCAGTCATGGGCTATTTGGATCCCCAGGTAACGGAATTTGAGTCAGGCTTGTCTAAACGGCAGTCCCGTTAGGGCTGCCCCGCCTACTTGTGGGTGTACCGGGAAGATCTCGCTTTTGCTCATGTTGAGTTTGTAGCCCGAGAAGGCGCCAAACTCTTTCAGGAGCGCGATGATTCCGTCCATTCTGCTCTGTGGATCCGAAATGTAGAGGAGCAGGTCATCTGCATAGAGTGAGACTCTGTGCTCTCTGCCTCCCCCTCGGATCCCTCTCCAGCTTTTTGCTGCTCTGAGCGCGATTGCTAGTGGTTCGATCGCTAGAGCGAACAGCAGCGGGGACAGTGGGCATCCTTGTCTGGTGCCCCTGTGCAGCTGGAAGTATCGGGAGTTGGTATTGTTGGTCCGTACGCTCGCCATGGGAGCGTTGTATAGGAGCTTTACCCAGGAGGTGAGCCCTGTTCCAAGCCCGAACCGCTCCAGTACCTCTATTTCCATTCGACTCTGTCGAAGGCCTTTTCTGCATCTAGGGAGACGATCACCTCTGGTGTTCTCTCCCTGGAGGGAGTCATTATCCCGTTCAGCAGGCGCCTGAAGTTCGAGGTAAGCTGTCTACCTTTGACAAAGCCCGTTTGGTCCTCTGTGACCACCTCAGATACACAGTCTTCTAACCTTTTGGCTAGGATTTTGGCCAGTATTTTGGTGTCTGCATTCAGCAGTGAGATGGGTCTGTATGACCCACATTCCGTTGGGTCTTTGTCTTTCTTAGGTATCAGCAAGATTGAGGCCTGTGCTAGCGTGGGCGGCAGTGTGCCCCTCGATAGCGAGTCTGTTAACATCTCCCGCAGGTGCGGGGCCAGTGGTGTCGCAAATGTTTTGTAGAAGTCCGCCGGGAACCCGTCGGGTCCTGGTGCCTTCCCCGCCTGCATGGAGCTAATGCTGTCCATGATCTCTCCCAGTGCTAGTGGTGCTTCCAAGCCCCGTTTTTTGCCCTCCCCCACGACTGGAATGTCCAGTCCATCAAGGAACCGTTTCATCCCAGACTCCCCCATTGGGGGCTCTGAGGTGTACAGCCCTTGGTAGAAGGCCTTGAAGGTTTTGTTGATCTTTTCTGTTTCTGTTTCTGGCGTGCCTCTGGTGTCCCTGATTTGTGCAATTTCTCTGGTGGCTGCCTGCTTTCTCAGCTGGTGTGCCAACAGGCGGCTGGCTTTGTCTCCGTGTTCGTATGGGGTCCCACGTGCCTGGCGGAGTTGGTACACTGCTTTCCTGGTGGAGAGCAGGTCAAAGTTCCTTTGTATCTCTTTCCTCTCCGCCAGGAGCTCTACGGTCGGGGCCTCGGAGTATTTACAGTCTACCTCCAGTATGGAGTCGACCAGCTGCTGCCTAGCCACCCTTTCCTCCCTATCTCTTCGTGCTTTGAAAGCGATGATTTCCCCTCTTAGTACGGCCTTTAGTGCTTCCCAGAACGTGGAGGGTGAGACGTCCCCGTTCTGGTTGTTTTCTGTGTACTCTGCATGGCCTGTGATAACCTTTCGTTCAAGGCCTTGTCCGCTAGAAGGGCGACGTCCAACCTCCATGTGGGGCGTTGGGCCCTGCCCGTCTCCAGCCTCACGTCCATGTAGTGTGGAGCGTGGTCTGATATCACAATTGCGGACTATTTCACCTTGTCTATCCCCGGAAGCACAGTTTTCCCTACCACAAAGAAGTCAATTCTGGTGTATACTTTGTGTACTGGGGGAGAAGAAGGAGAATTCCTTCTCCCCTGGGTGGGCGAACCTCCAGGGGTCCACCGCTCCCATCTGCTCCATAAAGTGATTGAGTTCCCTTGCCGTGCTTGAGGTTTTCCCCGTTTTGGGGTTTGATCTGTCTGTCTTTGGGTCCTGTACACAGTTGATGTCCCCCCCCCCCGTCCCCGTCCCCGTCCCCCCCCCCATGATTAGTCGATGCGTCGCTATGTCAGGGATTTCTGCCATGGTCTTGATGAAGCTCGTGTCGTCCCAATTGGGTGCGTACACGTTAACTAGTACTACCGGTGCCCCATCCAGGGCCCCGCTGACCATGACATACCGTCCCCCTGGGTCCGTAACCGTCTTTGTCGCCCTAAACATCGTCCTCTTGCCGATCAATATCGCCACCCCCCTGGCTCTTGTTCCATAGCAGGAATGGTAGGTTTGTCCCACCCAGCCCTTTCTTACCCACAGTCGGTCCTGCTCTCTCAGGTGTGTCTCTTGGAGGAAGACTATGTCGGCCCTCATATTTCTTAGGTGGATGAGGACTCTGGATCTCTTCACTGCGCCGTTGAGTCCCCTTACGTTCCAGGTGACTATCCTGGTGGGGGGCTTCTGCCCCCTCGCTCCTGTGGGATTAACCATACTTACCTGGTGGACACGCCCCTGCCCTCTGGGGTTTCCCTTTGTTAGGGGGCCGTCCAGGTTGGCCGCTGTCACTGCTCTCTCCATGCGGTCGGGTCCCTGTGCTCCAGGGTTTCCCTTTGTCCCGGGGCCACCCGACATGGCCGCCCACTGTGCGTCCACCATGCGGGTAGTCCCCTGCACTCTGGGGTCTCCCTTCACCCAGAGACCGATCTGGGTGGGTGCTTGCAGCGATTCCTGGTTTCGAGCCCTTGGTTGTGGCACTTTGTAGCCCTATTCCTTTTCTAGCCCTGTTTGTCCCTCCTTCCCTGTGTCGCCCCTCCCCGGTCTCTCCCTCCCTGTGTCCCCCGCTCTCTCCCCTTTTCCCCCCTCTCCCTTGTACCCCTCCTTTGTCCCTCTTTCCCCTGTTCCTGTCCCAGTTTGTTCTCCCGTCTCTGTTGAGTGGTCCCCCCCCCACCTCCAGCCTGGCGCCTTTCCCCCTGTTGGGAGCGCGCTGCGGGCCTGCTTTGTTGCATGCCCCCGGCGCTAGCTTTCCTGCTAGTACAGTGGCCCCCCTCTTGGGAGTTACTGTCTCGCTTCTCCCCTGCCCGGCCTCTGCGTTTTTTTGCCCGCTCTTCCCCAATCCACCCTGCACTCCTCTTGCTCGCTCTCCCTTCTCCGCTACTCTCGTTCCCTCGTGCTGGGGCCTGGCCTCCCATCTGAGCGGTCCCTCGGGCAGTGATTTGTTCTTTGTTCAGGATGCGCTCGCCATGGCGGGTGCGGGGGGGCCTGCCGTTGGCGCGTTGTTGCCCCCTGGCAGGGGCCCCTCATTTCTACCTTCGCTGGTGGTTTTCCAGCCCATGTTCCTCGACAAACTTGTTTGCTTCGGTAGGGGCTGTAAAGAAGTATTCTCTTTCTTGGTGTGTGACCCAGAGTTTCGCTGGGTACAGCATACCAAAACGTACGCCACTCTTGTGAAGAGCTGCTTTCACTCTATTATACTCGGCCCGTCTCCTGGCTAGGTCTGCCCCAATGTCCTCGCAAATTCTAATGGCATGTTCTTCCCATTTGCAGGTTCTGTTTTTCCTGGCCCAGCGTAGGATTGTTTCCCTGTCTTGGTGCCGGTGCAGTTTAGCTATAGCTGCTCTCTGGTGTTCCCCTGCTTTGGGCTTCGGGTACAGCGACCGGTGTGCTCTGTCCATTTCTGGTGGGCTGGAAAGGTTTTCTTCCCCACTAAGTTGCCCAGCATCTCGGCCACGTATGCCGTGGGGTTTCTACCCTCGATCCCCTCTGGTAGGCCCACTATCCTGACATTTTGCCTTCTCGAGTGGTTTTCCTGGTCATCCACTCTGCCCTTCAGGCTCCCCTGTGTTTTGCCCAGTCTCGCCACCTCCCTCTCCAGGGCCGTGATCCGGTCGCTCACGTCAGTTGCTGCTTTCTCCAGCTCCTTGATGGGCGCCTCTTGGGCTTCCAGTTTCTTCCCTTGGGCTTCCAGTTTCTCCTCTGCCCTGCCCAGGGCCTGCTGCACCTCCGTCAGGGCCTTGGTCATTGCTGCCTGCACTGCGGCCTCTATGTCTGCCCTAGCCTCTGCCTTGTTTACATGCTGATGTTCCCTCAGCGCATCGGCAAAGGCTGCCTTCCAGTTCCAGCTCCCCCCCTGGCCCCGGGGGAGACTGCACCTGTCTGCCAGCTCTTTTTGATGCGGCGATACTTCCGTTCTGCCACTTTGCTCGCTAATTGGCTTGTCTGAACTGGCTCGCCCATTGCCCCGCCTGCCTTTGGTGCCCCTTCTCCCTCTGCTTTGGCTACCTTCTGGCATTCCCCCCCCCCTTATTTATTTATTTTCTCCCGCCCCCCTTCCCTTTTTCTTCACCCCTCCCTTCTCTCCTTTACCACTTTATTTTTCCTCTTTTATCAAATTCTTCTCAGGTGAACTTGTTTTGGGTGAGAACAAGAAAAGTGCAAAATTATTAATTTAAAAAAAAAATGTATAAGTTTTCTTTTCAAAGTTTTAGAACAAACAAAGAACAAAGAAATGTACAGCACAGGAACAGGCCCTTCGGCCCTCCAAGCTTGTGCCGACCATACTGCCCGACTAAACTACAATCTTCTACACTTCCTGGGTCCGTATCCTTCTATTCCCATCCTATTCATATATTTGCCAAGATGCCCCTTGAATGTCCCTATCGTCCCTGCTTCCACTACCTCCTCCGGTAGTGAGTTCCAGGCACCCACTACCCTCTGCGTAAAAAACTTGCCTCGTACATCTACTCTAAACCTTGCCCCTCTCACCTTAAACCTATGCCCCCTAGTAATTGACCCCTCTACCCTGGGGAAAAGCCTCTGACTATCCACTCTGTCTATGCCCTTCATAATTTTGTATACCTCTATCAGGTCGCCCCTCAACCTCCTTCGTTCCAGTGAGAACAAACCGAGTTTATTCAATCGCTCCTCATAGCTTATGCCCTCCATACCAGGCAACATTCTGGTAAATCTCTTCTGCACCCTCTCTAAAGCCTCCACATCCTTCTGGTAGTGTGGCGACCAGAATTGAACACTATACTCCAAGTGTGGCCTAACTAAGGTTCTATACAGCTGCAACATGACTTGCCAATTCTTATACTCAATGCCCCGGCCAATGAAGGCAAGCATGCCGTATGCCTTCTTGACTACCTTCTCCACCTGTGTTGCCCCTTTCAATGACCTGTGGACCTGTACTCCTAGATCTCTTTGACTTTCAATACTCTTGAGGGTTCTACCATTCACTGTATATTCCCTACCTGCATTAGCCCTTCCAAAATGCATTACCTCACATTTGTCCGGATTAAACTCCATCTGCCATCTCTCCGCCCAAGTCTCCAGACAATCTAAATCCTGCTGTATCCTCAGAGAGTCCTCATCGCTATCCGCAATTCCACCAACCTTTGTGTCGTCTGCAAACTTACTAATCAGACCAGTTACATTTTCCTCCAAATCATTTATATATACTACAAAGAGCAAAGGTCCCAGCACTGATCCCTGTGGAACACCACTGGTCACAGCCCTCCAATTAGAAAAGCATCCCTCCATTGCTACCCTCTGCCTTCTATGGCCTAGCCAGTTCTGTATCCACCTTGCCAGTTCACCCCTGATCCCGTGTGACTTCACCTTTTGTACTAGTCTACCATGAGGGACCTTGTCAAAGGCCTTACTGAAGTCCATATAGACAACATCTACTGCCCTACCTGCATCAATCATCTTCGTGACCTCCTCGAAAAACTCTATCAAGTTAGTGAGACACAACCTCCCCTTCACAAAACCGTGCTTTTGCAAAAGTTCTTTTTTCCTTCCTTTTCCCCTCACTTTAACCAGGTCGAGAGAGAGGGAGAATGGCTTCTGTTCCGGACGGTCCCTCTTTGTTCCTGCCTTGTGGTGGTCGCGGGTGGGGTGGGGGGGGGGGGGGGGGGGCGCGCGTCGGTCGGTCCCCGCTTTGTTCCCCGCTGCTTGGTCCGGGCCGCCGCTCATCGCATCCTGCGCTCTCCTGCTGGGGGCGGCGTGTGGTCGCTCCTCCTTTCCTTCCTCTCTGCAGGTTCGGCCCCCACTTCTGTCCTGGCCACCACTTGTCCTGCCCTGTGCTCTGCTGCCATGCGTTGGGGTGGGGGGGGGGGGGGGTAGGGGTGCTGCCGGATCGCTCCTCTCCCGACGGCCCAGTTCCCCTGCTCCCGATTTCGCGGGAAACTTAAAAAAAACTTTTTTAAAAATTTAAAGATTTTTTTTTTTTTTAAAATCCGGAGGCCCCCTGAAAAATCCCCGACTTCAAGGAACTGCGGGAGCCTTTTTGCTCCAATCTATCTATATCCTGTTGTTTCTGATAATCCTCGGCACTATAAGCAACTCCTCCACTCTTTGTATCATCCACAAATTTACTAATCAGACCACCCCCATTTTCCCCTAGATCATTTATATCTACTACAAACAACAGAGGTCCCAGCACTGTTCCCTGCGGAACACCACTAGGTACAGATCTCCATTCTGAAAAACACGCTTCCACAGCTACTCTCTGTCTTCTATAACCAAGCCAGTTCTGTACCCATCTAGCCAGCCCACCCCGAATCCCATGTGAGTTTAGTTTTTGTACCAGTTTGCCATGTGGGACCTTGTCAAAAGCCTTACTTAAAGTCCATATAAACTACATCAACAGCCCGTTCCTCATCAATTTTCTTTGTCACCCTTTCAAAAAACTCAATCAAGTTGGTGAGACATGATCTTCCCGTACAAAACCATGCTGCCTGTCACTAACTCGTCAATTTTCCTCTAAATTTGCATTTTTCCTGTCCCTCAGTATCTTTTCCAAAAGCTTCCCCACCACTGATGTCAGGCTCACCGGCCTATAATTTGCTGGATTATTCCTGCTTCCTTTATTAAACAAGTGAACAACATTTCCAGTCCTCTGGAACCTCACCTGTGTCAAAGAGGATGTGAAGATATCTGTTAAGGCCCCAGCTATTTCTCCTGTTGCCTCCCGCAGTAACCTGGGATAGACCCCATCCTGCCCCAGGAACATGTCTACCTTAATGCAATTTAGTATACTCAACACTTCCTCCTTTGATATATGGACGTTCTCCAGAGCGTTCACACACCTATAGGGTTGACATGAAGTTAAAACAGCATTGGTTTTATTTAGTCAAAAGCAAGAACTCACCCCACAAGATATAATGTCTGCAACTTTGTGCTCAAAATCCATTAAGATTTTCAACGTACAGCTTGGACAGTCATGGAAGATGGCAAAGTAGAACACAAAGTGAGCAAAATGTAAATTCGGCAAATTTCATATTACAGTTATCCAAGAACAATTTTGGTAGGTGTGTTTGTAGAGCATGGGGGGGGGGGGGGGGGGTCATGATTATTTCTTCTAAGGCATAATAGGCAGCACGCTAGCACAGTGGTTAACACAGTTGCTTCACAGCTCCCAAGGTCCCAGGTTCGACTCCCGGCTTGCATCACTGTCTGTGCGGAGTCTGCACGTTCTCCCCGTGTCCGCGTGGGTTTCCTCCCACAGTCCAAAGATGTGCAGGTTAGCTGGATTGGCCATGATAAATTACCCTTAGTGTCCAAAAAAGTAGGGTGGGGTTACTGGGTTATGAGGTTACGGGGGTAGGGTGGAGGCGTGGGCTTAGGTAGGGTACTCTGTCCAAGGGCTGGTGCAGACTCGATGGGCTGAATGGCCTCCTGCACTGTAAATTCTATGATTTCTATGATAAATAGTGAAGTCAAGGAATTAATTAGGCCAGTGTTATGATTTCAGAAGGAAATATGTTCCCGTGTGCATTGGGAAAAAGGTTTAATGCAAAAATAAACATTTTAAATTAAACAAGCACTTTCGGTAAGGCAATGCCGTTTTAATTTGATGCAAGAGATGAAATTAAAATCGCTTATTGTCACAAGTAGGCTTCAAATGAAGTTACTGTGAAAAGCCCCTAGTCGCTACATTCCGGCGCCTGTTCGGGGTGGATGGTACGGGAATTGAACCGTGCTGCTGGCCTGCTTTGGTCTGCTTTCAAAGCCAGCGATTTAGCCCTGTGCTAAACCAGATAGATGTTGCAGGCATTTTCCTGGGTTTCCTTTGACCAAACTATCATTAATATTTTGTTTCATCTGTCTGGAATGAATAAGCAGTTTCATTTAGCATGTCAAAAAATAAAAGAGAGAGATTGGCAAAGCCCTGCAGTCAGTTTGTAGTGGTGTAGCGCTCGGTAAGGGGAGTTCCAGGAATCCGATAGAATGATTGTGCTTCAGCTGCTGCCTGCTTCCCAATGGAACTGGCGGCTCACTCATAAAAATCACTCGACTAATGAAAACGCTGCAGACCTTGGCAAACATGAAGTTATATTACTCTGTGTGCAAGCATAATGAGCCTCCCGTTTCACTGCCAGCCCCCAAATTACCTTTTGAATCTAAATTTTAAGAAATTATTCGAGGAAACTAAAATCCTGCAATTTACCACGTGACCTGAAAACTGACTGTTAACAGCATTTGTTTTTCCAAAGTGTTAATTTTATACTTTGGAGCAAAGAGTGTTTTAAAATCATAATGCTACCGAGCAGAAATTAATTAAAGCAAAAATGTCTTTACCAGTAAGAGTGTTCAGTTTGTAACACCAGGATACTTGCCATTGCGCTGTAATGTTCTATTGCAAGCAATTGATAGAAGTCACCGAGAGCATGCCCTGTATTTAAATGTTAGTACCAAGAAAAACATTACACAGCTTTAATACAAATTGACAATCATCAACTTCCCAATTTTGACTTTAATCTCTGTTTAATGCGACTGTGTTTACACGTTGCAGCTGTGTGGGTGGGGGGTGTGGGGTGGGGGGGGGGGGGGGAACAATCCATGATGCTGACTGTTTCTAGAGGTTCACTCTCGTGACCTTTACTGCAGGTGTCGGATTTATTTATGTGACAATTTACATGTTTGGGAAACTAAGCAAAATTTAATTGCAGCAGTCAGAATTTTAAAGAAAACTTGCCGGTCCTGATGCATTCAATTGGGAACTTGGTGGTTTGCAAAAGCATTCTTGTGTTTTTTTGGAAGAATGCACCTCCCCCACCACACGTGATGCCAGCACCACTTTGATGCTCATGTATTTCCATGAATGATTCTCAACTTTAACTTGTAAAGTCTTTATGAATGGAGTAGCATTTCTACCCTGAAGAAAGTCAGGACGTTTTGAAATTAATTTAAAAAATTCTAGCACAACCAACTCACAATGTTTATACTTAAGTGGTTGATACAGGTGTAGAATTCTGATCCTGGGATTTTATGGTATGGTTAAAACGTAATACCTATGGCAAGGGTGTTTCATATAGAATCATAGAATTGCTACAGTGCAGAAGGAGGCATTCACCCTTTGAGTCTGCACCGACCCTCTGAAAGAGCACCCTCCCATGTCCCACGCTCCCACAACTATCCCCGAAACCCAGTAACTCCACCTAACCATTTTGGACACTTAAGGGGCAATTTAGCATGGCCAATCCACCTACTTTGCACATCTTTGCACATGGGAGGAAATCGGATCACTCGGAGGAAACCTACGCAAACATAGGAGAACGTACGGACGCCACACAGACAGTCACCCAAGGCTGGAATTTAACCCGGGTCCATGTCGCTGTGAGGCAGCAATGCTAACCACTATGCCACCCTGCCACTCCAAGAGGGAAAATAGAATCACAAAGTTCCTAGAGCTACCCAAAGGGAAAAGACACCCAGAACTATGAATTGCATTAAATCATGCTCCCAAATGATTTGCTGGTTTGATTTTGCCCTATTTTGCAGAACATTATTAAGGACTTGCGTACAAACATACATAAATATGGAGTAAAAAGAAGTGTGGACACATGGGATAGAAAGGTGCCTGGAGGGCAGAAAGTAAATTGTGAGATTAAAGCGAGTTTTTGTTAGATTGGTGAATGGCTTTTGATAGTGGTCTGTGTTCAGGCTGCTGTGGCAAACCAAACCCATAAATGATCTGGTCTTGAGAATTGAGAAAACACCATCCAAATTTGTCAAATTGAGGAATTGGTGAATGATGATGCTTTATAAAACTGCAGGGAGGCAGAAAGGCTGGCGGGACTTGTAGCTCAGTGGGTGGTCCAGCTCATTCCAGGAAATTGTGAAACAAAAAGTTTTTTGTTTAAGGAAAGATCGAGCAAGAGGTAACTTTACATGGAGAAGTTACTGTGAAAAGCCCCTAGTCGCTACAGTCCGGCGCCTGTTCGGGTACACTGGAGAATTCAGAATGCCCAAATTACCTAACAGCTTAGATGGGAGCTTAAGTAATTAAGGTTACACAAGGCGAAGAAGATAGATATATAGTTGAAATATTGTTTTAGGCACCCAGTTATAGGGAGAATATATTCATTCGATGCTACTTGGGATGAGTGACGATCAGGTTCTTCAAAACTGGGTTTTGGATGGTAGCACATGTATTTATTGCTCAATCCTAGTTGTCTTGAAGGGTGGTGTATCATTTTTAGTTTTGTAACAAATGGCTATTGAATTTGTCAGTCCGTTTCAGAGGATGCATGGGGTTAACCAGGTTGTGTTGGACTGAAGTCATGTCCCTCTGGCTGCGCTTAAACCACCTGGTTTTCTATACCAGTCCAATAGTTTGCTTGTTTTCCGGAACAAGCCAGCATATTTCCAAATCTATTGAATATACAATTTACTGGGGTGGACTTTGATTTCATGAAAATTTCTCCTCAGCTCGGTCCTAAATGGTCAGCCCTTTATTCTGTGACTCTCAGTTCCATATACCCATTCCAGTGAACATCAGCCCAGCATTTACCCTGTTGAATCATTTAAGAACATTCAATGGGATCACCCTTCACTATTTTAAGTTCTAAGGCATATCGGCCAAATCTATTTGATCTCTCCTAGGATAATCCTAGGTTAAGTGGGGGTTACTGGGTTACGGGGATAGGGTAGATAGGTGGGCTTCAGTAGGGTGCTCTTTTTAAGGGCCGGTGCAGACTCGATGGGCCGACTGGCCTCCTTCTGTACTGTAAATTCTATGATTCTATGAATCTTCCCAGGCCTTGAACCAAACTAATGAACATTCAGTGCAACCACCGTATACCGCAACCACTTGGGCAAGTCGACCAAAACCATGCACTATGCTCCAGATGTGGGGCTGGATTTTTTGGCCATGCCCGCCGCAAGATCGCCACGGACGGGACCCGCGGGGACCATGTAAAGATCCGTTGACCTCGGGTGGGAATTGCCGGGCGTGCACGGCCGAAAAACCCTGCCCATGATCTCAGCAAGACCCTATATAATAGCATTCAGACATTTTACTCTTGGACGCCAATTCCTTTTATCATAAAGGCTGACATTCCATTGTCCATCCTAATTGCCCGTTGTGCATGTCTTAAATTTCATAGGGACACCCTCTGAAGAGTAACATTTCCCAATCTCACTCAAGTCTGCTTAAGTTTGGATACAACGGAAAGGTTTAGCATCTTTGGGTTAGGCAAAATTGATGCAGCCTGATCTTAGAGCTAGAGCATGTTACAGGAGAATTTTGGAAATTTATTTGTTATGTATTGTGGCACAACTCTGGCTTCAGGCTTTGTTAGAAATAAGGTGTTTATTAATAAAAAGTAACTTGGTACAGGAGGTTTTGCAGCACTCAGCTGCCTTGGAGCACAACTCCAAGTCCTTACATGCTGACTGAATGGCTGCTAGGTGTATTCTGCCCAAGTGAGAGCTCCATTCTCGGTTCCTATTCAGATGCACTGTCCTAAAGAGACCGCTTGTAATTTATTGCTGAAACTCTCAAGAAACGTCTCATTACAGTACAAAAGGATGGGACGCAACGGAGTCTTGCTTGCTTTTAGCTTTTTATTTTGTTATTTAGGGTCTCTCGGTGCTTTCCTTCTGGGACCCATCGGTGTTCTCCTTCTGGGGAGTCTTTCAGTGCCTACTCGGAGTCTGGTGTTGCCTGTCTTGAGAGCTTATTACATCTTCTGAGCTCCAGCATTGCCTCTTATTTGAGGACTTCATTGTATCATGGTCTTCATCACCTCCTTTTGAGGTCTTCATTGCCTCTCCTTTTGAGGTCTTCATTGCCTCTCCTTTTGAGGTCTTCATTGCCTCTCCTTTTGAGGTCTTCATTGCCTCTCCTTTTGAGGTCCTCATCGCCTCTCCTTTTGCGGTCTTCATCGGAGGGTTTAAACTAGCATGGCAGGGAGGTGGGTACTGGAGCAATAGGTCAGAAGGTGAAAAAATTGAGGGAGAACTGGGGAATAGGGCCAGTATGGCTCTGAGGAAGAGCAGACTGGGAGATGTTGCTGAAAACAGCAGGACTGGTGGCCTGAAATGCATAGATTTTAATGCAAGAAGTATAACAGGTAAGGCAGATGAACTTAGAGCTTGGATTAGTACTTGGAACTATGTTGTTGCCATTACAGAGACCTGGTTGAGGGAAGGACAGGATTGGCAGCTAAATGTTCCAGGATTTCGATGTTTCAGGTGGGATAGAGGGGGATGTAAAAGGGGTGGAGGAGTTGCGCTACTGGTTAGGGAGAATATCACAGCTGTACTGCGGGAGGACACCTCAGAGGGCAGCGAGGCTATATGGGTAGAGATCAGGAATAAGAAGGGTGCAGTCACAATGTTGGGGGTTTGCTACAGGCCACCCAACAGCCAGCGGGAGATAGAGGAGCAGATAGGTAAACAGATTTTGGAAAGGAGTAAAAGCAACAGGGTTGTTGTGATGGGAGACTTCAACTTCCCCACTATTGACTGGGACTCACTTAGTGCTAGGGGCTTGGACTTGGCAGAGTTTGTAAGGAGCATCCAGGAGGGCTTCTTAAAACAATATGTAGATAGTCTAACTAGGGAAGGGGCTGGACCTGGTATTGGGGAATGAACCCGGCCAGGTGGTAGAAGTTTTAATAGGGGAGCATTTCGGGAACAGTGACCACAATTCAGTAAGTTTTAAAGTGCTGGTGAACGAGGATAAGAGTGGTCCTAGGGTGAATGTGCTAAATTGGGGGAAGGCTAATTATAACAATATTAGGCGGGAACTGAAAAACCTAGATTGGGGGTGGATACTTGAGGGTAAATTAACATCTGAAATGTGGGAGGCTTTCAAATGTCAGTTGAAAGGAATTCAGGACCGGCATGTTCCTGTGAGGAAGAAGGATAAATACGGCAAATTTCGGGAACCTTGGATAACGAGAGATATTGTAGGCCTCGTCAAAAAGAAAAAGGAGGCATTTGTCAGAGCTAGAAGGCTGGGAACAGACGAAGCCTGTGTGGAGTATAAGGAAAGTAGGAAGGAACTTAAGCAAGGAGTCAGGAGGGCTAAAAGGGGTCAGGAACAGTCACTGGCATATAGGGTTAAGGAAAATCCCAAGGTTTTTTACACGTACATAAAAAGCACGAGGGTAGCCAGGGAAAGGGTTGGCCCACTGAAGGACAGGGGAAGGAATCTGTATGTGGAGCTAGAGGAAATGGGCGAGGTACTAAATGAATACTTTGCATCAGTATTCACCAAAGAGAAGGAATTGGTGGATGTTGAGTCTAGAGAAGGGTGTGTAGATGTCCTGAGTCACATTGAGATCCAAAAAGACGAGGTGTTGGGCGTCTTGAAAAATATTACGGTAGATATGTCCCCAGGGCCTGATGGGATCTACCCCAGAATACTGAAGGAGGCATGAGAGGAAATTTCTGAGGCCTTGACAGAAATCGTTGGATCCTCACTGTCTTCAGGTGATGTCCCAGAGGACTGGAGAATAGCCAATGTTGTTGCTTTGTTTAATAAGGGTAGCAAGGATAATCCAGGGAACTGCAGGCCGGTGAGCCTTACGCAGTGGTAGGGAAATTACTGGAAAGAATTCTTCGAGACAGGATCTACTTCCATTTGGAAGCAAATGGACGTATTAGTGAGAGGCAGCATGGTTTTGTGAAGGGGTGGTCGTGTCTCACTAACTTGATAAGAGTTTTTCAAGGAGGTCACAAAGATGATTGATGCAGGTAGGGCAGTGGATGTTGCCTATGTGGACTTCCGTAAGGCCTTTAACAAGGTCCCTTGGTACAAAGGGACTGGTACAAAAGGTGGAGTCACACGGGATCAGAGGTGAGGTGGCAAGGTGGATACAGAACTGGCTAGGTCATAGAAGGCAGAGAGTAGCAATGGAAGAGTGCTTTTCTGATTGGAGGGCTGTGACTAGTGGTGTTCCACAGGGATCCGTGCTGGGACCTTTGCTGTTCGTAGTATATATAAATGATTTGGAGGAAAATTATTAGTAAGTTTGCGGACGACACAAAGGCTGGTGGAATTGCGGATAGCGATGAGGACTGTCAGAGGATACAGCAGGATTTAGATCGTTTGGAGGCTTGGGCGGAGAGATGGCAGATGGAGTTTAATCCGGACAAATGTGAGGTAATGCATTTTGGAAGGTCTAATGCAGGTAAGGAATATACAGTGAATGGTAGAACCCTCAAGAGTATTGACAGTCAGAGAGATCTAGGTGTACAGGTCCACAGGTCACTGAAAGGGGCAACACAGTTGGAGAAGGTAGTCAAGAAGGCATACGGCATGCTTGCCTTCATCGGCCGGGGCATTGAGTATAAAAATTGGCAAGTCCTCTTGCAGCTGTATAGAACCTTAGTTAGGCCACACTTGGAGTTCGTGTTCAATTCTGGTCGCCACACTACCAGAAGGATGTGGAGGCTTTAGAGGGTGCAGAAGAGATTTACCAGAATGTTGCCTGGTATGGAGGGCATTAGCTATGAGGAGAGGTTGAATAAACTCTGTTTGTTCTCACTGGAACGACGGAGGTTAAGGGGCGACCTGATAGAGGTTTACAAAATTATGAGGGGCATACACCGAGTGGATAGTCAGAGCCTTTTCCCATGGTAGAGGGGTCAATTACTAGGGAGCAAAGGTTTAAAGTGCGAGGGTCAAGGTTTAGAGGAGATGTACGAGGCAAGTTGTTTTTACACAGAGGGCAGTGGGTGCCTGAAACTTGCTGCCAGAGGAGGTGGTGGAAGCAGGGATGATAGTGACGTTTAAGGGGCATCTTGACAAATACATTAATAGGATGAAATTAGAGGGATACGGACCCCTGAAGTATAGAAGATTTCAGTTTAGATCGGCAGCATGTTCGGCACAGGCTTGGAGAGCCGAAGGGCCTGTTCCTGTGCGGTACTTTTCTTTGTTCTTTGTTCTATCCTTTTGAGGTCTTTATTGTCTCCTCTGAGGTCTTTATTGCCCACTCGATCTGGGGTCTTCTCTGATTTTCCTGTCCCTTGTCCTTGGTTCCTTCCTCTGCTTGTTGCATTAAATGTTATACCACTTTAAATGCATTATTGCTTGTAGACTGTCAACTTTCTTTTAACTCCCAGAGTTGCTCTCTCTCTCTCTCTCTCTCTCTGCTTTTCCCGCACTTTTGGAGTTTTGGTGGAAAACGATAGCCCCTCTTTGGACCCTTTTTAAACTGTTTAAAACTTTGTTTATTTTTGCTGGCGGAAGATTTCGATATCAATCTCTACCGTTTCCCATTATTTCTGGCTGGAAAAGACCATTTTTCTCTCTTTGTTCTAATATCGATCTTTTTGTCAATTTCACTAGGAAAACGCAGTATGTTCTATTCGGGGCTGTTTCAAAAAAAAAACTTTATTTTGTTTAACACAGGTTGAAGACAGTGATCACTGCTGAAAATTCCTTAATAAAGATGGGCCAGTGACCCTATTCGACTGCACTGTTTTCAAGAGACAGTCATCACAATTACTACAGTATTGACATTAAAATGTGAGGGGAATTCTCTCATTTCCATTTTACAATGTTGACAAGTGTGAGGTTATCCATTTTGATAGAAATAACAACAGAAGGGATTATTATCTAAATGATAAAATATTAAAACATGCTGTGCAGAGGGACCTGGGTGTGCTAGTGCATGAGTTGCAAAACGTTGGTTTACAGGTGCAACAGGTGATCAGGAAGGTGAATGGAGTTTTTCCTTCATTGCTAGAGGGATGGAGTTTAAGACTAGAGAGGTTATGCTGCAACTGTAGAAGGTGTTAGTGAGGCCACACATGGAGTATTGTGTTCAGTTTTGGTCTCCTTACCTGAGAAAGATGTACTGGCGCTGGAGGGTGTGCAGAGGAGATTCACTAGGTTAATCCCAGAGTTGAGGGGGTTGGATTACGAGGAGAGGTTGAGTAGACTGGGACTGTACTCGTTGGAATTTAGAAGGATGAGGGGGGATCTTATAGAAACTTATAAAATTATGAAGGGAATAGATAGGATTGATGTGGGGAGGTTGTTTCCACTGGCGGGTGAAAGCAGGACTAGGGGGCATAGCCTCAAAATAAGGGGAAGTAGATTTAGGACTGAGCTTAGTAACTTCTTCACACAAAGGGTTGTGAATCTATGGAATTCCCTGCCCAGTGAAGCAGTTGAGGCTCCTTCATTGAATGTTTTTAAGATAAAGATAGATAGTTTTTTGAAGAATAAAGGGATTAAGGGTTATGGTGTTCGGGCCGGAAAGTGGAGCTGAGTCCACAAAACATCAGCCATGATCTAATTGAATGACGGAGCAAACTCGAAGGGCCAGATGGCCTACTCCTCCTAGTTCTTGTGTTCTAATTTGTGGGATCTTGCTACGTGCGAAATGGTTGCCATGTTTCCTACATTACAAAAGTGACTACACGTAGGAAGTGCTTCATCAGCTGTAAAACATTTTCAGTCATCCTGAGGCCAGGAAGTGTGCTAAATAATTTATTTTCCTTTCCATCTATTTAAAACAGCAAAGCAAAGATGTTGCAACTTTATTTTTGATCCATGATTAAGCATTTGCAGTCGAATAAAACATTGCGAAATAATTTTGTAACGCACACCTCCTAAAATAGTACATCATCATCTGACTTCTCATGAGTAATATATCAGAGGATCCACAAATATTTAAACATCTCTCCACGTATCGCCTAAAAATCTTTAATGGCTTTATGAAGATTATGTGCGTCACAATACCTAATAGAATTAACTACAAATACAATAATGTAACCTAACATTCTGTGATTAAAAATACTTGATGAGACCATTTCAGATTATTTGTCTGAAGGATTTATTTAAATTGGAGTTTCCAGTTTCATGGCAAGTTTTTCATACATCCATTGACTCGTCACATAGCCTTAAAACGTAGTCTTAAAATTTATATTAGTCACAAGTTAAATCATCCCACCCGAAGCTAAGGATTAATATTCAATTTGTATTTCATATTTAATGTTCAGACTATGGAGATATTTGTAATGCTATGCATGTAAGATCTTTTAAAAAGGTGAATATCTTAATTCTGCATCATCCGCATTATGGTCTACAGTCAGGCTTGGTAGATAGTTGGGGGAGGGGCCTCATGTAAAGCATGCACTTGAAAATATCATGCTTCACCATGTGGTGTCACATGTTCCCCTTGCACAGAAAGTGTAACACACCAGTTGATCAATAGAGTCCAAGTAAGGATCTATATGCGACCGATGAATTTAAAGTCGATTCGGGAAATTTCCAAAGTCAATTGGTGATGTACATCGAGGCCAAATGCAGGCTTGCGTTCTGCAGTGGGAAACAGTGCTCCAGGTCCTGGTTGCCGCAATGGGATGTGTGGCATTTTGGTCTGTTGCTTCACAGTATTAATACTTTTAAAATGACTCCCATGGGAGGTGGAGTAGTTTTTTAGCCAACATAGTAGTAGTCCCTGAACATCTAAAGCAGTTCTGGCACCGTTCATCCTGTCCTCTACCAAATTTCCAGCATCTGCAAAGTTTTGCTACTTTATCTAAAGTGGTTTGTTCACTTGGGAAGAGTCAGCATGGATTTACGAAAGGGAAGTCATGCTTGGCAAATCTACTAGAACTCTTTGAGGATGTAACTAGTAGAGTTGATGAGGGGGAGCCAGTGGATTTATTTGGACTATTAGAAGGCTTTCAACAAAGTCCCACAAAAGAGATTTGCGTGTAAAGTGAAAGTGCATGAGATTGGGGGTAATGTTTTGAGATGGATACAAAACTGCTTGGTAGACAGGAAACGAAGAATAGAAATAAACTGGTCTTTTTCAGAAAGGCAGGCAGTGACTAGTGGGGTACCGCCAAGATTGTTGCTACGACCCCAGCTATTCACAATATATATTAATGATTTAGATGAGAGAACTAAATGTAACATCTCCACATTCGCAAATGATACAAAGCTGGGTGAGCTCCGAGGGTGATGCAGAGATGCTTCAGTATGATTTGGACAAACTAAGTGAGTGGGTAAATGTATGGCAAATGCAGTATAATGTGGATAAATTCGAGATATCCATTTTGGTTAAAGAAACAGGAAGGCAGAAAGGCAGATTATTATCTGAATAGCTATAAATTTAGAGGGCGACATGGTGGCGCAGTGATTAGCTCTGCTGCCTCACGATGCCGAGGACCCAGGTACGATCCTGGCCCTGCGCCACTATCCGTGTGGAGTTTGCACATTCTCCCTGAGTCTGTGTGGGTCTCACCCCACAACCCAAGATGTGCAGTGTAGATGGATTGGCCACATTAAATTATGCCTTAATTGGAAAATAAAAACAATTGGGTACTTTAAATTTTGAAAAAAAAGCTACAAATTTAGAGAGGGGAATGTGCAACGAGACCTGGGTGTCCTCCTACACGGGCCACATGCAGGTGATGAAGTAGGCAAATGGTATGTTCGTCTTCATAGTGTGAGGATTTGAGTACAGGAGCAGGGGTGTCTTGCTGCAATTTTACAGGGCCTTGGTGAGGCCAGACCTGGAATGTTGTGTGCAGTTTTGGTCTCCTTATCGGAGGAAGGATGTTCTTGCTCTAGAGGGAGTGCAGCGAAGGTTTACCAGGCTGATTCCTGGGCTGGCAAGACTAACCTATGAGGAGAGATTGAATCGGATAGGATTATATTCGCTGGAGTTTAGAAGAATGAGGGGGGGCGGATGGACACACCTCATAGAAACCTATAAATTCTAACAGGACCAGGTAGGGTAGATGCAGGAAGGATGTTCCTGATGGTGGGGAAGTTGATAACCAGGGATCACATTCTGAGGCTACGGGGTAGACCATTTAGGACTGAGATGAGGAGAAATTTCTTCACCCAGAGAATGGTGAGCCTGTGGAATTTATTGCCACAGAAATTAGTCGAGGCCAAAATATTGTATGTTTTCAAGAAAAGGTTACTTGGGGTGAAAGGTTATGGGGGGTAGACGAAAACAGGATGTTGAGTTCGATAGTCAGCCATGATTATAATGAATGGTGGAGCAGTCTCGAAGTGTCAAATGGCCTACTCCTGAGCATTTACTTCCTTCCTTAAACAGGGAGACCAAAGCTACAAACAGTATTTGAGATGTAATCTTACCAATGCCCTGTATAACCAAAGCATACCATCCTTACTTTTATGTTCAATTCCTCTTGTAATGAAGAACAGCATTCCATTCGCCGCCTTAATTCCTTGTTGTTTTTGCATACTAACTTTTTGTGTCTCATGCACTGGAACACCTAGATCCCTCTGCACCGTGGAATTCTGCAGTTGTTGTGTCCTTTTATGTCATACTTTGCCTTTTTGTTCTTCCTGCCAAAGCGAATAACTTCCTGCATTATACTCCCTCTGTCAGTATTTTGCCCACTCACTCAACCCATCTATATCCATCTGCAATCTCCTTGGGTCCTCTGCACAACGTATTTTCCTACCTATCTACAAATGTAGCTACCATGCCTTCTCTCCCCCTCCTCTAAGTTGTTGATCTAAATTGTGAAAAGTTGAGGACCCAACTCTACCTAGCTTCTTATTCTTGAATGTCATAAAACCCTCTATTCAGGACCTAGTCCTTATCCTGCATGTAAAAATACAGATGAATATCTCCGTTGCAATTACATTAACGGAACTGCAGAAATCTGCAAAGCATGTACGGTAGCATAGTGGTTGGCACAGTTGCTTCACGACTCCAGGGTCACGGGTTCGATTCCTGGCTTGGGTCACTGTCTGTTCAGAGTCTGCACGTTCTCCCCATGTGTGCGTGGGTTTCCTCCGGGTGCTCCGGTTTCCTCCCGCAGTCCAAAGATGTGCAGGTTAGGTGGATTGGCCATGCTAAATTGCCCTTCGTGTCCAAAAAAGTTTAAGTGGGGTTACTGAGTTACGGGCTTGGGTAGGGTGTTCTTTCCAAGGGCCAGTGCAGACCCGATGGGTCAAATGGCCTCCTTTTGCACTGTAAATTCTATGATTCTGTGCCTGCTATTTCTGGGCTAGCTAGAAAAGTATCATCTCTTTATTTTTTTTATTGCCCTTTTTGCAGCGTTTTGGTGGCACAGCCAAAGCCCAAGAGCATTGGACCTTGAACCCAGCATCAATATATCACCAGATATTCTCCCATCTCTGGGAACTCTGATAGATGACTGCTATTAAAATTTGCACCCTTTTGAGAAACCAGAAGTACGGACACAGTCCGAAAGAGGATTTCTCTCTTATAAGCGTCTCTCCGATTCCATTGTCTCATTAAATGAATATGGGAGCAGGCCGGGGAGTGGGCCTGCTTGGGTAGTTCTTTCAAGGAGCTGGCATAGGTATGTTGGGCCAAATGGATTCTTTATTCTGTATTGTTCTATGATGTTGGTGCCACAGACAGAATGTATGTCTTTCCTTCACTGCCGTAATGTTTGTTTGTTTGCAAAGAGGTATGTGTTTTATTACCCTCAGTGTGGATCCCAAATTAAATACTTTTCAGAACTCACCCCTAAGATAACACAACAGTCCGCTCACTCGCCTCACACACACACACAAAGATTATATATGGATGATCCTATTACAGCATATAATTATCTTAGTCTCTGTCTTGAGGTTGCTAGCTTCATAGACAAAATTGAAATGATGTTCTTGTAAAACAAAGGATTCTTGGCGGTTTTGGGCGTTTCCTGTTAATTGAATTTCTCGGCAATTGGTTCTCAGCTGAAGTTGGAACAGGTTGGGGGAGTCCTCTTTCAGGATCTCCCACTTTCAAGGTATTGCTGCTTATTACCGTGGCTGCTTGAACGACTTGCAGCTAGTTTGAGACTTTCTGTTGGAACTCTGTGACTGGAAGTAGCTCCTTGCTGTTTCAAAGTCCTTTTTCCAAACAGGGTGGTGTGTGCGTTGATTCCAATCACGTGCTGTTGTTTGACATCTTGAATGAATACATTATACATGCGGTGAAAGAATCCATCATATTACATTGCAAGATTGATAAGGTCTATTCACATCATCTTGCACATATTAAGTTTCGATGCTTGCTTGAGTCCAGGGCGAACAAATCGTCTAAAATTCTCTAGCCCCTTTGTGTTGATCCATCCTTAAAAAAAAAATGTGTGAATTCCCTGGATGGCTGCGAATGTCCATAGTTAATTTGGTATTTGCTTGAGACTTGGAAGTGTCTGCAGCTCAAAATGCCAAAGTTCACACAATTCTAAGCAGCCATTTAACAGTCTGTGTGTGTCCAGGTTTAAAAGTATTGACTGAAAGTTCATAATATACTAAGGCGTGACAGTAGTATTGTCAGCCTAAATAGACAAACTATTGGCACCAGGGCATAGAATTCACTCTGATTAAGAAAGCTGCTTTCTATTCTGGTTATTTTGTGGTCCTCAAGAAATTGTGGAGATTGTGGAAAATATACCAGACTTTAGAACCCGAACCAGATTGATTAAAACAGGACATTTCCGAGGTAGATATGCGACAGCAGTTGGGTATGCACCTGCCAGAATGCCCACGGATCTGCTTAGCTGTGATGGACCTAAAAAATCATTCTCCCATATAGCCCCTTGAAGCTTCTCTGGCTTATTATCAAGGCCACAGTTTTCACTTTGAGGTGTTCTGTGGCATTTCCTCTATGCTCAAAATGGTCAAATGCATTGCCTGCAGTATCTTTACACCTTTATCTTTACATGGACTAATGGCCACCTCAGCATCATCCTGAAGCACACCTGTGTGGCAGATGCAATGTCCAGTTGTGATTCAGTCTAACGCAAGCCAAGTAGGAGCTAATGTTCTTAGGCATGTCATTTCAGACAACCCAGCGGAATGTGTACTTTCTCTGGGCCAGCTCGCCGTATACTGGGACCTGACATACTGCTAACAAGGAATGGCTATCATTCCTACTTATTGACTGTTTAAGGATTTTGGGTCTGATGGCATAAATTGTCATGGTTCCCGGGGATGCCACTATTTCAGCTCCCTGTGCCACTGCTCTCCATGCAGAACTTTATTTTCCCAATCTGTCAACTGAACCTCCACTCTGCACCTCTCCATAGTAAGGGGAGGATACACTATGAGAGAGAAATCCTGACAACACACACTTTCACAGTTGACAATAGTAACAAATGCAGTTCTGTCAGGATGGGTCGGTTGCCTGTTGGCAGGAGAAGTGGACAATAAATTGCTTTGTCATCAATCATTTGGCAAGAAGGTAGTAAGGATAGCTGTGGAATATCAGTACATTTCTGATCATCTAAATCATGGTCCATCCATGTGCATATTTGGGTAGCCTTTCCAGAACCCCCTGCAGCTTGCTGATTTATCGAGTGTAAACCCCGAAGCCAAGTGATACCCTCCTCATTTGCTGAATTGAAGGTGATTGGACGGCCAATTTTAAGCTGCAGCATTTGTTTGTACCTCACCCCAAGGGGTTTATTTTGAGGTCCCGGCAGTGGAAGTTGCCTGCACAAGGGGCCCTGGCCTGTCCTGCACCTGTTGAGCCTGTTCAGCTATCGCAACTCCGTCTGATGCATTGTGTTTGCATTTATATGTTTACTTGCTGTAAAGCAACCGTACGAGTCTGTTTGTGACTCTTAAATAGTGGTGGAATGTTGTTTGTGACACCCATACAAGATTCATTTGCAGCTTGTATACATAATGAGTATTTTAAATAGGGTTGTACAGAATATCCTAAAAGAAAATACTTTACTTCAGCTGCAGACTCATGTGAAGGCCAGTCATATTTTGATTTTATTTCTTTTGTTAAGTTGTGAATAACAAAATCCAAGAGTTTCATGCAGAACGTAATTCTCCGATGAGGTTTGCAGAATTATTTTCCTGATATTTCACTTATTTTTTTCCTCCAGATGACTAGGATGGTGTTGCCTGCTATGGTGAACCGGTGAGTCACTCAACTCATTATTATTTATAGGGGAGAATCCTTCCTTCAAGAATTCATTTAGAATGACTAATGAACCTTGTCTCTCTGTTTAAATGATTGAGTAACAATATATGTATCATAGCAGAGAATGACTCATCGGCTCAAAGATGTCTTCCCTTTTTTGATATTGCGGCTATTTCTCTCTGTAGCTTAACACAAAAAAAAACATTGAGTCATCAGTCTAGCGCAACCTAGTTTTCTTCATGGATTTTGACATTTAAAGGCTGCCATTTCAGTATTTCCCTGGGATAACCTCACCAGCCATAAACACCAGTGAAATAAGTGAATGCATTTTTATACATCGGTCACTTAAGAATGAAGCCTTCGACAGCACGGTAGCATTGGGATTTGCACAATTGCTTCACAGCTCCAGGGTCCCAGGTTCGATTCCCGGCTTGGGTCACTGCTTGTGCGGAGTCTGCACGTTCTCCCCGTGTGTGCGTGGGTTTCTTCCGGGTGCTCCGGTTTCCTCCCACAGTCCAAAGATGTGCAGGTTAGGCCATGCTAAATTGTCCTTCGTGTCCAAAATTGCCCTTAGTGTTTGTGGGGGGGGGGTTGTGTAGGGTGCTTTTTCCAAGAGCCGGTGCAGACTCGATGGGCCGAATGGCCTCCTTCTGCACTGTAAATTCTATGACCCGATCCCCGACCCGAGTCACTGTCCATGTGGAGTTTGCACGTTCTCCCCGTGTCTGCGTGGGCCTCACTGCCACAACCCAAAGATGTGCAGGGTAGGTGGATTGGCCAAACTAAATTGCCCCTTAATTGGGGGGGGAAAAATAAATGGGTGCTCTAAATTTATTAAAAAAAGATGAAGTCTTGGCCAACTGCATAAGCAGCAATAAATGGCTGAACTCCAAAGAGTCCGCAACAAAAACAAAACTCCAGATTTATTCCACGTCTGAGAGCCACGAAACTCATTGGGTCGCACATAAATTTCAATTATAAATACCTATTATAGGTGGAATTGGCTGAAATATTTCACTGTTCTACATTGTGTCCGAGTGCACTTTTAACATGCGTAATTGAAACAGCTTGAGACCTCCCCATATTTATGTTCCCCATAATGTAATTCAAAACCTGTCTTGCATTCATCAGCCTGGTGGGGTCAAACATAAAAGGGTAAAAATTGATTGTGGGCCATTTTTAAGTCCATAACTGATGCTGAACCCACTCACCAACTGGAAGACTCAAAACCCACCTGTAAATGAACATCTGAATCGTTTGAATAATTTGGGTGAGCTACTAGTGCCTGACATTCTTTCTGAGATAGTTTGTGTATTGTCAGCATTCAAATTTGAGCTGCCTGCCTCTATCAGTGGCCTTCCGAAAGGTGTCAGGAGGATAGGAAGGCTGAGGAAAATGGGAGACAGTCACAACCTTAGACGCTGTGGAACAAGGGATTCTGCATCAAGTTTTTTAAACTATGTTCTTTTCCGCTTGCCCTTTTAGTGGCTTCCTAGCCCACCCCACCCTAGGAAAACCAGCCCACTCTTCTCAGGGAAGCACAAGTTCAGAAAGGAGCCTTAAATATAAATTGTTAATCCATACAAAACAGCCAGTGTTACAGCTGTCAAAAGCTGTACTTGTGTGTTGGAGGCCAGTATAATTACTGCTCTGCAATAATGTCCAGGAAACTGTTGCCGGAGACTCCCATGTTATTTTAGAAAGCCATTGCTGATGTAAACCAATAATATAGCAACTCTACCACTACTAGTAAATAAGGTTCATAAAGACAGTCTTTTATAGTTCTCTTGATGTCATATGTTCTACGGATGTAAAACCTAAGTTAATTTACCCAGTAATGCTATACACCACATTGTAGCTCAATTAAAAAGTATGTGTAGTCATTAAAATGTATCATTTTAGCCTTGTTTTAATTCTGCTGCTTGTATGATCTGGAGTAATAACTTCCTCAATCAACCCAATCCCCCATTTATATTATCAATACTTTTAACTACAATCTTAGTACAAAACTTATTATAAAATACCTTGTAAGGAGCTGTAAAGGGAAGGAAGGAGACTTTAACCCTACTTAACCTGAATCGTGTTTTTATCGATCTAATGTAAAATCTTAGCAAAGTGCAAATTTTGAGGTGAGAACCGTAATGTTTCCTTAGAAATTAAATGATATGCCTACTACTCTTGCTCAGTTCAAATTGGTTGACTGGATTTCGTTTTCTGCAAAGTTTATAGATTATTTGGAGCATTCACATTTTAACTACAGTATGAACTTACCTGGTTGAGGATAGAGACAGGAAAGGAATAACGCACTCCTGGGGTGTGAGATTTCAGAAATAGTTTAACTGTTGTCAGTAATGCACCAGCCTCACCAAGTCTAGAAATTATCCAGAACAATGAAACTAGTGCTTTGCACTGTGTATTAACTGGTCCTTGGGTATACGAAAATCGGCAAGTGCATTCCATTCCATAAGCCACTGTGTCACAGAAGGTGATGTTAAATGTGTACTGCTCTCTTTCCAACTACTTGGATCCTTGAACGGTGAAAAAGCCATCTTCTATCCACAGATATCTGCAGTTTAAACTCATGATCGTTTACCAACATAGGCACCTAATACATTTGAGATTCTCCTTCAAATGTTTTGTCAGGAGTAAGACCTTGTCTGTCCGCATGCATACCTGTGTTTGTTAGAACTCTTAACTGAGGCGTTTGTGGAAAATAAATACTTTTTAGGAACACATAGGAGCATTATTGGATTGGATTGGATTGGATTTGTTTATTGTCACGTGTACCGAGGTACAGTGAAAAGTATTTTTCTGCGAGCAGCTCAACAGATCATTAAGTACATGAGAAGAAAAGGGAATAAAGGAAAATACATAATAGGGCAACACAACATATACCATTTCCTTACAGCTACATTAGAGGGTCTTGCGTTTATTAAGGTGAGGTAAGTTTTTAAAAAGTTATGTTCTTAAAGTTACAAAGCCAATGTCACAGTGGACAGAGCAAACCCTTCATCCATCTCACTACTTACCCCCAAAACGAATTCACATTTAAATTGAATGCAATTCATGGTCTGCACAAGAGAGACACACGACATCCGAGCTGACAAGAAAAGGCATTGCACCTCATCTTGGGCTTGATCTGATTCGCAGACATTAAATGGCGCTCATCACTATTTAACATAAGTAGAAAATGAGCTCTTGTCCCATGCAAGAAATAATTCCACGCCAATTCAAGTATACTAAAAGTCCGATTCAAAAGCTCGGGTCAGAAAAGTTAATCCCATGGGCTCTGAAGTGACATTTAAGATCCTGGTGAAGAGGCTGGTCATTTGTGACACGGGCATAACCCCATATGGAAGGAAGGAAGCTGAGTATTTCAGCATGCTCACTATCGGGCAGACTGACTGAAGACAATGGCATGTAGTTTGTAAGTACTTTCACAATGTGAATGGTGCATAAGGGGAAAACATGGACCTGTATCTCACAGGGTCAGGAAGGCTACTAGATATACTACAGAAGTTTAAAGATTGTAATGAAACTTTTAAGACTTATTTTTGGCCTTGAGAGGGGGAGTGAGTGATTGATGTGGAAATAGACATATGCACCAACACAGGATCATCGATTAAGCCTCTTGTATTGCCATTTGTTTTCTTTTCATCACTTTGGATTCTCTGCGCAGTCTTAAATCTGTAATAGAAGGTCAACGTAGCTTTAAATGCACCTGTGTTCCTTTTAAAGCAACGTTCCTATCACTTGTAACCTAGAAAATAGCATTTTCGTTATGGCCGCAAACTCTCAGATGAGAAATGAAATGAAATGAAAATGAATGAATGAAATGAAATGAAAATCGCTTATTGTCACAAGTAGGCTTCAAATGAAGTTACTGTGAAAAGCCCCTCGTCGCCACATTCCGGCGCCTGTTTGGGGAGGCTGTTACAGGAATCGAACCGTGCTGCTGACCTGCCTTGGTCTGCTTTCAAAGCCAGCGATTTAGCCCTGTGTGCTAAACAGATGATCAAACAAGCGTAGAGCAACTATCTTCAAAACCTTCTCGAGTACTCAGACTATTTTACTAAAGTCATTTCACTTCAAGTCTCAAATATGGGCACAGAATTATACATCTTCACCATTATCCAGACCATCATAAACTACAGACCAGCATGCCTGCAGTTTGTGCTGTTTCAGCACTAGACAAGATGTCACCATGCTGCCATTGACAAGTATCCTGAAACTATTTTCTGAACATGTATCATGATTTTCTTTTACTTGAGCATAAATCTATTTCCTCTAGTGTAAATCTACATTCATTTCTCCTGAGAAATATTTTATGAACCTTTACTCCACGAAGTTGTGGTCCATTTGTGCAAGAGACAGTTGGATTATCTCTATGTTCACCTCATTTTGTCTAGCAGTGCAGTGTCCTTTTTTTCATTAGCTTTGCTCTCAAGTCAGGTCGTATGTAGGCAGTTAAGGTTCACCCGTCACAATTTCAAAGTGGTGTGAGATGGCTTGTTGAGAATCACAGGTCCTTGGCTTTAGCGCACTGAGGATATTGCAGCTACCTTTACTTTGCTACACACTGAAAACAACTTTGCCATCAACATGAAGGTAGCTGTAAAACTATATATTTACAATATGCACATGAAATGATAAATCATTTAAGAGGAACTCTTTCAGAGTTCCAGTGTTAGCAACTTAGGTGTTAGACTTTCTCTAATTCCCAATATCCAGACTGATACATTTATAGTTTAGATATTAAGTATAATAATCTTGCACCTTAATTCCAGTGGTGTGCATATTTATTTTAAAAGGTCAAAAGGCATCATCCTGAATGTGTCATCTGCGAGTGCTTTGTATCCTGTACCCTTACTGACTCTCTACTCTGCCACCAAGGTGAGACTTAGCTTATTCTTACAATGTTCCTTTCTTGTGTTTTGAGTTAGCACACATGATGTGAAAGACTGGTCTACGTTAATTTGTATTTGTAACTTCTCATGGTATTTTATGTTTTGTTTCTTTACACTCTCTCTCCCTATAGTTAGAATTTTACTTTGCCCAATAAGATGAAATAGTATGAACAGGATATTGCTCTTAAATCACAGCAACAAACCTAGTTAAAGAGCTCCTTGTGTGTTTCCTGCTGGTTGGTTGTAAGCAGGATCGGAATTTGAATTTCGGAATTTGAAATACAGAAGGATGCAAACGTATACATAGAATGTCCAAAACCATTGTTACATGACGTTAAATTATATTATTCAAATTGGTGCCCCCATTTTGGTGATGTTGTATTAAGCAATTAATTTATGCAGTTCGGAAGGAGACTATTTGGCCCATCGAGTCTGCACTGTCCCGTGGAAAGGCCCCCTGCCTAGGCCCAATCCCCTGCCCTATTCCTGCAACCCCATCCCAAGGGCAATTTAGCATGACCAATATACCTAACCTGCACATCTTTGGACTGTGGGAGGAAACCGGAGCACCCGGAGGAAACCCACACAGACACGGGGAGAACGTGCACACTCCACACTGACAGTCACCCGAGGTCGGAATTGAACCCGGGTCCCTGGCGCTGTGAAGCAGCAGTGCTAATCAGTGTGCCACCATGCCGCCTAGATCAGTTATAGAACAAAGAACAAAGAAAAGGAACAGGCCTTTCGGCCCTCCAAGCCCGCGCCGACCATGCTGCCCGACTAAACTACAATCTTCTACACTTCCTGGGTTCGTATCCCTCTATTCCCATCCTATTCATGTATTTGTCAAGATGCCCCTTAAATGTCACTATCGTCCCTGCTTCCATCACCTCCTCCGGCAGCGAATTCCAGGCACCCACTACCCTCTGTGTAAAAAGCTTGCTTCGTACATCTACTCTAAACCTTGCCCCTCGCACTTTAAACCTATGCCCCCTAGTAATTGACCCATCTACCCCGGGGAAAAGCCTTTGACTATCCACTCTGTCTATGCCCCTCATAATTTTGTAGACCTCTATCAGGTCGCTCCTCAACCTCCTTCGTTCCAGTGAGAACAAACCGAGTTTATTCAACCGCTCCTCATAGCTAATGCCCTCCTTACCAGGTAACATCCTGGTAAATCTCTTCTGCACCCTCTCTAAAGCCTCCACATTCTTCTGGTAGTGTGGCGACCAGAATTGAACACCATACTCCAAGTGTGGCCTAACTCAGGTTCTATACAGCTGCAACATGACTTGCCAATTCTTATATAATTTGGCATGAATTGCAAAAGTGACCAAGTACATCTGGTTGATGAGGTGGAAGTATTCATAGTCTTGCAGTGGGGTTAAAGCGTCAAACATATTACAGCAAAGTAGTTGGAGGTAAAGTGCATCGGGACGATTGGGAGTAGAATGTTTTCACCTGGTACCAAAAATTGGGCCTGATGAAAAATTGTTTTCCCACTGCCAACTGGTGCACTTTGCCTTTATGGTATTTACAGATGCAAATGTTGATGGGAGTCTAGAAAAATTATACATTCTGCCATACCCCTGTAACATGACCGGTGACATGATTTTGTTGGCAGAGGCCCAGTCACTACATCTCAATGTTGGGAGAAGAACAGGCTTTTTAGCTCGATCAGATTTATATTTGCTCATGATAAGTCAAGTTCACTTTATTTGAACCAAGATACATTTGCTGAAGCTCTGCCAAATAACACTATAATTTGAGAATTTTGGCTTGCCTCCACTTTTAAGTCTCAGTGCTACACTTTGCAGCCTAAAAAGCAGATATAGTTTGGTATTTTTGATGGCTTGTCTGAGTTATAACTGTTAAATTGTCAAATACGATATTATGAATTAAGTGCAAACCCAATAATATTTGTTCAGCTATGAATACAAACAATAAAGAATTGAGATGTATCATGATATCCCAAACAGAAAGTTCCTGGCTGGGAAGTCTGCCTCGTGGCAGATAGTCAAAGGAGCCATCCTTGGCGCACACAATCATGTGTTTTTCTCATAGCTCCTTCAGAATAGAATTACTAAACAGTCATTGCCTGTTCACCCGGTATGGTTTCGTCGTCAAGGATGCGATAAGACAGCTGAACATGAGATGGTATAATAGCTGGTTAAAGCTAGTGTTAGCGGGGAAACTAGATTGACATGTGACCACCTGTTTGGTAAACTCTTGGGAGAATGAAAAAAAATTACTAGCTTGCCAGAAGTGTTAATTTTCAACAACTTCTAGTTACAGTTGCTCGGGTCTTGCCAAAGTTTTTCATCTTGCACTCATCAGGACAAATGCAAGGATGCCAAATTTCAAATGATCACAATAATTTACCCTACAGAAGAGTGCTGATTGGTTAGCAAATCGACTCTGATTGGCTGAGGCGTCGGCAATCAGTCTGTCTTTTCAGCAATATCATTTATTTCTACTTACCGGTCAGGAAAGGGGAATGATTAGGATATCGTTATTAGTTATTTCTGCAAAGGGCGGCGCAGTGGTTACCACAGCTGCCTCACGGCGCCGAGGATCTGGGTTCGATCCCGGCCCTGGGTCACTGTCCATGTGGAGTTTGCGCATTCGCCCCGTGTCTGCGTGGGTCTCACCGCCACAACCCAAAGATGTGCAGTGTGGGTGGATTGGCCACGCTAAATTGCCCTTTAATTGGGGGGGAAAATTTTTTTTTTAGGAATAAGTTATTTACGCATAAACAAGTTAAAATTGAACATTTCCTTGTCTGGTGAGTAAAATTTCGTGATGATGTTTGTCTCTCCTGCTTCAGACAACTTTACCACTTCACTGAATTTGTATTCCCAACATGTAATTCATATTGCATTATCTTTTTTAGCATGAGTAATTCAGACGCAGGTGTCTCATATGTATGAAACTCTTTATTTTGCTGGAGTTGCCAGGACTTTGTAGGATTATGCCTCTGAGAACATTACATGTCTGCTGGTGTGTAGGAGGGATATCCAGTCCTGGTGCTCCTTGCAATCACGACTGTGTGAGGCAGATTGATCTTTCCTCTGTCATTTCTCTATGTTTGTATGTGACAGAGTGCTACATTGGCATTTCCCTATATCCAAAATATTATCGCCCGTTGCTTCCTCTAAATTTACTTTGCAGTGATTGTCTTTCATTTATTGCATCATGAGTCATTTCTGCCTTGCTAACCATTTCAGCGCTTTAGAAGCTGTTATTCCATGCAGTGGGAATGCCTGTTTCATTGACTGATCCCAACGTATGAGGTCAACTATTTTTCCAGATTGTAATGTATGTAGTAAAATATTCCCTCAAGCAGATTAAAATCAGCCCTAGGCAGCAACTGGAAAAAGGTTAGGTGGGATTACTGGTTTATGGGGATGGGGTGGGGGCTTTGGCATAGGTAGGGTGCTCTTTCAGAGGGTCGGTGTAGACTCGATGGGCTGAATGGCTTCCTGCTGCCCTATAGGGATTCTGTGATTCTACTTGGTTCTTCAGTTGAAGCTTTAAGATGAGCAGTATTTCAAGAAAAGGGAATTTTTAAAATTAGAGGCAAATGCAAAATTCCATAGCCTTGAGAAAGAGAAAAGGTTAGGCCAAAAGTGATCTCCCCCTCTATGATTCTACTTGAAGAACCAAGTAGAATCATAGAATCCCTATAGGGCAGAAGGAGGCCATTTGGCTCATCGAGTCTAACCGACCCTCTGAAAGAGCACCGACCTATGCCTACGCCCCCAAATAAAGGATATATAGGCTTTCTCTAACTTTAAATACTGAACTAAGCAATCTTTAGCATTTCTGGAGTAAAGTGTCGTATTTAGCAGCAATGTCATCCTCACATCATTAAACTTTGAATCGGGACAGTGAGCGCCAGCTGTTTTTATCTCCCTTCTTCAGTCCAAGGATGCTGAAGCCGTTTGTCCCATTCCCACCCATTTGAGATCGGCTAACTCAATGAAGATCAGCAATCAAACCTGTCTCATGTTATCAGCACATGCAGTTGCACATCACACACCCAAACATTCATTCCGAGGGGTATAGAGAGAACGATTATGCAAAGATGGTCAATGGGGCAATTGTGAATTTTTAATTGCTCTCCTGCGTTATAATTCTCAGAATCCTTTTCTATTGCTCCCGGTAAAACCCTTTCAATTTGAGACAATTTGAAGAAAACAGAAAATGCTGGAAAAACTAAGGTTGGGTTGCACCTCTGGAGAGAGAAACAGGGTTTTGAGTCCAATATGATTTCTTCAGAACTTGAGAAAACTTAGTTTTGTCTTAAATGCACAAATTGACCAACGGTTGGTCTGCATTTTCATAGCATGCATTAAGTGAGTATTGTAATGCCAGAATCAGTTATATTTATAAAAAATTAATATAGTACAACCTTCAAAGGAACTTTATATTCGTGCTTTTGGATGAAATCTGACACTGAGCCACATGGCAAAATTAGGACAGGTAACTGAGGTCTTGGTCAGAGAGGTGGTCTTTCAAGAGCATATGGAAGACGGCCGAGAATATTAAGGAGGAAATTTCAGAGCCTTGATAGCTGACTTCATGGTTGCCAGGAGTAAGGGGAAAGGAAATCTGGGATGCACAATAGGCCAGAATTAAAGGGATGTATAGTCCTCGTAGCGTGGTAGGAGGTTACAAAAATAGGAGGGGTGAAACCATAGAAGGATTTGAACGCAATAATGGGGATTTCAAATTGGAGGCATTGCCAGTCTGGGACCTACTGTATGTCAGTGAGGAAAGGGGCAGTGGGTGAACAGAACTTGAGGGAAGCGGCAGAGACTTGAATGAGCTCAAGTTTATGGAGGGTGGAATCTGGTGGCCAGGCAGTAGGACATTGGAATATTCAAGTTGGGGGGCAACAAAAGCATTGGTGAGTATTTCAGATGGATGGAGACGGGTAACATTACAAAGGCGGGATAAGGCAGTCTCAGTTATAGAGAATTTGGAAATGGGCACGCGAGGCTTTCAAAAAAAGATATATTTAATTGGAAAATGTTTCAAAGCATAGGCAGTATGCCACTCTGAATCCCCAAGGATTTAACAGTGCAGGAAAGGGGAAAATAAGCCATAAGCTTTGGACAATTTATGCATATATACCTTTTGGTGTTATGCCGTGGATACTTCAATGGTATATTTTATTTTTAAAATGACTGCATTTCCTAATTAACTAGATCCATGCCGGTTGGTGAGTGTTCACAGACTCAGTTCGCAGTCAACACTACTTCACACACCAGTGCCCCAGCTATCCCCATTAAGAGATGTTTCAATACCCATCACCTGTTTAACAATGTGGCCATTAAACCTGAACAATGTAATTAATAATATGTTCAATTACAAAAGGAATATCAGCGATAGATGATTTTCAATTGTTTTCTTTTGTTTTTTTAATTCTTCTGCCTCTGACTTGTTGGATTTGGAGTGCTGTCTTGAATGCAGAATCAATCAACTTTTATTTCATAACAGACATCCCCTAACATAATCAGCAAGGGAACCAGCTTTAAGGAAATTAGTGTTTGGCTTAATCCTGTCAAAACCAATTCTGTAATTTGTAATAAAAGCAAAATACCGTGAATACTGGAGATCTGAAATACAAACCGATGGTGCGATTTTACGGGCGCATCTCGCTTAAGCGAGAACACGACGCGGATGTTAGATCACAGGAGAGACGAAAATCGGGAACCACGCCAGGCGCCAATCAGTTTGCCATCTAACCAGCCCACTCCCGTTGGCAAAATCAGGATCCCGCCGTGGCACAAGTGGCACATTGGATCCAAAATTGGTTGAAAGGTAGGAAGCAGAGGGTGACGGTAGAGGAATGTTTCTATAACTGGAAGTCTACTTCCAGTGGGGTTCCACATGGCTCGGTGCTGGAGCCCTTGCTGTTTGTGCTGTATATGAATGATTTGGACTTAAAGGGGGTATGATCCAAGAAGTTCATGGGTGACATGAAAATCGGTAGGACGGTAAATAGTGAGGAGAACAGCCGCAGACTGCAGGAGGATATCAATGGATTGGTCAGGTGGGCAGAGCTGTGGCAAATGGAATTCAACCCGGAAAAGTGTGAGGTAATGCACTTGGGGAGGGCTAACAAGGCAAAGGATTACACATTGACTGATAGGACCCTGGAAAGTACTGAAAGTCAGAGGGGTCTTGGAGTGCATATCCACAGATCCCTGAAGGTGACTGGGTCGGTGGATAAGGTGGTTAAGAAGGCATATGGGATACTTGCCTCTATTAATCGAGGCACAGAATACAAGAGTCGGGAGGTCATGCAAAAACTATATAAAATGTGAGTTGTGCCACAGGTGGAGTACTGCACGCACTTCTGGTCACCACATTGTAGGAAGGATGTGATTGCACTGGAGATGACATTTACCAGGATTCTGCCTGGGCTGAAGGGTCTGAGTATGAGGAAGGATTGGGAAAGGCGGAGGCTGTTTTCCTTGGAGCAGGGAAGGTTGAGAGGGGATCTGATAGTTCCATAAGTTTGTGAGGGGCATAAATTGAGTGGATAGGGAGGAGCTTATTCCATGCAGTGAGGGTGGTTGAGAAGGGGGTCAATAACCAGGGGACATAGATTCAAGGTAACAGGTGCCAGGCTAAGAGGGGAGTTGTGGAGGATGGGGGGAGTCTGGAACACTGCCTAAAAGAGGGTGGTTGAGTCAGAAACGCTTGTAACATTAAATATTTAAATATTCACTTGCATTGCCATAACCTCCAGTACCAGGACACCAGAGATAATTCCACTACGTTTCTTTGAAATAGTGCAATGGGAATCTTTTCCACCCGCCTGAGAGAGAAGATTGGACCTTCGGTCAACCTGAGGCAACAGCACAGCATTCCCTCACTGAAGGGTCACTATAGATTTCTGTGCTATAATCTGGGATTTTAACCCAGTTAAGTGAATTAAACCAACTTGTAAAATTGACTGGAGTTTGTGATTATTTCCTTTCTAGTGCTTGTCCTCAAAATTACCTGCTTTATTAAACTTACTTTCATAACTACTTACACTGCCTGTTGTGTGTAAAGCAAACCCTCCATGCATTGGGCAACTACTGTTCCTCCCCTACTCCTGTCACGAAAAATACATCTACGTTTGCTGAGCCCTGGTTCAAACTAAGGCCAATTAAAATCCGGTAGTAAACACCATGAAATTACAAGTTTTAATTTGCCTTGGGCATGAACAGTAAGACTTGGCTATTATTTTGAAGCCCAAAGGTAGATTTTGTGAATTCAGTGTCCTGACACCGGGCATTTCACATCAGGATCACATTCTGCCAATTTAGGTGCACGGATTCATGAGCCCCGCACTTAATTCCATCCAGGACATAAAGCCATGCAGGACCCACCGGCTCTCTGCCTGAATTTGAGCTCCTGGTGGGCGAGGTTCTGCATCAGCATTGGTATTGGCGTTATAGTTGGCTCTGAATCCGAGTTGCTGTGTCAGCCTCTACTTTTACATGCGTGTTATAGTCTGGAGGTATGGATAGTGATGGCAGAGGCTCCAATGTCTTTCCATCACATGGCTGACCAGCAATCTCTCCTGCCCTTATCCCCTGCCATTGGCGTGCGTTGATGCGATTTGCAGGTTGATACTCAACCTGTTTGGCCACATTATAAATGCACTTCCCTGGCCATCTTGTCTTGGGGCGGGACTCAATCCTGGAACTTCTGGGCCAAGAGCACTGATACCACCGACTAGTGTGCCTCAAGACCCCCTGCCGCATCAGGATTACAACCACCAAAAATTCGCCCTATAGAATGCTTATGGTATAACCTCTCTATTCACTCTCCAAACTTAATTTCTGTTTTGTTTCCTACAGGCTTTTGTGGATTTATTTTCGCAAGCACTGCATGTTGAGTACCAGAGCAAGGGAATCATTGTCCAGGTAAGTAGAGCTTGGAGAAGTATCCTTGTTGCTGTATGGTTGCTATGGGAACTGCTGCTGTCATGGTAACTACAGTAAATCATATTCGCATAGCTAGCAGTGTGACGCAAGCTGGAGGGTGAAAGCAGAAGGATAACGTTGAATGTTGGTGAGGAAAAGAGACTGCTGATCATTTAAAAAAAACAAAAATTAGAAAAGGCATTGTAAATTGCAAGTGCGTTATTTTCTTTCACAAGCATCGGTGTGCTTACGGTTAAGTAAATTTTCCTGAATACTTCAGCACTTCCCCTGATTAAATAATGAAATTATGCTCAATCTCAATCTGCTTTTGTGGCAAAACTTGCAAATCAAGTGCTTCATTGAAAGTGCAGAAGTCTGGGTGATGAATCGTTCTTGCGACAGTATAGCACACACCATCCAATTCATAGCTGCATAAGAAATCTTGCAGGCAACATCCAAGTATTTTAGAAAACCCGTCTACTATTGCTGAAGCCACACAATGAAGTAACGCACTTGTTGCATATCGATTTTAAATTGCCTTTCACAATCTTAATAAGACCGTAAGGAATAGGAACAGGAATAGGCTGTTCGGCCCCTCGAGCCTGCTCCGCCATTCAGTAGTATCTTGGATGATCCGACATTCCTCATGTCCACTTTCCTGCCCTTTCCCCGTAATCCTTGATATCCTTCCCTATCTATCTCAGCCTTAAATATATACACAGCGACTCTGCCCCCACAGTTCTCTGTGGCAAAGAGTCCAAAGACACTCAACCGTCAGAAGAAATTCCTCTTAAAATAGCATCCCTTTATTCTGAGACTATGCCCTCTGGTCCGAGACTGTCGCATGAGGGGAATTTACCCTGTCAAGCCCCTTAAGAATCCTGTATGTTTCAATGAGATCACCTCTCATTCTACATTCCAATGAGCAGAGTCACAACCTGTATAACCTTTGCTCATAAGACAATCCCTCCATACCGGGGATCATCCTAGTGAACCTTCTCTGAACTGTTTCCAATAAAATAATATCTTTCCTTCAATAAGGGGACCAAAACTGCTCTCAGTGCTCCAGATGTGGCCTCACCAGTATCTTGTACAGTTGCAGCAAGCTTCCCGACTCTTATACTCCAACTCAATCGAAATAAGGGCCAACATTCCATTAGCTTTCCTGATTACCTGCTGCATCTGTGTACTAGCTATCTGTATTCCGTGCACAAGTACCCCCCCACCAAGTTCCTTTGTGTCGCAGCTTTCTGCAGTTTTTCTCCATTGAAAGAATACTCTTTTGTTTTGTTCTTCTTTCCAAAGTGAACAGCTTCACCTTTTCCCACATTGTACTCCATTTGCCAGCTTTTTAGCCCATTTACTTAACCTATCAATATCTCTTTGCAAACTGTCTGTATCCCTCTTGCAACTTGCCTTTCCACCAATCTTTCGGTCGCCTGCAAATTTGGCTACATTGCATTTGCTTCCTTCCTCCGTGTCATTAATATGCATTCTTATGGTTGTTTACAGTATTTTACTGTTGGCAGCGCAGAAAGGAATAAAATTCCTTGAAATTAGTCAAAGTTAACCAACTGGTAAAACATCGTCGACATTATCTGGGACTTACTTGACTCCTGCCAGTCATCCAGTTAGTAATGGGGTTATTCCACTGTTACCTGTAACAGACTGACTGTTTAAAACCCAGTCACGTGTTTTAATCGGCTAACAAATAGTTTCCCAAGTTTAAAAGTCAACTAGTATTTAACCTCATTTGGAGAGGCGGGATAGGCGGTATGTATGAGAAATGGAAAAATATCCCAGTGGTGCATTTTGGAATGCTTTAGAAGTTGTCGCTGAGCCACATCATTGTGGTGGCAGATTATAGAGAATTTATTCAAGACCTTACTGTGCTACTTGACCTTCGTGCTTGATGCTGACACTGGATACCCAAAATAGAAATCATTCTGTTCCTTAGTACTTCTGTTCCTACATTGAGCACAAAATATTTCTTTAATAAACTATGGTATTTGGACAATTAAAATGCCATTTTAAAAATTCTTATTACAGTAGTACTTTTTGGAATTGACATCGCTCTTGTCTATTCTCTACCCAATTGAGATGGTGCAAAAATTAGCACACAAATTAGTGAGGTAGTGAGATTTAGATGACAAATAACAAATCAGGCATATTAAAAGTGAGGATTAATCACAGTATATTAACTTGCACCTGCTCAGATACGCAAAGGTATCAAAAGACACGATGCAGCATTCGTTAACTCTTCATTAAACTATATCTGGACCAGTGTCCATAATGTAAAGTTTATCTGGCAGGTTTTGTCCAACCACCTTTATGCACTCAAAGCAACAGTTAGTCAGCATAAACAGTGTCTGTCTGCTCTAGAAACTGACAATCCACCCCTTTTGTTCTCTTCTCCCCTGTCCACACCATCTCAGACATCCTCTCATTGTATATGCTGATTAATTTGAAATCTCAAGGAATAATGGCGACAGTGGACCAGCAAACAGTGGTTAGCACTGCTGCCTCACAGCAGCCAGGGACACTGGTTCAATTCTTCCCCCTCCCCATGTCTGCGTGGGTTGCGTCCGGCTGCTCTGGTTTCCTTCCACAGCCCACAAATGTGCAGGGTAGGTGGATTGGCCATGCTAACTTGCCCCTAGGTGTCCGAGCGTTGGGTGGGGTTGCGGGCGATTGGGCTCAGGTGGGGTGCTCTTTCAGAAGGTGGGTGCAGACTCGATGGGCCGAATGGCCTCCTGCTGCACTGTAGGGATTCTATTCGAGATGTCATGATTTCGGAACCCACCATGGCAATCTGCAAAATTTGGATTTGCAGAAGATGTGGTTTTATGAAGAGTGTCTTTTGACTTTTGCATATCTGAGCAGGTGCAAGTTAAAATACGATTATTAATCTTCACCTGATTGTAATCTGACAATTTGCATTATGGAACTGTAACAATAACCAAGGAACTTGCTAGATTATCATAAAAGCCCGACTGGTTCACTAATGTCATTCAAGTAAAGGGACCTGACAGCCCGATGTGGCCGTACAAACATGAACAGAGAGCAGAAGTAGGCCGTTCAGCCCATCCAGCCTGCTCTGCCATTCAATAAGATCGTGGCTGATCTGATTGTAACCTTAAACCTGCATCCCACCTACCACTGATAACCTGTCAGCCCCCTTACTTCCCAAGAATCTCTCCACCTCGGCCATAAAAATATTCACAGATTCTGCTTCCACAACCTTTCCGGGAAGAGAGTTCCAAAGAGACACGACCCTCTGAGAGAGAACTTTTCACCTCCCTTCCAATTTGAATTTTTTAAACAGTGACCCCTAGTTTTGGTTCTAGATTCTCCCACAAAAGGAAACATCCTCTCCACGTCTACCTGGTCAATACCATCGGGATCAATCAAGTTGCCTTACTCTTACTCTCCTAAACTCCAGAATGTCCAAATTACCTAACAGCACGTCTTTCGAAACTTGTGGGAGGAAACCGGAGTACCCGGAGGAAACCCACGCAGACACTGGGAGAACGTGCAGACTCTGCACAGACAGTGACCCAGCGGGGAATCAAAACTGGGACCCTGGTGTTGTGAAGCAACAGTGCTAACCCCTGTGCTACCTTGCTGCCCTGTTAGTCTGGTAAACCTTCTCTGAACTGCCTCTAACACATTTACATATTTCATTCAATAGGGTAACCAATACTGTACACTCTACTCCAAATGTGGTCTCACTAGTGTCCTGTGCAACTGAAATAGAACCTCCCTACTTTTGTATTCAATTCCCCTCACAATACATAACATTCCATTAGCTTTCCTAAATACTTGCCGCACCTGCATTCTACCCTTTTATGATCATGCACCAGGCAGCCTATGGTCCAACCTACGTAGAGCCATTGTCCCTGAACATCTTTGTTCAGTCTCTCCTAGCTCACACCTATCACCCTCTCTCTAGCAGTATAAAATCCATCCCATTGCTCCCTCTTGTCAGCTCTGAAGAAGAGACCCACAAACTCGAAACGTCAACTCTGTTCCTCTCACCGATGATGCTGCCAGACCTGCTGAGTTTATCCCACATTTTGTTTCTGTTTTTATTATTAAAATATCAGCTTGTTTGTTCATAATTTATGAAGGGCCAGACTGTTTTCAGTCTGGATACTCGCCTTGTGCTGTTTGTGCCATCTAGTGGTCAATATTTAAATCTCCCTTTCCTGACGACTTTTTCCATGCAGTCTTTTATGTTAAATTAGTAGTGCTTAAACTGAATGGTTTTGAAGCAGACCAGTCCTCAAATTGATGTGCCTCAAACTGCAGCATATATTTGATTTGAGCCAATTTATAATATAATAATAATAATCTTTATTGTCACAAGTAGGCTTACAGTCGGATGTGGTTTAGCACAGTGGGCTAAACAGCTGGCTTGTAATGCAGAACAAGACCAGTAGCGTGGGTTAAATTCCCCTACTGGCCTCCCTGAACAGGCGCCGGAATGTGGCGACTAGGGGCTTTTCACGGTAACTTCATTGAAGCCTACTTGTGACAATAAGCTATTATTATATTTAAGTTACTGTGAAAAGCCCCTAGTTGCCACATTCCGGCGCCTGTACACAGAGGGAGAATTCAGAATGTCCAATTCACCTAACAGCACGTCTTTCGGGACTTGTGGGAGGAAACCGGAGCACCCGGAGGAAACCCACGCAGACACGGGGAGAACGTGCAGACTCCGCACAGACGGTGATCCAAGCCAGGAATCGAACCTGGGACCCGGGCGCTAACCACTGTGCCACCGTGCCGCCCACATTCTGATTTGATGCACAGTCTGAAATATCAAATTGCAAATATCTTTCCTGTCCTGGCTTCATCGGAATTTGAAAAAACTTGCTGCAGTTGTGAGGTCATAAAAAGTTGTTACCTTTTGGATTTGGGATGGTGCACTATTTAAAATCAAGTCGTAAAATAGCAACAAAGGACAAACGTGTGAGACAGTTGTGTTGTTTGCACAACAGCTGATTTGTTTCTCAGTAGTAATGTCACTGTGTTGTATTATTTGTGCTTGCTCTTGCAGAGTGTGCTGCCATTCTTTGTGGCTACGAAAATGTCTAAGATCCGAAAGCCAACGCTGGCCAAACCAAGTCCAGAGACCTATGTGAAAGCGGCTTTAAATACAGTTGGTCTTCAGATGCAAACCAATGGCTATCTGCCACATGCTGTAATGGTAAGAATGGAAGTTTCCTCTCATCGGTTATTTACCAGTTTGTTAAAATCCCTCTGATGGTGGATTTCGGTCCTGCCATCCAAAGAGTCGTGGGGAACACGTCCCCGCCCACTCCAGCAGCCCCTGTGCCACGTTATGCACTGGCGGACTTTTATCAGCATAAGGCGGAAGTTAGTTCCTCACTCGGGAGGAGCCCCCGCCTTGGAGAGCAGCCAGCCAATCAGATTGGTTGGCAGCAGCGCTGCAGTGGCTGGAAGGGAGCCGGAGGGCAGGTAAGGGGCAGGCATCCCAGGGCAAGGAGGGTAGAGAACATCTGGGCGTCGGGGGATGCGAGGGTGGGCGAACCACCATGCGAACATCTCATCCCAGAAACCCTGAGCTCTAATTATGCGGCACCTTGAAAGACTTTTGGAACTCCAAATATGCTATATCTGCAGGTACCCCTTTTACCACCCTGCTTGTTCTGTGTTCTAATAAATTTGTCATTAACTATTTCCCTTTCACAAAACCATGTTGACTCTGCCTCCTTGTATTATAATTTTCTAACTGTCCTGTGTGCCACTCTTTAAAAAAATATTCATTCATGGAATATGGGCGGCCCTGGTTAGGCTAGCACTTTGAGGCATAGCCTCAAAATAAGGGGAAGCAACTTTATGATTGAACTTAGGAGGAACTTCTTCACCCAAAGGGTTGTGAATCTATGGAATTCCCTGCCCAGTGAAGCAGTTGTGGCTCCTTCATTAAATGTTTTCAAGATAAAGATAGTTTTTTTGAAGAATAAAGGGTTATGGTGTTCGGGCGGGAAAGTGGAGCTGAGTCCACAAAAGATCAGCCATGATCTCATTGAATGGTGGAGCAGGCTCGAAGGGACAGATGGACTACTCCTGCTCCTAGTTCTTATGTTCTTATTGCCTAATTATCCCTGAGAAGGTGGTAGTAGCGACGGAGTTCCGGGATTTTGATCCAGCGGCAGTGAAGGGATGGCGATATATTTCCAGGTCAGAATGGTGAGATGGCTGGAGGGAAATTTCCAGGCGACGGTGTTCCCATGTATGTTCTGCCCACGTCTAGATAGTAGCAGTTGTGGGTTTGAATGGTGCTGTCAGAGGATTCTTGCCGAGTCCCTGCAGTGCATCTTGTAGATGGTACACACTGCTGCTACTGTGCATTGGAGATGAAGAGTGTGCCATCACGCAGGCTACTTTGTCCTGAATGGTGTTGAACTTCTTGAGTGCTGTTGGAGCTGCACTCATCCAGACAAGGAGAGAATATTCCATCAGACTCCTGACTTAGGCCTTGTGGATGGTGGATTAGCTTTGGGGAGTCACTCGAGGCAGGATTCCTGGCCCCTGGTCTGCTGTTGTAGTAACACTATTTATATGGTAGTCCAGTTCAATTTCTGGTCAATGGTAATCCCCAGGATGTTGATAGAGGGGGATTCAGTGATAGTAATGCTATTGAATATCCAGGGTTAGACTCTCTCTTGTTAGAAATGGTCATCGCCTGGCATTTGTATGGCATGAATGTTACTTTCCGATTGTCAGCCCAAGCCTGGATATTGTACAGATCTTGCTGCATTTGGACAGGGACTGCTTCAGTATCTCAATGGTGCTGAACATCATGCCGTCATCAGCGAACAACCCCACTTCTGACCTTATGATGGAAGGAAGGTCATTCATAAAGTAGCTGAAGGTGTTTGGGCCTAGGGCACCACTCTGAGGAACTCCTGCAGTGAGGACTGGGATGATTGACCTCCAACAACTGCAACCATCTTTTTTTGTGCCGGGTATCGCTCCAACCAGTGTAGAGTTTTCCCCCTGATTCCCATTGGCTCCAGTTTTACTAGGACTACTTGATGCCGTACTCCGTCAAATGCTGCCTTGATGTCGAGAGCAGGCACTCTCACCTCTGGAGTTCAGCCCTTTTATCCATGTTTGAGCCAAGGCTGTAATGAGGTCAGGAGCTTTGTGACCCTGGTGGAACCCAAACTGAGTCAGTGAGCAGGTTATTACTAAACAAGTGCTACTAGATAGCACTGTTGATGACCCCTTCCATCATTTTGCTAATGAGGGTGTCATTGAGGGTGTCAGTTGGCCGTGGTGAATTTGTCCTGTTTTTTTGTATGCAGCTCATGTCATATGCCAGTGTTGTAGCTGTGCTGGACAATCTTGGCTTGGGGTGCGGCAAGTTCTGGAGTCCAAATCTTCAGTACTATTGCCGGGATATTATCAGGACCAAAGCCTTTGCAGTATCCAGTGCCTTTAGCCATTTCTTCATATCATGTGGAGTGAATCGAATTGGCTGACGTCTGAGATGCTGGAGGAGATGTCAGGAGGAGGCTAAAATGGATCGTCCACTCGGCACGTATGGCCGAAGATTGTTGCAAATGTTTCAGCCATATAATTTGCACTGGTGATCTGGGCTCCCCCATCATTGCGAATGGGGACATTTGTGGAGGCACCTCCTCCAGTGAGTTTAATTATCCACCACCATTCACAACTGAAGCAGAGCGTAGATCTGATCCATTGTTTATAGCATTGTTTAGCTCTGTCTTTAGCTGCTTCTGCTGTTTGGCAAGCAGTCCTGCCAAGCTTCACCAGGTTGGCACCTCATTTTTCAGTAGAAACTCGGCATTTAAGTTTAATTCCAACATCAATATCTGTGCTTCTCATTTGTATATATAAATGTATGCCAGAGTCTATTTATTATCATTTGGAGTTCATAATTTTTTGTATTTTGCCATTATTGTAAAAAAACCTGTTGTACTTTCACAATGGACAAAACATCACACTGAATATACATTTAAACAAAATCAAGTAGACGCTTTGAAATAAAAGCAAAATACTGCAGATTGCTGGAAATCTGAAATAAAATCTATGTGCTGGAAATGTTCAGCAGATCTGACAGCATCCGTGGAGAGGGAAACCGAGTTAACATTTCAGGCCCGTCGGCTTGGAAACCCCCAGCTTGACGGCTCAGATTTTTGACTTTTATTTGGAAAAGCTTTGTGATAAAAATAAATATCAGCAATTAAAATGCATGTTAATATTCTAATGAATATCCTTTTAGGGTTGGATTACGACATCGCTAATGCCAATCTCTGTGGTCATTAAGCAGTCCATGAAGATGAATCAGGGTTTGCGTGCTCGCTACTTTAAGAGGCTGAAGGATAAAGGGGATTGACCCGGATATGCCCGCTGATCAACAAAACAAGCTCAAGGGAAAATGTGATTCTTTATCATGTAAAGCGAGACCATTCTTAACATTTTTGGTGGTCATAAACTAAGATTCACTTTTTCTTCTAATAAGGACCAGGTTGGGAGATCGATAACAAATTTTGTTTTGCATTGGCTGCCATGTTAATAATAAAACTAATTGCCTCTGGGGTTCACCGGTGTGTTAATATTCTTACTTTTGGTAAAGCTCCAGTAAGAGTGTCTTTGGCTCACTAACATTATACTGATTTAGAGCTGGCAAAGTTGGCGCTGATTTTAAACTATACCTGCAGCGTACTTGCAACATTAACTTTGCGGCTGACGAGATAAAATTATGATTCAAAACTATGTTTTGAAGGCTTTGACTTTTATTTTTCCTCTTAATCTTCACGGTTTAGAAATCAGATGCTTAGAAAGGCACCTGTTTAAGATTCCGCAAGAAATGCTCAGCTAGACAAATGATTGATTTGTTTTGGACTATCTTTGAGTACTGAAGAGGGTAAAATAATGCGGATATGAGAATAGGGCATTAGCTTCTAAATTCCCTTTCCTAAAATGAAATTGAGAGCAAATGTAAATGGCTACCTTTGAAATGAAATGAAAATCGCTTATTGTCACAAGTAGGCTTCAAATGAAGTTACTGTGAAAAGCCCCTAGTCGCCACATTCCGGCGCCTGTTCGGGCAGGCTGATGTGGGAATTGAATTGTGCTGCTGGCTTGCCTTGGTCTGCTTTAAAAGCGAGCTATTTAGCCCTGTGCTAAACCAGCCCCTGCTCCTTACAGATCAGACGGACACAACTCAATTGACTTCCAAAAAAATTAAAACCATGGCAGATTCAAGTCGATAAAAGATGGGGTCGTTCAAAACATCAAATGTATTTTTGCAAGTATAGTTGGAAGCGGTCACCATAAACCTAAACTTGATCTGACAAGTTCGGTTTTACAGAATAGCATTGATGCGTGATAATCCCAAGACAAAGTTTTCGTCCTGTTTTTCGACACCTTGGAATGTGCAGAAGATCATTTAAGCCGGCAATGTTTGCAATATGTTATACGCATTTTGCTCCACTTTTTTGCTCAAAAAATGTAGTTAACACCTAATGTACTGCTTCCTCTATTTATATATTGGGAGTTAGATGCTCATGATACATGATGGGGGAAGCACAAATCACAATGTTTTGTGCACAAGCTGCCTATGAGTTCCCACCCATTCATTCTTAATGGGTCGGGGTTGCACATTACATACTGGCAACATGTGCTGCGTACCAAAGCAGAAAGAATTTTACCCCATTATCATGTTATTTTATTGTAAGAGTCTGTTTGCTGCGGAGTCAAAACTGTACAGAACCAACTTGAATATGTGTACAGCCCTCCAATGACTTGATTCTTTTAGGCCCATTTTACATTATTCAGAGATGGTCACAAACATCTGTTCAGATTATTTTCAGGTTAGCAGTGCTTTAGATTTCACAGCCAATATAGCCCAGTGTACAACACTAGTACTGGCAGCCACTCACTGAAGTGACCAATATTAGATGTGTGCATTGATCCAAGTATGCATGAAAGTGGCTTTTTAAAAATATTAGATTTTAAAATGTGTCACTAAATCAGAAGCTGATTTATGGCAGTCAGCACCAACTCCAGTGATAGCTTTGTAGCAGCATCAAGCTGTTTTTACAACAGTTATATGAATATGGATGTTTGCACATTCAGCTTAAATAGAATGGAGTTAGGTGATAAAATCACAAAATACAAATTATTGCTATTTGATCAAAATGCCAGCAGGAATCATTCAGGATCACTTTATCTCTGTAGTTTCAGTTGCTGGCAGTGAAAGTAAAATCACATGTATTTCTGATTTACTTGCTACTGAGTGCGATTGAACAGCCACCTTCATACATATGGGGAACACAGCTTAAAGAAGCCTTTATACGTTGAGCATGTACTGATTCTGTGTTTGGGTTCTACCTGTGCACAGAGCTTAGTTGTCTGGACTCGCCAGCTTCATTTGCAATCGACATTCCAAAGGTAATGGTTACAGATTGCGTTGCTTTGGGTTTGAATTTCAGGAAAACCACTTTCCAACTGGCTGTCAAATTTTGTAACCTGCCAGCGAAGCACCAGTTATTAATTGTGTTGCCAGTTTCCAAAGAGCTGCTGCTCATTTGAACCAAATTGATCTGGAATGATTAAAAATAAATGGGGGATTGGTGGTGGTGGGGGGGGGGCTGAAATTTGTAGCCACTGAAAAAAGACTGCCCTGGCGCATGGCAAAGCTGTTGCTGAAATTATTTGTTTAAACCAGCATAATGCCACTTTGAAGCTGATTTCTTATTTTGCATGCCTTTATTTACTGTCTATATTAAAGTCCAAAGTTCTGTACGATTAAAATTGAAGATCCTGATTTTCTGCAGTAAAGTGTTGAATACTTAGGCTACGTTATTTTTCAGGCGCTAATGGCTGCAGTATCAGTTTTCCTGCTTGTATAAGAGACTAAGGATCCATTTATACCGTATGTTTATGTCAGTTTTGCAACATCACCAGACGTGTATTGTAAATTGGGCATGAAGATCTGAATGACTACAAAACAAGACTGCTTCACTCTGGCATCGCTGTGTCATAACCCTAGACTAATGCTATATTTATAAGCACAGCAGCAAAGTTCCAGCTTTCGTGTAAATTGACTCTAAAATAGCGTAGTTTTAATGTTTAACAGTGATTCATTTGTGTGTTTTGCTTTCCATGCCAAATGTTGGAAGCATTTGGATTATGGAGCTACTGCTTATCTACCGCGCTCTCTCTCCTCATCCCCACATAGTGAAACCACCACATTTAATGTCAGCAACGCTATTTAGAATTTACCAATGGAATGGATGGAACTTATTTTTTTTATTTGGGTACATTTTAATACTGGAATATTTATCAGTATGTGAATGCATTCACAAGTCAAGGTAAATTTAAGGGAAAATGAATGACAAACACTATAAAATGATTTATGTAGACCTTCATTAGGGTGTGATATCGCCCTCAACCTTCTGCTGCCCGTCTGCCTATTTGTAGTCCATGAGCAGAAAATAGTCTTGTCATATTATCGCATCTCCTTTCATTTGAGTGATGTTTATTACCCAATTTTTGGGGATTAGGGGGCTCTGATTTTAAAATAGAATACAATATGCTACTACTACTCGTAAACCTGAATCATAAAGTTAGTTTTTTTTCTATGTAACTGATAATCCTATTTTGAATTTACCCTATATTAGATTATTACAAGCATACAGTGTATAACGGGGGATTGTTATGGTTTGTTTTCTGAGGCGCAAAAACATTTCAAGAAATTCTGGTGGCATTGAAAGTTCGGGATATTTTTGAAAATACACTACCGATACAATGGTGCTGAACTGGTTAAGTAAGAAGCTTGTGTCCTGATTTGATTTATATGCAAATTTGGTGAGCTGAATGAGTGTAGGATTGTGTGTTTCTTTGTTGGTGTTATAAAGGTGCAAGAGAAAAGTTTGAAATGAATTGTTTGTCCACTCAAGTTGTGTGTTAACTAGTATTGCAGAACCTGATTGCTGTCACCAACCAGAAGTGTTTCTGCTCAGTAGATGTGGCTAAGAAATAAAACTGCTAATTTGTGAAATTCTGCTTTTGGAATTGATTATTATGTCTGTGCACAAGTTGCCGACACGCTGATTCATTTAATGTGAAACGCTCAACTATTAAATCAATAAACTGACAGCAGAGAATTAATTTACCATAGGATGGTCTAATGTTCTAGCATAGGTTTAAATTGCTTGTAATTTTGCTCCCTACAGTATTACAATATGAAGCTATGGGACATAATCACTGACATAGGTGCAGATATTCAACGTCAATACCATAGGAAGCTTCTTGTCCATAGAATAAGTGATTTATTTGCATATGGATGTACTCAAAAAAACAACTCCACGACGGCCAAGATTAATTTTAAAACTGTTGCTGTACTGCAACACAAACTATGCGTCATGTAAGCAAAGAACATTGTCAACACTTTTGGCCACCAAAGTTAAGCAGGTAATGCAATATATGGGAAGAAAATCCTCACTGTACACTAAATTAAGATGAGACAAGTTACAAGAGATTATTTTTCTTGTAATTCTAATACATACGTTTTAAAACTGTTTGAATATTCCTTCCCACACTTCTTCCCATCCCAAACCGAAAAACCACACTACCTCCGATTACTAGGTAAAGCAAAATGAACAAAATGTAAATACTGTTCTTTCCAAACGCATGAGAAAAGACAGCTCATGTCTGCAAAACAATAATATATACTATATTATCAATGGCATGGATGGCTATTTGGGTACATGTTAATACTGAAATACAGCTGTGTATCAACATGGGGAGTAGATGGGTCAATGCTTTGAAACCACTGCCAACTGGAAAATATGGCAGATAAATAAGCTGGAGGGAAGAAAGGGAACAAGCTGTGGAAGTCAAAAGTCATAGGATTACACAGGATATAGTGTGCTGAAACAGACCATTCAGCCCAAGCAGTCCATGTTGGTGTTTATGCTTCACTCGAGCCTCCCATTTTTTCCCCATCTAAATCTATCATCGTAATTCTCTATTCCCTTCTCACCCAGTTTCTTGTCAAGCTTCTCCTTAAATGTATTTGTTCTACTCGCTCCCTGTGGTAATGAGTTCCACATTCTCACCACTCACTGGGTAGAGATGTTTCTTCTGATTCGTTATTGGATTTCTTAGTGACCATTTTATATTGGTGGCCTCCAGCTATGCTCTTCCCCGCAAGGGGATACATTCAAATACATAGAATTGCGACAGTGCAGGAGGCCATTTGGCCCATTGAGTCTGGACCAATCCTCCGAAAGAGCACCCTAGCTCGGTCCACTCCCCCGCCCTATCCCCCATAACCCCACCTAACCAGCGCATTTTTGGACTATGGGAGGAAATCAGTGCACCAGGAGGAAAGCCACGCAGACATGGGGAGAAAGTGTGAACTCCACACAGACAGTTACCCAAGGCCGGAATTGAACCCAGGTCCCTGACGCTGCGAGGCAGCAGTGCTAACCACCGTGCCACCTTGTCGTCACTCTATAAAATCCTTTCAACCTTTTAAATACCTCTACTAGGTCACCTCTCGCTCTTCTCTCATGAGAAGAGAGCCAGCCATTCAGCCCTTTCCTGACTTGTATACATGCGTGTGTGGCCAGGAATGTTTTGTTGGCTATTTTCACACCACATTGTATTACTTTATTAGAATTTTTGTCTTATCATCCAGCAGTTTTCGCCCCATTCCAGCTTTTCCAAATCACACTTTACGGCTTTCAACCCAACAATTACCAGTCAGAAGTCATGGTCCTGAAAGACGTGCTGTTAGGTGAATTGGACATTCAGAATTCTCCCTCTGTGTACCCGAACAGGCACCGTAGTGTGGCGAATGGGGGTTTTCACAGTAACTTCATTGCAGTGTTAATGTAAGCCCACTTGTGACACGAAGAAAGATAAAGATTATTATTAATTGTTTGTCTGAAATTGGTGTTATATACACTAATCAAACGTCAGTGGTGTATGTGAATAAGTACCCTCTAATTTAAAATAAATGTCCTTCGCCATTAAAGAGAGAGGATAGCGGTGAGGCTCCGGGGACTTTGCTGTATTGAGGTACGGTGTGATGTCCAAAGATCTAGAATCATAATATCTCTAAATGCAGAAGGAGGCCATTCAGCCAATCGAGTCTGCACTGACCCTCTGAAAGCACCCCCATCCAGACCCATTCCCCCACCCTACCCCCATAACCCCACCTAACCTGCACATCCCTGGACACTATAAGGGGCAACTTAAAAAAACATTTTTTTAATCATGGCCAATCCACCTAACCTGCACGTCTTTGGACTGTGGCAGGAAACCAGAGCAACCGGAGGGAACCCACGCAGACACAGGGAAAGTGTGCAAATCCCACACAGTTACCCAAGGCTGGAATTGAACCTGGGTCCCTGGTGCTGTGATGCAGCAGTGCTAGCCACTCTGCCACCTTGCCACTCAGAAAGCTTGAGGTGGGGTTTTGGGATTGAAGAAGGTTACACAGATAGGAATGGGAGAGGCTGAGAGGGTATGTAAGCACAATGATTATATTTTGAAATAGCATCACAGCACCAGGGATCCAGGTTCAATTCCAGCCTTGGGTAACTGTGTGGGATTTGCACACTTTCCATGTGTCTGCTTGGGTTTCCTCTGGTTGCTCCGGATGAGGCCAATGTAAGGCAGAAAGATCAGGGTAGTGGGTGGGAGTTCGAGCAGGAGAGAACATGCTAGTTTGAGGTAAAAGGATGAGAGGAAGGATAACCCCCTTATCCTCTCTTGACCTCTCCCCGCTATGTAAACCTGCCATTTTGCGTGGTCTCGCAATTTCCATTGTATTAGTTACAGAGATGGCCATCTTTGATCACTTCCTTGCATCAATTATCACCCACATCACCCTTCCCTGCCTTTGATGCTATGGCCCCAGTAAAGCCATCACTTTTACAACCTGGTCCAGACCCTGCCTCCACTCCCTAAATCCCTGGAGGGCACAAATATGAAGGAATATGATGCAATTTGTTAAGCTGTTCACCACTTCTGGCTGGACCACATTATTGAGTGGTGTTTGTGTATGGGGAGGGGGGGGGGGCGGGGGTTGGTTAAGTTCCAACTGAGATGGAGGGAGCTACGGCATGAAGAGCAAATATAGTTGTTTGGCAACGAGAGGCCCTTGTAAGATAAACTGCTTTGTTTAGTTTTAACTGGAAGTCAGGGCAGTTAGTGCAGAGAGACCGCCAGAGAAGGAACCTCGCACTGCTCTTACAGTAGCTGGATACAGGGAGAGTGAGGAGGCAACACTCGACTCTGCTCAATGCAGGAAAATGCAAGAAAGCAAGTTCCAGTGGAACTAAAGGACGGTTAATTCCAGAAACCTGATAATAGAACAGGATAATGTTCATGGGCAACACGGACAAAGTTGAGAAGGAATCAGCTGGTGAGAAGCTAAGCTTTCTAATGTAATCCTAACAGTTTCTAAAGTAACATTTTGAATGTCTGCAAAACAAATTTTAAAGTATTGGGAAGGCAGAATCTACTGGATATTAGAGCTTGTGTTCACAGTGAAAGTCAGTCAATGCAAAGAAATCCGAAAAGGGGTTGGTGTGAAACCTGGAGTGCATTCGCTAGTAGAAGTGGGGCAGAAGCTCTTCAAAAGAGTCATTTGGAAAACGTGGAGCGGATTTCGGACTGCAACCTGCTATTGGAAAGCCTTATTACATGGGAAGGTTTTAAAACTTGTTTTTGGGAGTGCACCTTGGAAACCTATCTGACAATCCTCGAGGGATATTCTGAGGAAAAATCCACAGACACTAACAGGTTCAGAGTGAAATTTGTTTGACCACAGCCAATCTGTGTGCTTTAAAAAAGGACTATGTACTGATGAGACCACTGTAGTTTCCAAGTGTACTGTGTCAGCTGTATTCATCTTAAAACCTGTGTGTAATTATTAGCCTAAGGGGGGGGGGGGGGGGGAGGGTATTTGCAATTTAATCCATTGTTTCATGTTTAATAAATGATGTATTTTCCTTTTCGTTAAAAATAATTAGCAGTCGTGTGACTCTGTTCCTCCACGTTCCATTCTGGGATCTTCCCATCCACTTACAACATCAACTGGAATCGTAACGCTTTTAAAAAACATTTAGAGCACCCAATTATTTTTTCAATTTAGAATGGCCAATCCACGTATGCTGCACATCTTTGGGTTGTGGGGGTGAGACCCACGCAGACACAGGGAGAATGTGTAAACTCCACACGGACAGTGACCCGGAGCCTGGATCAAGCCCTGGTCCTCAGCGGTGTGAGGCCGCTGTGCTAACCACTGCACCACCATGGTGCCCATCGTAATACTTTATTAACTGCTCTTTACACATGTTCTGCCACCTTCAATGATCAAAGCATATGCAAACCCGGGCCCCTCTACTACTGCACCCCCTGAAGAATTGTATCTCTTACTTTATATTGTCTGTCCATGTTCTTCCTACCAAAATACATCACCTCTCTCCACAGTGAACCTCATTTGCCACCTATAATTCTGTGTTGGAATCCCTCCAAGCAAGTTTACGTCCATGCCACAGCACCAAATTGACTCTTACCAAAGTGACAAATGCCATCTTATGTGACCATGTCAAAGGTATCACAGCATTTGCAGTGCAGATGGTGGCCCATCGAGTCTGCACCGGTCTTTGGAAAGAGCACCCTACCTAAGCCCACACCTCCACCCCAATCCACCAACCCTTTTGGACACTTAAGGGCAATTTAGCATAGCCAATCCACCTAACCCGCACATTTTTGGACTGTGGGAGGAAACGAGCACCCAGACGAAACCCACGGGGAGAACGTGAAGACTGTGACCCAAGCTGGGAATCGAACCTGGGACCCTGGAGCTGTGAAGCAACAGTGCTAACCACTATGCTAGCGTGCAAACATTTGCCTGGACTGGATGCAGAAGAATACTTTGCACTGTATCTCGGTACACGTGACAATAAATCTAAATCTATAAATGAGTAGCGGGGGGAGGGGGTAATGACAGACTATTTGGGGATGCTGTGAGAAGGGGAAGAGAGTCCACTGCAAGTGATTCTTTCGTTGTGATTCGATAGAATGGAACCCAGTGAGTCCAGGACAATTCAGCTGGATGACAATGAAGAAGCATTGGAGGAAGACAATGTGATGAATCATGTTAACCAGATAGACTGAGAAGGATAGAAGCTTCAGGAGACAGTTTACCTTTGACACGGTCACATTGGATGACGTTGAGCTGGGTAGACCAGGACAGATTGTTGGTGATGTGCAGACCTAGGAATTTGAAACTCGGTCATCTCCACCTCGGCATCATTGATGCAGATGTACGACACGCTTCCTGAAGTCGATGACAAACTCTTTAGTTTTGCTGACATTGAGGGAGAGATTGTTGTCAATGCACCATGGCATTAGGTTCTCTGTCTCCCTCCTGTATTCTGATTCATTGTGAGATCTAACCCACTACGGTCGTGTCGTCAGCAAACTTGTAGATGGAGTTGGAGCCGCATTTTGCCATACAGTCGTGTGTGTGTATAGGGAGTATAGTAGGGGGCTAAGTACACAGCCTTGCAGGGCCACGGTGTTGAAGACTATCATGGAGGAGGTGTCATTGTTTATCCTTACTGATCGTGATCTATGGGTCAGGATGTCGAAGATCCAGTTGCAGAGGGAGGAGCTAAGTCCTAGGTTTTGGAGTTTGGATACAAGCTAGGCTGGGATTATGATGTTGAAGGCGGAGCTGTGGTCAATGAATAGGATGCTTCAGGGATGAGTGTAGGACCAGGGCGATAGTGTCTGCTGTGGACCGGTTGTGGGGATATGCGAATTGCAGTGGATCAAGGCATTCTGGGAAGATGGAGTTGATGTGTCTCATGGCCAACCTTTGAAGCACTTCATAATGTTAGATGTCAAGGCTACTGGATGGTAGTCGTTGAGGCACGTTGACTGGTTCTTCTTTGGTACTGGTATAATCATGGTCTATTTGAAGCAGATGGGAACCTCGGAATTGAATAGGGAGAGGTTAAAGATGTCTGCGGACACACCCGCCAGTTGGACCATGCAGGATCTGAGCACATGACCAAGGACTCCGTCAGGCCCCATTGCTTTCCATGGGTTCACTTTCAAAAAGGCCAATCTAACTTCTGAGGCTGTGAAGGTGTGTGTCTGAGGTTGTTGGGGCAGTTTACAACGGTTTGTTAGTTTCCTGCTCAAAAGGAGCACAGAATGCATTGAGTTAATCGGGGAGGTGTACCCTCCTTTGCCTTGTAGCCCACGATATTGTTTAAGCCTTTCCAAAAACGTGCCATTAGTCTGTGACTCTAGCTTAGTCTAGTATTGTCTCTTGGTGTCCCTGATGACTTTGTGGAGGTCATACCTAGATTTCCTGTATAGGTCAGGGTGCCTATCTTTAATGCCTCAGAGCTGGACTTCAGTAGGGAGTGAATTTCCCGATTAAACCATGGTTTCCAATTGTACTACCTTCTTTTGCACACAATCTTCTACACACTGATGCATACATGTTTACGTTGGTCGCTGAGTTTGTTAATATGAACCAGTCCACTGACTCCAAGCAGTCACATAGGAGCTCTTCCATTGCCGTGGACCTGCAAAGCACGACCTTCTTAACCGGATTCTCCTGCTTCAGTTTCTGCTTATATGCCCGGAGAATAAGCACCGTCTTGTGGTCCGATTTTCCAAAGTGTGGTCAGGGGATGGATCGGTAAAGGCGCCCTTGCTACCCCTCAGTGACATTGTCCAAAAACACCTCAGCTTTTGCATGGACGTTGATAACACTCAGCTCTACCTCTCCACACTTTTGGTTCCTCCACTGTATCAATTATCAGGCTGTTTGTCCTACATCTAATACTAAATATGTAGAAATTTCCTCTAAATAGTGGGAAGGCTGAAGGTATATAGCCGGATTCTCCATTCCTGAGACTGTGCTGACACTGGGGCAGGATTGTGGAGTTCTACAACAGCAAAACTGGCACTGCACCTGCACTGACTCAGCGACTGTTAAGGGTCTAGTACCGATGCCACTTGGAATACAATCGATTCCAATGAGAAACGGTGCCAGATTCGTCAGGTCCGGGATTGGCACACAGGAGGCTGACTACCTGCAGCCCCATATACGTACTTCACTCCCACACACACCATCTCAGCCAACAAGATGGCAGCGAGGAGAGCGGCCCCAGGATTCACCGACGTGGAACTGGAGACCCCGCTGCACGCCGTGGAGGAGAGGTGGGCGACTCTGTACCCTGGGCTGGGAAGGAAGCTGCCAGCCGCTGCCTTGGTGCAGGGGGTAGAGGTGGTCAGCGCCGTGGGTAACACCGTCTGGACTGGCCAGCAGTGCAGAATGAAAGTGCATGACGTCAGGGCGGACAGAGTAGGCAGCACTGTGCCCTTTGTACTAACCCCCATTCCACACACCCGTAACCCAATCTCCTCTCCCCACCCGGAGTCCGGGCAAACCCCCACCTTACACCACATGCTGGCATCCATACAGGCTGCCATGGCCGGGTGCCTTGGCCACTGAAGCCACCAGCTACCCACCCTCTGGCTGCATGCGTCGGAGTGTCTAACACTGTTCGAATTCTGTGACTCCTCAACCCCAGGACAAGGCTGCACACCACTGCCGGGAGCGGGAGAGGGCTGGAGGGAGACCGCCGGACCTGCGGCCCTTCACCGCAGCAGAGCAGAGGGACCTGGATGTAGTCAGCAGGCCCGAAGATAGGGCAGTCGCCGGAGTGGAGGTCGGCATCGGATGAGAAAGTTAGACCCTGCTGAATTGCAGTTCCCCATGGCACATGTCACCCCTCCATTCACCACCACCCCTGCTCCACCACCACCCCTACACACCACCCCCCCCCCCTCCACCCCTCCTCCCAGCCAGTGAGGCAATCTTGCATCTTGTCTTCTGTCTTGCAGGAGCCGCTGGTGATGGGACGGGCTCTGCTGGTGCCCCTGTCCCTGACCCCAGCCACAGCCAAATCCCCAGGTGTCGACCAGAGATGGGAATGAGACTGACACGGACAGGAGCCATCGAGCAGCATCCCGGAACACCCCAAATGGGAGGATGGCACTGACTTCCCGTCTCCAACACACTCCACCACCCCAGAGACACTCACCTCAGTTGGGCTGAGGAGCACTACCTCTGGTGCGCGTCACACACATGCTCCGTTACAGCAAGTGGAGGTAGGAACTCCTGAGGAGATGGAGGCGGGGGTCCGGCCCCAGGTGCTACCTGCCGTCCAGATGGGTTTTGGGCTTCTGGAATGGACGATCCTATCGACTGTGGAGATGAAGTCACAGAGCCAAGGACTACACGAGGGGTTGTCAGTGAGCACCCAGCACCTTCAAGTGCAGTAGGAGGATTCTAACAGTGTGCAGGAGCAGGAGGCGGTGCCGACCATGCGTGCCACCCAGATCAGCACTGCACGGGTGGCATCACAGTGGAGGCCTTGGGGGGCACAGGTTTCGGCCATAGGTCAAGATGTCCAAGGCCTGGGGCATTCTATGCATGTAGTGGCCGAGGCCCATGATAAGAACTAGGAGCAGGAGTAGGCCATCTGGCTCCTCGAGCCTGCTCCACCATTCAATGAGATCATGGCTGATCTTTTGTGGACTCAGCTCCACTTTCCGGCCCGAACACCATAACCCTTAATCCCTTTATTCTTCAAAAAACTATCTATCTTTATCTTAAAAACATTTAATGAAGGAGCCTCTACAGCTTCGCTGGGCAGGGAATTCCATAGATTCACAACCCTTTGGGTGAAGAAGTTCCTCCTAAACTCAGTCCTAAATCTACTTCCCCTTATTTTGAGGCTATGCCCCCTAGTTCTGCTTTCATCCGCCAGTGGAAACAACCTGCCCGCATCTATCCTATCGATTCCCTTCATAATTTTATATGTTTCTATATGATCCCCCCTCATCCTTCTAAATTCCAACGAGTACAGTCCCAGTCTACTCAACCACTCCTCGTAATCCAACCTCTTCAGCTCTGGGATTAACCTAGTGAATCTCCTCTGCACACCCTCCAGTGCCAGTATGTCCTTTCTCAAGTAAGGAGAACAAAACTGAACACAATACTCCAGTTGTGGCCTCACTAACATCTTATACAATTGCAGCATAACCTCCCTGGTCTTAAACTCCATCCCTCTAGCAATGAAGGACAAAATTCCATTTGCCTTCTTCCATTTGCCTTTAGTGGTCATTGATCTGCATGATCAATGACCACTAAAGCGAGGTTATAGTCCGATTGAAGGCTTTAATAAGCTAGATGTTTCCCCCAGCAGCTCAGGTACAGAATGAAGGCTGCTGGGGCGGCACGGGCTCTTATACCCCGCCTAGCAGGACGGAGCTACCATACATCCTAACCAATAGAAAGTATACAGTTTCCACCAATGGTGCTCCAGCATACCAGGTACCGTAATACCTCTACTACCACATTCACCCCCTGTTAAAAAAGAGTCCGGCGGGGGTGGTGGCCTGATACTACAAACATGGCAACGTGGTAGAATTAGTTATGGAGGTACCGTAATACCTCCATACAGCGTTTTGTAACTATTTACAATTCTAATAACTATTTACAATTAATGATTTAAATTTGCAGTTTACAATTTAAAATGAAGCAATCAGTCGATCGGGGGCCCTGGTCGTCCTCTGTGATCGTCGGAGCTTCGGCAGTGACTCCGGTGGAGGCTCGGGCATCTGTGACTCCGGGAGCGTGGCTTTGATCTCCATGGCAGCTTCGACACCCCTAGACGGCGCTGGTGGGGAAAACGGTTGACCTGGGAAGGAAGCGCCTGCGGGGTGCGTCGGTGGGTGGGGGGGTGGCCTAGACTGGGCCAGCGGAAGGACCAATCCAAATGCAAGGTGCCCTGGTGGAGGGGAAGGTGGGACTGGTGGCTGGGGTGTGCATGGGGCTCCGGCGGGCACCAGGATTCGTAGGGATACCGTATCTTGTCAGCCGTCGGGGTACGCCAGGCGTACTGGGGGTTAGTGTGGAGAAGATGGAGCCTCTCGACCAACGGGTCCGACTTGTGCGCCCGCACGTGTTTTCGGAGCAGGATGGGTCCGGCAGCTGCCAGCTGGGAGCAAGGTCCCAGAGGAGGACTTCATGGGGAAGACAACGTGTCTGGTTGGTGGTGGTACAAAGCGGTGACCGGATGGAGCGGAGGGCATCCGGGAGGACTTCCTGCCAGCAGGAGACTGGGAGATTCCTGCACCGTAGTACCAGTAGGACGGTCTTCCAGACCGTTCCGTTCTCCCTCTCTACCTGTCCGTTACCCTGGGGGTTGCAACTGGTCGTCCTGCTCGAGGCGATGCTGAGCAGGAATTGACGCAGTTCATCGCTCATGAAGGTGGACCCCCTATCACTATGTATGTAAGCGGTGAACCCGAACAGTGCAAAGATGCTATGGCGGGCCTTGATGGCGGTGGTTGCGGTCATGTCGGGGCAGGGGATGGCGAATGGGAACCGGGAGTACTCGTCAATCACGTTCAGGAAGTACGTGTTGCGGTCGGTGGAGGGGAGGGGGCCTTTGAAGTCCATGCTGAGGCGTTCAAAGGGACGGGAAGCATTTATCAGGTGCGCTTTCTCTGGCCGGTAGAAGTGCAGTTTGCACACCGTGCAGATTTGGCAGTCCCTGGTGGCTGTCCTGACCTCCTCGATGGAGTATGACAGGTTGCGGGTCTTGATAAAGTGGAAGAAGCGAGTGACCCCCGGGTGGCAGAGGTCCTCGTGGAGGGTTCAGAGGCGGTCCACTTGTGCGTTGGCACATGTGCCGCGGGACAGGGCATCAGGAGGCTCGTTTAGCTTCCCAGGACGGTACAAGATCTCGTAGTTGTAGGTGGAGAGTTCGATCCTCCACCGCAAGATCTTATTGTTTTTTATCTTGCCCCGCTGTGCATTATCGAACATGAAAGCAACTGACCGTTGGTCGGTGAGGAGAGTGAATCTACTGCCGGCCAGGTAATGTCTCCAATGTCGCACAGCTTCTATAATGGCCTGGGCCTCCTTTTCGACTGAGGAGTGGCGGATTTCGGAAGCATGGAGGGTACGTGAGAAGAAGGCCACGGGTCTGCCCGCTTGGTTGAGGTTGGCCGCCAGAGCTACGTCAGATGCATCGCTCTCGAACTGGAAGGGGAGGGACTCATCGATGGCGTGCATCGTGGCCTTTGCAATGTCTGCTTTGATGCGGCTGAAGGCCTGGCGGGCCTCTATCGACAGGGGAAAAGCTGTGGATTGGATCAGGGGACGGGCCTTGTCCACATAGTTGGGGTCCCACTGGGCATAATAAGAGAAAAACCCTAGGCAGCGCTTCTGGGCCTTGGAGCAGTGAGGGAGGGGGAACTCCATAAGGGGGCGCATGTGTTCAGGGTCGGGGCCTATAACTCCATTTCGCACTACGTAGCCAAGGATGGCTAGCCGGTCGGTGCTAAAGATGCATTTATCCTTGTTATATGTAAGGTTAAGGATCTTTGCAGTCTGGAGGAATTTTCGGAGGTTGGTGTCGTGGTCCTGCTCGTCGTGGCCGCAGATGGTGACATTATCGAGATACGGGAATGTTGCCCGTAAATCGTACCGGTCAACCATTCGGTCCATCTCGCGCTGGAAGACAGAGACCCCGTTGGTGACACCGAAGGGAACCCTTAAGAAGTGATAGAGCCGCCCGTCTGCCTCGAAGGCAGTGTATTTGCGGTCACTAGTGTGGATGGGGAGCTGGTGGTAGGCGGACTTAAGATCCACCGTGGAGAAGACCTTGTAATGCGCGATCCTGTTTACCAGGTCGGATATGCGGGGGAGAGGGTACACGTCCAGCTGCGTAAACCTGTTGATGGTCTGACTGTCGTCGATGACCATCCTATGCTTCTCCCCGGTCTTTACCACCACTACTTGAGCTCTCATCATAGAATTTACAGTGCAGAAGGAGGCCATTTGGCCCATCGAGTCTGCACCGGCTCTTGGAAAGAGCACCCTACCCAAGGTCAACACCTCCACCCTATCCCCATAATCCAGTAACCCGACCCAACACTAAGGGCAATTTTGGACACTAAGGGCAATTTATCATGGCCAATCCACCTAACCTGCACATCTTTGGACTGTGGGAGGAAATCGGAGCACCCGGAGGAAACCCACGCACACACGGGGAGGATGTGCAGACTCCGCACAGACAGTGACCCAAGCCGGAATCGAACCTGGGATCCTGGAGCTGTGAAGCAATTGTGCTATCCACAATGCTACCGTGCTGCCCCTCTCCAGGGACTGTTGCTAGCTTCAATGCCTCCTTCCCTCAGTAGCCTTTGGACCTCTGACCTAATAAAGATCCGATCCTGGGCACTGTACTGTGTGCTCCTGGTGGCGACGGGTTTGCAATCCGGGGTGAGCTTCGCAAACAGGGAAGGCGGATTCACCTTGAGGGTCGCGAGGTCGCAGACAGTGAGGGGGGTATAGGGCCGCCGAATTTGAAAGTTAGACTTTGGAGATTACACTGGAAGTCTAAACCTTGGAGTGTGGCCGCACAGAGGTGGGGAAGGACGTATAGCCGGTAATTTTTAAACTCCCTTCCCTGGACTGTGAGGTTTGCTACACAAAACCCCTTTATCTCTACTGAGTGGGAACCGGAGGCCAGGGAGATTTTTTGATTCACGGGGTGGACGAGGAGAGAACAGCACCTTACCATTTCGGGGTGTATGAAGCTCTCCGTGCTCCCAGAGTTGATTAAGCAGGACGTCTCGTGCCCGTTGATTAGTACTGTTGTTGTAGCAGTTGAGAGTGTTCGAGGCCGGGACTGATCCAGGGTCACCGAGGCTAATCTCAGCAGTTGGGTGTTCTCTTCGGGCGGTGTGTGGTCAGCCGAGCTGGGGTCCTGGGAGTCCATCCAAGGTGGTGGCTCCCATTGGTCGCACATGGCTGGGGGTGCACGAAATGGCGGCGCCCGTCCATCGAACGTGGCGTCCGCGGGACAAGATGGCGCCACCCGGGGGCCGCACATGGCCCAGGAGTAGGAAGATGGCGGCGCCCGCTGGCTGCACGGGGACCGTGGAGAGGTTTGTGGTGGCGGTCCGCATTTGCCGCCGGAGACCGCGGCGACCGCACGGGCCTGGCATACCACCACGAAGTGGCCATTTTTACCGCATCCCTTGCAGGTGGATGCGCGGGCCGGGCAGCGCTGCCGGGGGTGCTTGGCCTGCCCCCAAAAGTAGCAGAGGGGCCCCCCGGGGTTGTCAGGCCACTTTGCAGCACAAGCTTGTGGGGGGATGGGGGATGTCTCGGGGTCGGCTGCGGAGGGGTTCCACGCTGCCCAGGGGGCTGCCGCGCGGTCGGGAACGAAAGCGTGGGCGTTTCTGGAGGCCACATCCAGGGAACCTGCAAGGGCCCGTGCCTCCTTGAGGCCTAGGGTGTCTTTTTCCTGTAAGCGCTGGCGGATTTGGGAGGACAGCATACCTGCCATGAAACGTCCTGGATCAAACGTTCTGTGTGGTCACTCGCCGAAACTTGCGGGCAGCTGCAGTTTCCCCCCAACACCAGGAGCGCACGGTAGAATTCTTCCAGCGATTCCCCAGGTATTTGTCGCCTCGTTGCTAGCAGATGTCGGGCGTAGACCTGGTTTACCGGGCGAATATAATGTCCTTTTAGCAGCTCTATTGCTGCATCGAAGTCTTCCGCGTCCTCGATAAGGGTGTAAATTTCCGGGCTCACCCTCGAGTGCAGGACTTGCATTTTCTGTTCTCCCATAGGTGTGTTTTCAGCCGTTCCGAGATGTCCTTTAAAGCACGCCAGCCAGTGCTTGAAGATTGCCGCTGAGTTCGTCGCGTGGGGCTGAGTTGCAGACACTCCGGCTTGATTCGGAGCTCCATCCTTTTAAATCTAGCTTATTAAATGGATGCACGATCAATGACCACTGAAGCGAGGTTGTAGTCCAACTGAAGGCTTTAATAAGCTAGATGTTTCCCCCAGCATCTCAGGTACAGAATGAAGGCTGCTGGGACGGCACGGGCTCTTATACCCCGCCTTGCAGGGCGGAGCTACCATACAGCTTGACCAATAGGAAACATACAATATCTACCAGTGGTGTTCCAGCATTACCAGGTACCGTAATACCTCTACACAGACTACCACATGGGGTCAGAAACCCAGCTCAAAGTTAAAAAGAACATAGAGGTTACAAACAATTTAGTTCAACTTTGGGTTGGGGAGGGAATAGAGTTAACGACAAAGTTGTTGTTCTTCTTCTTAGGCAGTTCCTCAGATTCGAGGGTGATTTGTTTCTGGGCTAAAATAAATTGCCAGGTGACTGAGGAGTCCAGTGTAAGACCTACACTCTCTGTCAGGGGTGAGGGAGATGGTATTGGAGGTGCGGGTGGGTGGGGCGCCCGGGTTCCACTTGCACCTTTCATTGTCGACTCTTGTCTTCGGTTTGCTCTCGGTGATGAAACCCGAGGCGTTTAACAACTCCTTCCCAAGGAGTTAAAAAACGCCTGTTTTTCCTTTACTTCGGGCAGTCTTGTGTCAGGGACTCACAGGTGTCGGTGGGGATTTGGCCTTTATTTCAAGGAGACTTTGAGGGTGTCCTTGAAGCATTTCCTCTGCCCGCCTGGGGCTCGCTTTCCATGACTAGCTCTGAATGGAACGCTTGTTTCAGGAATCTCGAGTCAGGCCTGTGGACGATGTGGCCCACCCACAGGAGCTGATCGAGCGTGGTTAATGCTTCGATACTGCATATGTTGTCCTGCGGGAGAACACTGACATGCCTAGTCGTTTTAATGGCGGACTTTAATTGCCCGAAGGTAGACTAGGGCAGTGGTAATGCAAAGGGCGGAGAGGGGCAAAAGTTCCTAGATTGTGTTCGGGAAAATCTTCCACAGCAGAATGTGTCCAGTTTGACAATAGAGGATGCACTGTTGACCTGGTTCTTGGAAATGAGGTGGGCCAAGTAGATCAAGTGCCAGTGGGGGAACATTTAGGAGACAGTGACCATTGTACTGTAAGGTTTAGGATGATGAGAGTAAAGGAAAATCGTCAATCCAGAGTAAGAATAATTAACTGGGGCAGAGCTGACTTCAATGGGTCAAGAAAGGAGCTGGGCCGGATAGACTGGAATGAAAGGTTGGCGAGAAAAACTGTAGCTGAACAATGGGCTACCGTCCAAACAGAAATGGTCCAGACACAGTCAATGTATATTCCTTTAAAAGGGAAAGGGTGGGCAAAAATTCAGAGCTCCCTGGATGAAAACGGAGATAGGAATTAAGATAAGGAAGAAAAAGTGTACTTATGACAGGTGCCAGGAAGAAAATACAGTTGAAAACCAAGAGGAATACAGAAGGTTGAGAGGGGAGATGAAAAAAATGTATTCAAGAAGCGAAGAGGGGTTATGAGAAAAAAAGAGTTGGGCCAATTAGGGACCTAAAAGGGAATTTGCACATGGAGGCAGGGGGCAATGTGAGGTGTTAAATTAACTTTGCACCTGTCTTTCCCAAGGAGGTAGATGCTACCTAGGACATGGTGACAGATGAGGAAATTCTGTGCCTAGAAGAGTTCAACATTGATAAGGGGGAAGTGTTGAATAGCTGCCGGTACTGAAAATTGACAAGACACCTTAACCGGATGAGAATCATCCAAGGATATTGAAGGAACTGAGAATGGAAATTGCAGACGCGGGACATATTATTCCAGCCTTCTCTGGACTCAGGGGATGTGCCAGAAGATTGGAGAATTGTAACTGTTAGGTCCTTGTTCAAAAAAGGTTGTAAGGATAGCCTCAGTCAGTTTCACATCAGTGGTGGGCAAATTCTAGAAACGATTATTCAGGATAGAATTAGTAGTCATATGGAAAAATGTGTGTTGATTAGGAAGAGCCAGCATGGAATTCTAAAGGGGAAATCATGCTCAACTAACTTGCTGGACTTATTTGAGATTTAAAAAATATATAAATTTAGAGTACCCAATTCATTTTTTCCAATTAAGGGCCAATTTAGCTAGATGTCCAATCCATCTAGCCTGCACATCTTTGGGTTGTGGGGGCGAAACCCCCAGCAGGGGGAGAATGTGCAGACTCCACACAGACAGTGACCCAGAGCCGGGATTGAACCTGGGACCTCGGCGCCGTGAGGCAGCAGTGCTAACCACTGCCCTTGACTTATTTTGAATCATCTTGACTTACTTGAGAGCTAACAGAGAGGGTTGATGAGGGGAATGCTGTTGATGTGTTGCACATGAACGTTCAGATGGCATTCGATACAGTGTCACACAACAGACTTGTGAGAAAGGTTGTAGCTCATGGAATAAAAGGGACAATCGCAACATGGATACAAAAGTGGCTGAACAGGAAGCAGAGAGCAATGGTCAATGGATATTTTTCAAGCTGGAGGAAGGTTTGCAGTGGTGATCCCCAGGGGTCGATATTGTGACCCATGCTTTTCCCGCTGTACATTAATGATCTCAATCTTGATGTGGAGGGGACAGTTTAAAAGTTTGTGGATGATACAAAATTTGCGAGTATTGTAAGCTGTGAAGAGGACAGTGTAGAACTTCAAAAGGACAGAGACAAGTTCATGGAGTGTGCAGATATGTGGCAGATCAAGCTCATTGTGGAGGAGAGTGAGATGATGCATTTTGGTAGGGAGAACATGGGGTGACAATATAAAATAGGAGGTAAAATTCTTAAAGGGTCCAGGAGCAGAGGGACCAGGGTGTATATGTGGAGAGATCATTGAAGGTGGCAGAACAGTGGAGAGAGCAGTTAGTAAAGGAGGTAGTATTCAGGGTTTTATTAATAAGGGCATAGTTTACAAGATGTGGAGATGCCAGCGTTGGACTGGGGTGAGCACAGTAAGAAGTTTTACAACACCAGGTTAAAGTCCAACAGGTTTGTTTCGATGTCACTAGCTTTCGGAGCGCTGCTCCTTCCTCAGGTGAATGAAGAGGTATGTTCCAGAAACATATATATATAGACAGATTCAAAGATGCCAGGCAATGCTTGGAATGCGAGCATTAGCAGGTGATTAAATCTGGATCGGTAAAGATTTAATCACTTGCTAATGCTCGCATTCCAAGCATTGTTTGGCATCTTTGAATTTGTCTATATATATGTTTCTGGAACATACCTCTTCATTCACCTGAGGAAGGAGCAGCGCTCCGAAAGCTAGTGACATCGAAACAAACCTGTTGGACTTTAACCTGGTGTTGTAAGACTTCTTACCATAGATTACAAGAGCAAGGCAGTTATGCTGAGCTCATACAAGACACTAGTTAGATCTCAGCTGGAATATTGTATTCAATTCTCAGAGTCACACTATCGAAAGGATCTGAATGCATTGGAGAGAGTGCAGAAGAGGTGTACAGGAATGGTTGCAGGGATGAGTAAGTTCAGTTATGAGGATAGGTTAGGGAGATCGGGACAATGGTCCTTGGGGAGAAGAAGGCTAAGAGATTTCATAGAGAGGTTCAAAATCATGAAAGAGGGTTGGACTGAGGAGATAGGGAGAAACTGTTCCCACTCACAAAGGTATCAAGGGTGGAGGAGTGGGCTAGTAGGATGTTCTTTCCGAGGGCCGGTGTGGACTTGATGGGCCAAATGGCCTCCTTCTGTAAATTCTATGATTCATGCACAGCAAAGTATGTAACAGTTTCAGTAGAGTTGCTAGATTCTGGATGATTTTTCCATAGTAGTTAATTAACCCTAGAAATTATCTTAATTGTGTTATATTCATTGGTTGTGGCACTTCCATTATAGCCTCCACCTTCTTAGGTGCTTTGTGTAAGACCCTTGCCTTCGATCCCATGGCTTTGTATGGATGTTTGAAAGAAATCACACTTATCTTTCCTGATATGAAGACTGTACATCTGATGTCATTCCAATGTGGCTACTGTAGCCACCTGGGTTGGGCACTTCCCGACTTAAAATGGAGATCGGCAAAGAATGCAGGGAAATTCAGTCAAGCCAGGAAAAATTAGCAGGTGCAAAGTTTCCTGTGTATTAGAACTTGCAGAAACCCAGACAGCACTGAAACCAACAGCCACCTGCATATTAATGAGCGATCCCCGGGAACAATTGAAACATTTAAGGTGAATAAGGCCAAGCCAGACTCCTCGGCGCCAGCAGGAGCCAAGACAGAGGAAGGCCAACGGATACTTAGGGACAGCCCAGCGATCAGGGAACAGCTCCAGTATTGGAGAAATCGATCCAAGTGATTGGAACCTAGTCCAATCAATTGGAACCAGATACAGGGTCCGCTCTGAACGGTGCAAAACCCCTGGAGACTATAGAGTCCCCAAGTTCAATTTGCTCTTCTTGGCAGAGTCACTCAGCAGCTCAAGACAACCCTTGAGAGTGACCTGCCTAGCTGCCGCATCAACCAAGTAAGTCTCCAGTCAACGCACGTTACGAGATAGGCGCTCCTAGCTACCAGTCCATACCAGCTTTTGAATCCTGCAGACTCAGAATCGACGAAAGGCCATTTGTTCCCCTGACCTGGTGGGCCAGTTCCAAAGCTAAGTATAGGCCTTTTAGTGTTAGAGATAATCTAGTAAGTAGAGTTTTATGCATGAGTAGTGATTGACTGTGTATAATAAATGTGTTTTGATTTGAATCTTACTAAGTGGTGTGATGAGTTATTGATCAGCACTTGAACTTGAACCTCGTGGCAGTATCATAAAGATACCTGGCGACTCTAGAGCAAAGGTTATAGAAACAGAGCAAATTAAGTAAAGACACAACGAGCAACGAATTAAGAGCCAACCAAAGTTATCAACATTACTAAGTTTCGTAAGTGTTCTTGTTTACTAGTACCAGCTATCAATATATCATCAAGGCAACACTGTACCTCCTGTAAACCACTAAGGATCTGGTCCATTGACCATAGAAATAATGCTGGTGACTTCCGGGTGCGGCGATGACCAACTAAGTCGCACGTTTCGGCAGCTCCCGGTGGAACGGACTTTTGGGCTCTTAACGGCAATTTTAACGGCTAAAAGCACTGTGCGGTAAACCAGAAGGGAATCCCCCCTGGATACGGATGGAAAAAGGAGAGGAAAGTGGCCAGATTGCGGTGGATCCTTTAGGGCAGTGGCAAGGAAGGTAAGCAAAAACCAAGATGGCGTCAGAAGGTGGCAGTTTAATATGGGGCCCTGAACAACACGAGTTTTTGAAACGCTGCGTGGAAGAGCTTAAAAAGGAGATGAAGAAGGAGCTGTTGGCCCCGATATTACAGGCGATTGAAGGGCTAAAAGATGAGCAAAAGACCCAGGAGCGGGAGCTTCGGGTCGTGAAGGCAAAGGCTGCCGAGAACGAGGACGATATACAGGGCCTGGTGGTGAAGACGGAGATGCACGAGGCACACCAGAAACGATGTGTGGAAAGGCTGGAGGTGCTGGAGAATAATGCGAGGAGGAAGAATTTAAGGATTCTTGGTCTTCCTGAAGGTGCAGAAGGGGCGGACGTTGGGGCATATGTGAGCACGATGCTGCACTCGTTAATGGGAGCGGAGGCCCCGACGGGTCCGTTGGAGGTGGAGGGAGCATACCGAGTGATGGCGCGAGGACCGAGAGCAGGAGAAATTCCCAGAGCCATAGTGGTGAGATTCCTCCGTTTTAAGGACAGAGAGATGGTCCTCAGATGGGCAAAGAAAACTCGGAGCAGTAGGTGGGAGAACGCGGTGATCCGCGTATATCAAGACTGGAGTGCGGAGGTGGCGAGAAGGAGGGCGAGCTTTAATCGGGCCAAGGCGGTGCTTCATAAAAAGATTAAATTTGGAATGCTGCAGCCGGCAAGACTGTGGGTCACATATCAAGGGAAGCACCACTACTTTGAAACGGCGGATGAGGCGTGGACATTTATGGTTGAAGAGAAATTGGAATAAGCGGGTTATTAAAAAAGAACGTTTGAGACAAAGTGGTGGGGCGAAGAGGGGGGAAAAAAGGGGGAGAGATGATTTTTATGTTGTTAATCCTGCGACCCAGTAACTTTTCTCTCTTCCACAGGTTGTGGGGGAGGGAGGAAGGGAGGTGGAGGAGCTGGGGGCGTTGGCCATTGGGGGCGGGGCCAAAAGGGAAGCACGGGCTTTGTTCCCGCGCTATGATAATTATGGCGGGAATAGGGAAGCAGGAAGGAGGGGGCGTCGCATGGTGCGAGCCGAGGTCACGGGGGGAAGCCGAGGTCGGCCAGAGTTTGCTGACTTCTGGGAGCAACATGGGGGGTGTAACTACGCTAGTGGGGGATCTAGCGGAGGGGGTGGGAGGGGGGATTTACTGGGTTGCTGCTGCTGGGGAGAAGGGGGAGCTGGTATGGGGTGGGGTGGGCGGGGCGAGAGGGCACCGCCTGGGGAACACACAGCTGCGTGGGAACCGGGTGAGGAGCTGGATAGAAGGGGATGGCTAATCGACAAGGGGGGGGGGGGGGTAATGAGCCCCCCAACCCGGCTGATCACGTGGAACGTGAGAGGGCTGAACGGGCCGATAAAGAGGGCATGGGTACTCGCACACCTTAAGAAACTTAAGGCAGATGTGGTTATGTTACAGGAGACGCATTTGAAACTGATAGACCAGGTTAGACTACGCAAAGGATGGGTGGGGCAGGTGTTTCATTCGGGGCTATATGCGAAAAACAGGGGGTTGGCTATACTAGTGGGGAAGCGGGTAATGTTTGAGGCAAAGACCATGGTGGCGGATAGTGGGGGCAGATACGTGATGGTGAGTGGCAAATTACAGGGGGAGGCGGTGGTCTTAGTGAACGTATATGCCCCGAACTGGGATGATGCCAACTTTATGAGGCGCATGTTAGGACGTATCCCGGATCTAGAGGTGGGGAAGTTGGTAATGGGTGGAGATTTTAACACGGTGCTGGAACCAGGGCTGGACAGATCGAGGTCCAGGACTGGAAGGAGGCCGGCAGCAGCCAAGGTGCTTAAAGACTTTATGGAGCAGATGGGAGGAGTAGACCCATGGAGATTTAGCAGACCTAGGAGTAAGGAGTTCTCATTTTTCTCCTATGTCCACAAAGTTTATTCGCGAATAGACTTTTTTGTTTTGGGAAGGGCGTTGATCCCGAAGGTGAGGGGGACGGAGTATACGGCTATAGTTATTTCGGATCACGCTCCACACTGGGTGGACTTGGAGATAGGGGAGGAAAAAGAACGGCGTCCACCCTGGAGAATGGACATGGGACTAATGGCGGAAGAGGGGGTGTGTCTAAGGGTGAGGGGGTGTATTGAAAAGTACTTGGAACTCAATGATAATGGGGAGGTCCAGGTGGGAGTGGTCTGGGAGGTGCTGAAGGCAGTGGTTAGAGGGGAGCTGATATCAATCAGGGCACATAAAGGAAAGCAGGAGAGTAGGGAACGGGAGCGGTTGCTGCAAGAACTTCTGAGGGTGGACAGGCAATATGCGGAGGCACCGGAGGAGGGACTGTACAGGGAAAGGCAAAGGCTACACGTAGAATTTGATTTGCTGACAACAGGTACTGCAGAGGCACAGTGGAGGAAGGCACAGGGTGTACAGTACGAATATGGGGAGAAGGCGAGCAGGTTGCTGGCCCACCAATTGAGGAAAAGGGGAGCAGCGAGGGAAATAGGGGGAGTGAGGGATGAGGAGGGAGAGATGGAGCGGGGAGAGTGAATGGAGTGTTCAAGGCATTCTATGAAAGATTATATGAAGCTCAGCCCCCGGATGGGAAGGAGAGAATGATGTGTTTTCTGGACCAGCTGGAATTTCCTAAGGTGGAGGAGCAGGAGAGGGTGGGACTGGGAGCACAGATTGAAATGGAGGAAGTAGTGAAAGGAATTAGGAGCATGCAGGCGGGGAAGGCCCCGGGACCGGATGGATTCCCAGTGGAATTTTACAGGAAATATGTGGACTTGCTCGCCCCGCTACTGATGAGAACCTTTAATGAGGCGAGGGAAAGGGGACAGCTGCCCCTGACTATGTCAGAGGCAACGATATCGCTTCTCCTAAAGAAGGAAAAAGACCCGCTGCAATGCGGGTCCTATAGGCCTATTTCCCTCCTGAACGTAGACGCTAAGATTCTGGCCAAGGTAATGGCAATGAGGATAGAGGATTGTGTCCCGGGGGTGGTCCATGAGGACCAAACTGGGTTTGTGAAGGGGAGACAGCTGAATACGAATATACGGAGGCTGCTAGGGGTAATGATGATGCCCCCACCAGAGGGGGAAGCGGGGATAGTGGTGGCGATGGATGCCGAGAAAGCATTTGATAGAGTGGAGTGAGATTATTTGTGGGAGGTGTTGAGGAGATTTGGCTTTGGAGATGAGTATATTAGATGGGTACAGCTGCTGTATAGGGCCCCGATGGCGAGCGTGGTCACGAATGGACGGGGGTCTGCGTATTTTCGGCTCCATAGAGGGACGAGGCAGGGATGTCCTCTGTCCCCATTATTGTTTGCACTGGCGATTGAGCCCCTGGCAATAGCATTGAGGGGTTCCAGGAAGTGGAGGGGAGTACTCAGGGGAGGAGAAGAACACCGGCTATCTCTGTATGCGGACAATTTGTTGTTGTATGTGGCGGACCCGGCGGAGGGGATGCCGGAGATAATGCGGATACTTGGGGAGTTTGGAGAATTTTCAGGATATAAACTGAACATGGGGAAAAGTGAGTTGTTTGTGGTGCATCCAGGGGAGCAGAGCAGAGAAATAGAGGACTTACCGCTGAGGAAGGTAACAAGGGACTTTTGCTACTTGGGGATCCAGATAGCCAAGAATTGGGTTACATTGCATAGGTTAAATTTAACGCGGTTGGTGGAACAGATGGAGGAAGACTTCAAGAGGTGGGATATGGTATCCCTGTCACTGGCAGGGAGGGTGCAGGCGGTTAAAATGGTGGTCCTCCCGAGATTCCTCTTTGTGTTTCAGTGCCTCCCGGTGGTGATCACGAAGGCTTTTTTCAAAAGGATTGAGAAGAGTATCATGAGTTTTGTGTGGGCCGGGAAGACCCCGAGAGTGACGAAGGGATTTTTGCAGCGTAGTAGGGATAGGGGGGGGGCTGGCACTACCGAGCCTAAGTGAGTACTACTGGGCCGCCAATATCTCAATGGTATGTAAGTGGATGGGAGAAGAGGAGGGAGCGGCGTGGAAGAGATTGGAGAGGGCGTCCTGCAGGGGGACTAGCCTACAAGCTATGGTGACGGCGCCGTTGCCGTTCTCACCGAAGAAATACACCACAAGCCCGGTGGTGGTGGCTACTCTGAAAATTTGGGGGCAGTGGAGACGGCATAGGGGAAAGACGGGAGCCTCGGTGTGGTCCCCGATAAGAAATAACCATAGGTTTGCTCCGGGGAGAATGGATGGGGGATTTGGAACATGGCAAAGAGCAGGAGTAACACAATTGAGAGATCTGTTTGTAGATGGGGCGTTTGCAAGTCTGGGAGCGCTGACCGAAAAATATGGGTTGCCCCAAGGGAATGCATTCCGGTATATGCAACTGAGGGCTTTTGCGAGGCAACAGGTGAGGGAATTCCCGCAGCTCCCGACACAGGAGGTGCAGGACAGAGTCATCTCAAAGACATGGGTGGGGACGGTAAGGTATCAGACATATATAGGGAAATGAGGGACGAGGGGGAGATTATGGTAGATGAGCTGAAAGGGAAATGGGAAGAAGAGCTGGGGGAGGAGATTGAGGAGGGGCTGTGGGCTGATGCCTTAAGTAGGGTAAACTCATCGTCCTCATGTGCCAGGCTAAGCCTGATACAATTTAAGGTGTTACACAGGGCGCATATGACTGGAGCACGGCTCAGTAAATTTTTTGGAGTAGAGGATAGGTGTGCGAGATGCTCGAGAAGCCCAGCGAATCACACTCACATGTTCTGGTCATGTCCGGCACTACAGGGGTTTTGGGTGGGGGTGACAAAGGTGCTTTCGAAGGTGGTGGGGGTCCAGGTCGAACCAAGCTGGGGGTTGGCTATATTCGGGGTTGCAGAAGAGCCGGGAGTGCAGGAGGCGAAAGAGGCTGATGTTTTGGCCTTTGCGTCCCTAGTAGCCCGGCGCAGGATACTGTTGATGTGGAAGGAAGCCAAGCGCCCGGGTGTGGAGACCTGGATAAATGACATGGCAGGATTTATAAAGCTGGAACGGATTAAGTTCGTCCTAAGGGGATCGGCTCAAGGGTTCACCAGGCGGTGGCAACCGTTCGTCGAATACCTCACAGAAAGATAGAGGGAATGGAAAAGAAGAAGACAGCAGCGGCAACCCAGGGGGTGGGGGGAGGAACCAGAAGGACTCTCAGGGATGTTAGTGTATAAGTATAATATGTATAGGTTGTTGTTATAGGTAATTGTATACTGGACTGCTGAATTGTATTTTTGGAGAGTATTTATTTGGGACAAGGCAGTTGCCATTTAGTTTTGTTTTTTAATTTTGATGTTGTTTATATATTATTTATGTCTTGTTTAAAAAACTGGCCATTGTTATTTATATTGTTATATTACTGTGTAAAAGATACACAATGTACTGTTATGGTTGGCCAAAAATTTTGAATAAAATATATTTTTAAAAAAAAGAAATAATGCTGGTGCTGACATTATTCCAAAACCTAATCTCTTCTAGCGGAATAGGCCTTTATGTTTATAATGGTGAGCAGGTGTTAAGATTCAGCTGCAGCAATCATTTGCAGGTCGTTCTGCGATGGATCAATCTTGCTGAACTTCTGTCCTCCTGCTAGGCCTGTGAACAAATCCTCAATCAATGGTAGTGGGCATTGATCCGTGAATAGAATCGAATTGATGGTTGTTTTAAAATCTCCACAGATACGGATAGTACCGCCCTGCTTCATGACAGGAACAATAGGGGATTCCCAGTCACGAGTAGAGACACGTTCTAAGACCCCTGTTTCCACAAGTCTCAATGGTTCAGATTCTACTGTAAGAGTCCTTCTTGTTTATTTCTTTTGGGTTCCCGCTTTTTATTTTACTGTTTTGGTCCATTGACCCGTAATCAGGATGTGCCTTTAAGAAGAAGACTCAATGTTGAAACAGCCTAGTTTGCCATGATTTTGTGTTCCCAGGTTTTGTGTTTGGGAGAGAAGCCAGACTCTTCGGCAGCGGGTGGATCTTAAGAATTGGTTGTGGCGGGAATCGGTTCGATCGGTCAACTGACAACTGGTGGGGTGGCCAGTGACAGTGTTCTGCCTGCTGACAGTTAGTGATTGGTTCCCGTGTGATGTCTTCTGAGAGAACTTGGCAGAAGTCTTTAGACCTTGGAAGTGAAAGGAATGCTCTCTCTCTCCTGTTTGGTGAGGTAAAAGAACTGCTCTATTGTTCTGAAATCAGTGAGTTCCTGGCACATCTTTTGCCGTGAACCTAAAATGATGCTGAGTCTGCTGAGAAGATAGACAACCTTGCCAGAGAAAACCATCTTAAGCCGAGAAGGAAGAAGTACTAAAACGAAAGCCTGAACTTCAGAAAGACATTGAGTGGAAGTCATCCTAGTACGTCAAAGATCCTTATCCTTTTATTTTTATTAATATTTTCTTTCCCTTTCCACCACCTTTTCCCCTAATTTTAAATTAAATCTAATTTTACCTGTGTTGTGACTCTGGGTCAAGTGGGGCTGGAATTGACCACGCACTAGCCCGGGGTTTTGTGACATAGTTTGGGGGCTGGGTCTTGGGATCTTTGAAATGGTATACAGTGACGATTTGAGGTACAGTATACATCAAATGTTTGTAATAGCATAACATGACGGCTCTGGAAGCTGCTAAAGGCTTTCTTCAGGTGGAGGGCTTATCTTTGATTTATTTACAAGCTTTGAAAAGAAAAGTGAATCGAATTGACAAGTGAATTAGAAGCAGAGGTGCCGGTTAAAGCAAAGAAGCCGGAGATATATGATGTATTGGTTGAGTGCTTGGATCTGTTAGAAACACAGAAGAGCCCATGAGCAAGTAGTCCTGGTGCAGGAGCAGAAGCACTTTCTGATGGGGACAGTGATGTGGAGAGAATTTAGTTACAGACAGAGCATGAGAGGGAAATTTAGAGAGAGTTGGAATTAAAGAAAAGAGCAGATGAAATAAGGAATTTTGCATTCGAGGAAAAATCAAAAGAGAGAGTGTCACAGCTCAAAAGGAGCGCTGCCAAGAGCAAGAGGGGAAGCTAACCCTAGAACAGAATCCAGTGGGGATATGCTTATGTTTATACAGGCCCTACCAAAATTTGAGGAAAAGCATTCTTCATGGATTTGAGAAAATATCAACTCAAATGGAGTGGCTGAAGGAAAAGTGGACATTACCCATGCAAAGCAAACTGATGGGGTGGGCACAGGAAGATTATGCTCCCCTGCAGGGGGAGCTGTCTAAGGATTACAATGAGGTAGAAAAGACTATTCTGGGTGCATATGAAGTAGTTCTGGAGACAAATAGGCAAAAGTTCGATGATTTAAGGAAACAGCTGGGACAGATTTAAGTTGAATTTGAAAGGGTTAAGCAGAACAATTTTAATAGGTGCGTACGAGCATTGGGAATTGAAACTAGCCATGAGGCTCAAAGAAAAATTATTCTCTTGGAAGAATTTAAGAATTCACTACCTTCTGTGATAATAATTAATGTTGAAAACTGTAGGTAAATTGATGCCACAAGAATAGAACAAAGAACAAAGAACAATACAGCACAGGAACAAGCCCTTCTGCCCTCCAACCTGTGCCGGGCATGATACCACCCTTAGTTTTAGCTTAATATAATAATCATTCAACATACTATTCTGATTAAACTTGGAGTGAATTGCTGTTTTAGCATCATGTGACTATTCTGAGCTTCACTTGACAGGATGTTACATCTTGGGATTTTAGACGGAATAAATCTAACTATGAATGAGCTAATCGCAGATAACGCCTGAAGAGGGCCCTGTTGTAAATCACTGCAGGGGTTTTGTAGCCTTTAAGGTTGAATGGACAGTTCACATTTGTTATTGGCAAAAGGAAGGCTGGCAGGAAGTTATGGGCACAAGGGAGGGACGTCTCACAGCAGATCTTACATTAGTTTCACTCATAAGTTTTAAGAAGAACCTTTAACTTGTATTAGAGTTAATCTTTGTGACAGTATGTATTCAGTTGTAATAGCACAATTCTTTTGATCATTATTATTCAGCACTATGTATTAACTAAAAATATAAGACTGGATTAGAACGTCACATTAAACAGTGACCCTTGTGTACACACTCTGTATAACTTTAAGTACAACCTGCATTGTAACTTTCTGTATCAGTACTTTGTAGTATTCTGAATTAGGATGTACATAGTTTTAAGTTGGAAGCAACTTTCCCACTTTATTCTTTGTTCTAACAACAAAGTGACCCAAGCTCCAACACTTGCAGAGTGAAGGACAGGACCCTGAAACAGTCACTGATAAAGAGTTGATTTAATGGGGAGCTTGCACCAATTAGGCAAATCCTGAGACGACGCACTCAAGGCACCGTTCATAAAATAAGACACTTACTTCCTCCATCCTAAATAAATGGGCAAGGAAGATACCATAAAACATCGCTTGACCTTAGCAAGAGGAACAAACTTTAATGAGAAGGATAGTCCCACCAGTAATTGACACCCGAGAGGGCCAGCCAGAGGATTATGGGAAATGACATCAAAAGATGACCATCACCCTCGAGAAACCAATTCGAAACTGATCATACCTGCATAGACCAATCTCAGATTGACCACGCACCCCTTAAGCCAATTAAGAATTAGCCTGGCTGGGAAAGGGTTAATAAGCAACAGCTTTCTGTAAGCAAGGCCCACACCAAATTTGAAAGTGAAATTTGCAGAGTCTGCTGACCACAGGAAATGGCAGGACATTTAGGAATTTGGAAAACTCAAGCATCAGTCAACAGGCATTTTCCTGGCTAGGATGCAAAAGGATGTAGTGTAATTCTGTAGAACCTGTCATAGCTGTCAGATTCTAGGTAAACCACATCATGTGATTAGACCAGCACCTATGATACGCAGACCAGTGTTTGAAGAACCATTTAGTCGGGTATTGATAGATTGTGTCGGACTATTGCCTAAAACGAAGGCAGGGTGTCAGTACATTCTTACGGTCATGGACATGACCACCCAATTCCATAAGCCATACCTTTAAGAAGAATTACAACTAAGATAGTAGTGGAAAGGTTGACACAGTTCTTCACACGCTATGGCCTAGCCTTAGAAGTACAATCTAACCAGGGTTATAAATTTATGTCTAAAGTTTTCTAGGCTATAATTTGTAGTTTAGGTATCAAGCAACTAAAGTCGGCTGCCTATGATCCACAAACTGAGGGAGCTTTGGAGAGATATCAGACTCTCAAAACCATGAAAATTAAAATGAAATGAAAATCGCTTATTGTCACAAGTAGGCTTCAAATGAAGTTACTGTGAAACTTCCAGCGCCTGTTCGGGGAGGCTGTTACGGGAATCGAACCGTGCTGCTGGCCTGCTATCAAAGCCAGCGATTTAGCCCTGTGCTAAACAGCCCCGGTTAAGGGGCTGTTTAAAGGCCGATTGCCATGAATGTCCAGGAGGTTGGGACAAGGGATTGGATTTTTTTACTATTTGCCACCGGGGTTCCTCTGAATGAATCTACTGGGTTTAGCCCATTTGAGTTGGTCAATGGCAATTAAGTATGGGGTCCATTAAGTTGTCGAGTGAGAAGTTTCTAAAACAACAGGATGAATCCTCAATGTTGGATTACCTGTCCACGTTTCAGGAAACACTCACAGGAGCTTGTCAGGTAGCCCAAGAGGATTTAAAGGTTTTGGGGCAAAAAATGCAAATGTGGACAGACAATCATGCCAGGTCCAAAACATTCCAAGCTGAAGAGGAGGAATCACTGGTATTGTTGCTTTTGCAGGCGAACCTTTCAAAGTGAAATTCAGCAGCCCCTACTGAGTAGTTAGGAGGGTGAGTAAGGTGATTTACCGAACATATACTCCAGATTGGAGGAAGGATCAATTATGCCACATAAATATGTTGAACAAATATCATTGTAGGGAAGAGGACAGGAAGGAAACAGTGTGTCAGGTGGTAAGAGTGGAAGAGGACAGACATAGTAAGAGTGAGGTAGGGGAAGAGTTTGACTGTTCACAGACCGACCCTCCTGTAGTACGAATTACAAATATGGTAATACTCGAACATTTAGATGCTGAGTTTGCATACTTAGAAGGAAAAGATCTCGTAAGGTTCTCTCCCTCTCCCATTTTCTGCCTTACCTCTTCTTTCCCAACCTCTCCACTACCCCCATCTTCCGTCTCATCTCCAATTTCTCTCTCCATCCGTCTCCACATCTCCAATTCCTCACTCCCTCCACCTCCATATCTCCAATTCCTCTCTCTCTGTCTCCACATCTTCAATTCCTCTCACCTTCCATCTCCACATCTCCAATTCCTCTCTCTCCATCTCCACATCTCCAATTCCACTCTCCCTGCATCTCCACATCTCCAATTCCTCTCTCCCTCCGTCTCCACATCTCCAATTCCCCTCTCCCTCAGTCTTCACATCTCCAATTCCTCTCTCCCTCCGTCTTCACATCTCCAATTCCTCTCTCCCTCCGTCTCCACATCTCCATTTCCTCTCCCTCCATCTCCAATTCCACTCTCCCTCCATCTCCACATCTCCAATTCCACTCTCCCTCCGTCTCCACATCTCCATTTCCTCTCCCTCCATCTCCAATTCCTCTCTCCCTCCGTCTCCACATCTCCATTTCCTCTCCCTCCATCTCCAATTCCTCTCTCCCTCCGTCTCCACATCTCCATTTCCTCTCCCTCCATCTCCAATTCCTCTCTCCCTCCGTCTTCATATCTCCATTTCCTCTCCCTCCCTCCGTCTTCATATCTCCAATTCCTCTCTGCTCCCCATCCTTCCCCTCTCTCCTTTTCCCTTCCCTCTAATTATTCTATTTATTCCTCACTCCTGTTTGACATTTAATTTGTGCTACTTGTCCACTTCTCCTGGAACATGTTTCCTTTGGTGTGAAGAGGGGCCTGGGTGAGCTGCGCTGAGACAAAAGGCGCCAATCCCCCTGCGAGCCGGGAGTCGGTGTTCCGCCTGGAGCGGAACCGGAGTGGGAGGAACGATTCTGCGCAGATCCTTTGCTGCTGGAGCCCGGCCGGACCCACAAACCGTGACACAACCGGAAAAGAGAGCCTGAGGTGCGGCGGGGTGGGGGAGAAGAGCGCGAGCGGGAGCGCGAGCCCCATAGCAACTAATACCCCCTTGGCAAATAATACCCCCATAGCAACCGGGGAGAGCCCAATAGCAACCGGGGAGAACCCCCTTAGAAACCAAACCCCCATAGCAACTGGGGAGAACCCCCTTAGAAACCAAACCCCCATAGCAACCGGGGAGAACCCCCTTAGAAACCAAACCCCCACAGCAACCAGGGAGAGCCCCACCGCAACTAATAACTCCCATAGCAACCGGGGAGAGCCCCATAGCAACCGGGAGCCCCCTTAGCAACCAAACCCCCATAGCAACCGGGAGAGCCCCATAACAACCGGGGGAGCCCCATAGCAACCGCAGAGAGCCCCATAGCAATTAATAACTCCCATAGCAACCAGGGAGAGCCCCACAGCAACTGGGGAGAGCCCCATAGCAACTAATAACCCCCATAGCAACCGGGGAGAGCCCCACAGCAACCAGGAGCCCTCTTAGCAACCAAAAAAACCCTTAGCAACCGGGAGCCCCCATATCAGGGGGTTGGGTTCAGCCTCCCCATAGTTACTGGGGGAAACCCTCCCCATAGGGATAGAAGGAAAAGGGAATGTATTTCTGCTACTTTGACAATTAGCCTTCGATTACAGAAGTAATTTCTACATTTCTAACCATTTTCGAAGTCCAAGTGATGTCTTTCAGTTGCGGTATTAAAAACCAAGTTCCTGCTCATGGATGTACCTAACAATATGGGGCTATTTGTAAAGTGGTATCCCAGCCGCCACCAACCCCTAAGACAGATGATCATATTGCTGATTCATTTTTTGAGGGCTCCTGCTGCAAATTGATGATCCTGTTTGCTTTGCTAACAATAATGAACCAATTTTTAAAGTAATTCACTTGGCTGCTTAACACCTTGGAAGATCCTGAGTACATGAAATGAGCTATACAAATTCATCTGTATTTCTACAATTTTAAAAATATATATAAATTCACGTGCATCCTTAAAACTACATACAAAGCTCACTTAATTAGATGTGCTCAACCACAAATGGTGCACTTATGGTGCTGAGCTACAAGATCCAAATTAAGTGATCTTTATTTGTTCCTCTGAACGCAGTAAAACATCCATCGTGTTGAAGTACTGTACAAGCAGCACTCCGTAATGGAACTTACAACTGTTCCCTGCGCGATGTGCTACAGGAAGTGGTTCTACAATTTAAAACACTCCACAAGAAAGATTTCCTTTTAGCTGTTTTACATTGTCAAGTTAGTGTAGTTGAATGTTAAGTTACAGATTGCAACATCCGGAAACTAAACGTTCACTGCCACCCAATAGAAATGGAATTTTTAATGGCAACGGTCTTAACAAACACAGGAACTGCTGAAGGCCATTCGGCCCATCGAGCATTTGCTACCATTCGATAAGATCATGGCTGATCCAGTTATGGTCCCAACTCCATTTTCCTGTCTGACCATCATAGCCCTTGATTCCCGTCTCTATCAAACATCTGTCTAACTCAGACTTCAATAAATTCAATGACCCAGCGTCCACCGCTCTCTGGTGAAGAGAATTCCATAGACTAACTACCCTCAGAAAAAAATTCTCCTTATCTCCATCTTAAAAATTAGACCTATTAAATTCTGTCTCCTAATTCTAGTCTCTCCCACACGAGGAAATAATCTCCCGATATTCACCCTACAATTCCCCTTAGGAGATTGTATGTTTCTATAAGATTACCTCTCATTCCACCTTGCCTAATAAATTTAATCGTTGCATGATAAAAGTGACATCCACAGTCATGAATCTGCAGCTTCACAGTGCCAGAGGCCCGGGTTTGATTTATGGCTTGGGTCACTGTCTGTGCGGAGGCTGCATGTTCTCCCTGTGTTTGCGTGGGTTTCCTGCTGGTGCTCCAGTTTCCTCCCACAAGTCCCGAAAGACGTGCTTGTTAGGTGAATTGGACATTCTGAATTCCCCCTCAGTGTATCCAAACAGGTGCCGTAGTGTGGCGACTAGGGGATATTCACAGTAACTTCATTACAATGTTAATGTAAGCCTGCTTGTGACACTAATAAAGATTATTATTGTTATTACAAAAATTTATGGGCAGTGGACAGGGGTTTAGTATTGGTCATTATAGACATTGTCCTCAGACACTACTGCAAACTCCATTCTTTCAGCACCACTCCATTGCTTGACCTAGTTATTGTCTGAGGTTGTTATCAGCCTTGACTTCCTATTTGACCCTGGAATGAGTTTCCAACACATATCCAACTCCCATCACCAAGCTCACCAACTTCTAGCCTTGTCAAATCGCCCATCTTTGTTCTTGCCTTGTTTCACGCACGACTGAAAATCTCTTCTATCTCTAGGCTTGACTATTCCAATGCACTACTGTCCAGTCTTCATCTTCCAAAATCCCATTAACTTGAATTTACCCAAATCTGCAGCCTATATCCTGAGGCGCACCAAGTCCCATTCATTCACTCATCATACTTTTGCTTGCTGACCTACATTGCTACTAGTTTGATACCACGTCGATTCTAAAATTCTCCTCCTTGTTTTCAAATCCCTCCATGATCTTGCCTGTTCCTATTTCTGTAACCACCCTCCAAAATCTCTACACTTCTCCATTGTGGCTTCCGGCTCATCCCTGATTTTAATAACCCCACCACTGGTGGCTGGGCCTTAAGATCAGTAATCGCCCCCTTAAGCTCTTATCATCCCACCTTTTAGATATTTCTTAACGTTTACCTTTTTGGCCAAGAGTTTGGTCACCTGTCCAAAAATGGTTAGTAGTTTGGTGTCAGGTTTTGCTTTATAGACACCTGCGAAGTGTTTTGGGGTATTTTACTGCGTTGAAACATTGGGTGGCATTCTCTGGACCGCCAGCTGCGGGTTTCTTGGCAGTGCGCCGTTGGCTGGCATCGGGATTCTATACTCCGTCGCTTGTCATTGGGATTTCCCATTGAAGCCACCCCACACTGCCGGGGAACCTGCTGGAGTGAATTGCAATGACCGGAGAATATCGGCCATTATATAAACGCTAGTTGTTGGTTTGACAGCTTGGTCTTGTGTTCCTCTTTTAGTGTGTTATGGCAGTGAAGAAGTGAGATTTACCAAGATTCATGGCAGACAAAAGACAGCGGGCAAGAGTGCAAGGTGCATGGGCAGGCTCCAGTAATACTGCAGGAAGCTCATTTCAAGGTATGAGATACAAACAGAAATTTTAAATTAATAAACGTTTCTTTTGGAACTGGCCAGTGAAATTCAGAGTCACGGACAAAATGTATGGGTTTTCTTACTATGTATGATCTGTATGTTTTGTTTGGAAAGAGGTTTGTGTTTTCTTATCCCTTTGAGTATGTTCCAATTAATTAAATTCAGCAGCAAGCTTTTGTGATTTAAAAATTAAGGAAGGTTATTTATTCTCGCACACCCCGAATTGTTGCAGTATTACTTATACGCACACACACACTCACCGTTTATTCTCCCCGTGTGTGCGTGGGTTTCCTCCGGGTGCTCCGGTTTCCTCCCACAGTCCAAAGATGTGCAGGTTAGGTGGATTGGCCATGCTAAATTGCCCTTATTGTCCAAAGTTGCCCTTAGTGTTAGGTGGGGTTACTGGGTTATGGGGATAGGGTGGAGGTGTGGACTTTGGGTAGGGTGCTCTCTCCAAGAGACCCGATGGGCCGAATGGCCTCCTTCTGCACTGTAAATTCTATGATTCTCACACACACCGAGATTGAATACAGGTGAAGGTTCTAGTCATTTTAGTCTCTGAGATATAATCTTCAGCCTCCCACATGACATACCTGGTTTCTTGAATGCTTTTGATGAGCTAAAAGTTGAAGTGAGGGTCTTGGAAAAGCGAAGGGTTCACAGCAGGTTGTAAGGTTTCTTGCAGTCAAATAGCTCGGAGGTTGGTTCTCAGGCAAACATTTAACTGGAACTTGTTGTGTGGTTTGGGAGTAGTTATTTCTGTTGAGATCTCCTGCTTTCAAGATGAAACAGTTAACTAGCTTGGCTACCTGATGGCCTGTATCTACTTTGTTATTTACCGCTTATGTTGATTTCACATCCTGTGTTCTAGGTTAAAAGCTCTGAGATTCACACATCCGGCTAAAGCCATCATAATCCAATGGGATGGTGATGGGAGCCATTCACTTCCGTCTGCCACCAATTGAGTTCCGATATTCTTATTTGTTCTGTTTGAAACAGAGAGTCGGGAAGTCTGGAAATTCCTTAGTCCTTTTCTTTTGGCCCATCCTTAACAAAGATATGTGTGAATTCCCCAGAGGGCGGTGAATATCCAGATTTAATTCTGAATTCGCCTGAGACGTGATACTGACTGTAGCTCAAATGTCAAAGATTACATGATTTTCAGCAGTTATTTGAATAGCTTTGTGTCCAGTTTTAAAAGTATTGACATGAAAGTTCATAATACACTGGGCATAGCATTAGGAGTTCTATCACGGGGAATCAGAATGGGTATCAGTGTTTGCATATTAGAATTTGTAAACTAAAAAAACCCTAGAAAATGCATAATCTGAGTTTTTCTAAGTGTTTAGTGACCCCCTTAGTCCCACTGTTTTATCTGCATGTAATTGCATCGAATGAAGATTTGTCAGTTACCATTGCAGAAACTGAACTGGACTAGCTATAAATACTGTGGCTACAAGAGCAGGTCATAGGCTCGGAATCCTGTGGCGAGTACCCCATCTCCTGACACCCCTAAGCTTGTCCATCTAGAAGGACAAGGGCAGCAGGCACATGGCAACACCACCACCTGCGAGTTCCCCTCCAAGCCACTCACCATCTTGACTTGGAAATATATCGCTGTTCCTTCTCTGTCGCTGGGTGAAAATTCTGGAACCCCCTCCCCAATAGCACAGTGTGTGTACCTACACCACCACATGGACTGCAGAGGTTCAAGAGGCAGCTCACCACCTCCATCTCGAGGGCAACTAGGTATGGGCAATAAACATTGGCCTAGCCAACAATGCCCACTTCTCATGAATGAATAAAAAATGTTCATTTTAGTTCTTTAAAAAATGTCAAGAGATGTGGAATCTTAATAATAAACATGTTTTGAGGTGCTGCTATGGAAATTAAAGTTCACAGTACCTTAGGATTGCAGCACAGATGCTATATTGTGGCTTATGCAGCCTGAGGGCATAGTGCTAGAGAATCTGAATTAGGATGTCCAAGTTTGCATCTCCGTCTCAATTGAGAGTTAGAATTGTGCTTTGCCCTTTGAGTTGACCAGTTTCGCTTGAATCACCAGGGGAAGAGAGAATTCATTTCTCATTCTCTTCTCTCCTCAGTTCTCTCTTCGCTTGAGAGAAGAATTTGCCAGAATGACTGAAGCATTGATGGGTAACGATGTGCGCAGCATGAAACATAATAATTTTCATTAGTGTCACACGTAGGCTTACATTAACACTGCAATGAAGTTACTGTGAAAAGCCCCTAGTCGCCACACTATGACGCCTGAGGGAGAATTCAGAATGTCCAATTCACCTAACAAGCATGTCTTTCGGGACTTGCGGGAGGAAACTGGAGCACCCGGAGGAAACCCACGTAGACACGGGGGGAACGTGCAGATTCCGCACAGTGACCCAAGCGGATACATGGAAACCCCACCACCTGGAGGTTCCCCTCCAAGTCACTCCCCACCCTGACTTGGAAATATATCACCATTCCTTCATTGTCGCTGGGGCAACATCCTGGAACTCCCTCCCTAATAGCACAATATGGTCTTCAGTGGTTTAAGAAGACAATTCACCACCACCTTCTGAAGGGCAACTAGCGATGGGCAACAAATGCTGGCCTAACCAGCGACACCCACACCCTGTCAATGAATTTGAAAAAGTCAAAGATAATGGATATGAATTTTGCAAGAGGTAAGGGAATGACTAAATCAAATTTAAGATGAACATTTTCTAACATTCTACGATAAGAGATCTTGCACAAGATGCTCAGAAGGGCCTCTGTGCTCATTTCTTTGAGCTGGTGTCCTCTGCCCAGCAACAAAGGTAAGTAAGGGAAAACCAATATACTAACAAAGAACTCTTGAATCATAGAATTTACATTGCAGAAGGAGGCCATTCGGCCCATCGAGACTGCACCGCCCCTTGGAAAGAGCACTAAGCCCACACCTCCTCCCTAACCCCGTAACCCAGTAACCCCCCCTAACGTTTTTGAACACTAAAGGCAATTTAGCATGGCCAATCCACCTAACCTGCGCATCTTTGGACTGTGGGAGGAAACCGGAGCACGCGGAGGAAACCCACGCAGACATGGGGAGAACGTGCAGACTCCGCACAGACAGTGACCCAAGCCGGGAATCGAACCTGGGACCCTGGAGCTGTGAAGCGACAGTGCTAACCACTGTGCTACCGTGCCGTCCAACCTTTCAATCATCTGCAGTATTTTCTCGCCCCTTACCCACTCTTAATCTTTTTATTGAGAACATTTGGCGTGACATCAGCTGCCTTAATTTCAATGGCCACCTCACTCACTCAAACCTGTCTCCCTCTGAACCTGCTGCACGCAAATGCCTACCCAGCCGAGGTATCTTATTTGATGGTTTTCAGTACCCATATGGTTAATGTTTCCTGTCAATATGTAAAATGATAATGACATCAATACTTTATTTTGCTGTCATTATTGTGGTAATATAGTGTTTTTTGTTGCTTTTAGGACAATACAAATGCTATTAAGTGTCATGTTCTGCAAAACGTTAAATGAAAACACCATTCATGGGTCCAAACGATACATCAATGGATCCTGTGTAGACTCGATAGAATGTCTGCACCACAATGAAAAATAGAACGTTTTCTCAAAAGAACTAATCGCTTTGTCAATTTTGAATTTTGCTTCAAATTATTTAGCACTACAGATGTACGTCAAAGCATGTTTTTTTAGATTTTCTTCCTCAACATCCCACCCCCCACCAACGTCCCTGGACTTCCCACAGAAGTGGTTTGTCCTCTGCCTGTTGTTGAGCCCACTACTCGAAGGTAGTCTGGAATGAATCATTTTTATTTTCTTTGCAGAGAGCACCTTTACTTGGCACTCTTTCTCCAGTTACATTTTGAGTTGGGTGTTGCAAATGTGTGCATTTATTCTAACTCTGACTAAAGGGACGATACTTTAAAACAGAGATGTGGAGGAATTTCTTCAGCCAGGGTGTGGTGAATCTGTGGAATTCTTTGCCGAAGAAGGCTGTGGAGGCCAAGTCACTGAGTGTCTTGAAGACAACGATAAATAGGTTCTTGATTAATAAGGGGATCAGAGGTTATGGGGAGAAGGCAGGTGAATGGGGATGAGAAAAATATCAGCCATGATAGGCGGGGCAGACTCGATGGGCCGAGTGGCCTAATTCTGCTCCTATGCCTTATGGTCTTATAGTTTCATTGCATTGATGTTCTTGATTGTGAGCTTGCTAATCACTCAATACATTGTAAGCATCATATTGCCAGTTCTGATTAAAGACTGCAGCTGAACCTTTGACCCATCTCTTCAGAGGTTGAAGAATATATGCTGTACATTTTCAGCATCTTGTATTTGTATTTCCTTATTCCTAGTATTCTGAATTTTTGCTGTTTTATGATTTTATTTTGTAAATATCAATACTTGAAGGGAGTGCAAGTTGCTATTCAAACTATCCCATTGTCTCCAAGTATTTTCTTGGATTATGTAACCGAATCTTAAAAGGTCAACCACTTTACAGCATGGCATGATTTTTCATCTAGTTGGTGTGGGACATTCATTAAACTTACTTTTGCCTTTAATTTGAAATAGGCATAATTGCAAGCTGTTATTTAGTTAAAGCTTATTTCAGAAAGAGAAATAATGCATTTGATCTTTATTAGTGTCACAAGTAGGCTTATATTAACACTGCAATGAAGATACTGTGAAAAGCCCCTAGTCGCCACACTCCGGCACCTGTTCGGGTACACTGAGGGAGAATTCAGAATGTCCAATTCGCCTAACAAGCACGTCTTTCGGGGCTTGTGGGAGGAAACCGGAGAACCCACGCAGACAGTGACCCAAGCCGGGAATCGAACCCAGGTCCCTGGCGTTGTGAAGAAATGGTGCTAACCACTGTGCTGCCGTGCCGCTGTTACTTTTTTCTTTTGAGAACCCATACTAATCCTTTTACCAGTTTAGATGCAGGATTGACCAAATCTGCGAATGGTCCTCAGATTTGCTCACTGTACCCCTGAGGCACTGGCATGATTACACCACACGTCCAGATGAGGGCACCAGTGCTTAGCAACACTAATGACAGAATTAGAAAGTCATATTTTTTGAACAGTGCTGCTCTTTGCTTGTGTCCATGAACCAAACAAACTGAGCCTGAAATATTCATTTTTTTCTATGGTTTTTGAATTAATGTTATGAGTTGGGATATCTCCCATCTTATCAAAAACAAAACAAAGTTTTCTTTTGGTTAGAAAATTTATATTTTTAAAATCTTGTTTCCTTTCCCCATTTCAGTCACCCCATGCCACGTGGTGTCCACACCCCATGCCACGTGGTGTCCACACCCCATGCCACGTGGTGTCCACACCCCATGCCACGTGGTGTCCACACCCCATGCCACGTGGTGTCCACACCCCATGCCACGTGGTGTCCACACCCCATGCCACGTGGTGTCCACACCCCATGCCACGTGGTGTCCACACCCCATGCCACGTGGTGTCCACACCCCATGCCACGTGGTGTCCACACCCCATGCCACGTTCAGTCCACACCCCATGCCACGTGGCGTCCACACCCCATGCCACGTGGCGTCCACACCCCATGCCACGTGGCGTCCACACCCCATGCCACGTGGCGTCCACACCCCATGCCACGTGGCGTCCACACCCCATGCCACGTGGCGTCCACACCCCATGCCACGTGGCGTCCACACCCCATGCCACGTGGCGTCCACACCCCATGCCACGTGGCGTCCACACCCCATGCCACGTGGCGTCCACACCCCATGCCACGTGGCGTCCACACCCCATGCCACGTGGCGTCCACACCCCATGCCACGTGGCGTCCACACCCCATGCCACGTGGCGTCCACACCCCATGCCACGTGGCGTCCACACCCCATGCCACGTGGCGTCCACACCCCATGCCACGTGGCGTCCACACCCCATGCCACGTGGCGTCCACACCCCATGCCACGTGGCGTCCACACCCCATGCCACGTGGCGTCCACACCCCATGCCACGTGGTGTCCACACCCCTGCGATGTCAGCGGCTGAAAGATTTCAGTTCGCACCCGACTTCTCCAATCCCTTCTCTGATGTGTTCATCGTTATTTAAGGAAATCAAGAAAAGGGTTCTTCTCCCTGTGGTTACGCCGCTCTCAGCATTGATTCACTACAGGTCAAATCATGGGCTGGATTCTCCGATTTGCAGACCAAGTGCCGATGCAAGCGTGGGAACAGTGGCGTATTACGCCAGAATATACGGCGCGGCGCAATCGCTACACCGATTCTGGAACCGTTGGGGGGCTTGCAGCCGTGCCACGTAAAGCTCCTGGCTCCCACGCCAAAAATGGCTGGAGAATGGCCGGGTCTGTGGCCGTGCTGTGCAACATGGCGCTGGCCGAGTGCAGACCCGGTCTGCCAAATAATGTCCCCTGTAGCCAGCCTCGCCACCCCCCACCAGTGCCGCCAGCCCCTGCCGAAGCCCAACCTGCCTGCGGAATGACTCCCACCCCCCCTGACTGTGGCGGCGCTGGACATTGTCTGCAGGGGTCCACCAAAAAAAATATCATGACTGATCCACGCTGTTGGGATATCGGCCCATCGGGGGCAGAGCATCGGGGGAGGACCTCGGGTGACATCCTGAGGCCATCCTGACGGTGTGCAGCATACTCCTTGAGGTTGATGCCGTTTTTGAGGGGGCGGAGATCACTAAAGCGGCGCCGCCCCCCGATTCGGGGCAATCGGGGCTTCTCCGGCTGATCGCCGAACGCGATTTTGGCTTCGCCGACCGGAGAATCCAAACCCATGTATGGCAGTGGCATGCATTACTGAAGATGTAAAATCACATCTCACCTTGGTGCTCTCTATACAGGGTAATGCACCGCAGATATACTAGATTCTGGGGCTTAAGCTTAAGTAGAGTGCAGTTTCCAAGGGCCGGTGCAGACTCGATGTTCCGAATGGCTTCCTTCTGCACTGTAAATTCCATGATTCTATGATTGAAGAGTTTATTGGTTTTCCCTTACTTAAAACAAAGGTACCCAATGATGATTATAGTGTCAGTATAGGACATAGACTGATAGCCGTAGTTTCCCATATTGTGAGTTGCCAATTGTTACTGTTGAAAGCAGAGTTGCCTTGGATCGCTCTTCTGTAGTTCACAAAAGCTAGTTCAATAGCATTAATAGCAGAGGGTAAAGTGAATTTTACCTAAATGTAGCAGAGGAAGAACCTGAAGAGGGGAGGGGAAGTACAAAGTCGGGGTTGCGGGTAAGATTTTAACGAAGGAAGATGTGACCAAATTCACCTCCATAGATGCCATTTTCTGCCACAAAAATAGTAGATCTACTGAGATGACAGCGAGCCATTGATATCGCTAATTGACTTGAGACCCGTTTAATGTTAAAAACATATTCTGGGAGAAATTTTAATGAGACTGGGAGAAAAGTCTCCACAGAAATATAGTTTTGCTGGAATAGACATCTTCACTGGTGAGCGTATGTAAACGTTTGATTTTGATTTTTGGTGTACTTAAAATAAGCAATGCTGATTGAGAATATAAAAGAGCATTTTGTGTTTGTAATATATGAAATTTTAAATGTAGTGTGACATTTATTTTTAGTTAACAGACGTTCTTCAGAAAATGTTGCTGGAGCGCACAGGCCACCAAAAGAACAGGCAGCGCCTGACAGAAGATTTGTCTATCAAAATCCAACAGAGGTAATATTAAGAATTAAATGTTTTTTTTTGGGGGGGTGGGTATGTGATCCTATCTGGTTCAGTACATTGCGTCCAATTTTTATTCATGATGCAATCCAGTGACGTACAGTACGTACAGCAAATATCCAAAATGCACGGGAATCAAATGTGCCTTTCATGAGTAGAGATTAACGTTATATTTTGTTTGATACAGACCAGCAACAGACTTACCAGACAGATCTCTGCATTCACTCCACAAGTAGAATAAGCACAGGAGAAGTGCATACTTTACTAGGCAGAAGGATCTTTAAAAGTGCAGTCACACTTTTTTCTAATGAGAATAGAAAGTGCTGACATGCCCCTCCTTGGTCATTGGTTCATGCAGTTAGTAGATGTTTTATAAAGCCGTGTGTTCGAATTTGTAATGGAAAGCGTTCCATGCAATCTCAGCTCATTCCCGTTGTGCATTATAATGCACTGACCCTGACACATTTCAGTTGTGTACTTTATCTTTACTATGTACTAAGTCACAATGCTGAGAAAGGTTGATTTAAATGTTAGCCAGTGCCGCTGGTGTATTCCGAAATGCCGAATATTTGGTGGTGTAACTTCTTGATGCATAATTACTCACCAATTTTCCTGTTTTCAACAAATAGCAACTGTAAATTCTACTGAAGTATCCTGTCTTGTGTTTAAAGGACATAGGATGCACAGCCGAAATGAGTGAAAACTTTGTGCTTAGCTTAGCATATTGCAGTCGATCTTAAAGGTTCATTCACTCCCGAACAAGCTGTAATTCATCTATGTGTCTTTCAAAACATCTAAAAAGCATGCTGGCTAGAATTTTATGCATGAAAACACAAATGTGACTTATTTATCAGAACTATCGAAGAGGGCAGATTCTTGATCTTATTGGTCTTTTATAGCGCAGTATTGTCCCTGGCAGCATTTTTGATCATTAGGAAATTTGCTCCTTGGCTGTGAGGATCACAGCATCTATGTGTTTCATATTTCTGCAGTCTCTGCCTTGGATTTTGGTATTGAAACCAAAAGCAGAACCTGGATTTGTGTTTCTGATATCCAGTAAGCCAGTCTGAAGACCTTGCTAAGTTGAAGGGAACAAAACAACACCATTAATCATGGTTAAAAAAAAAAGTCTAATGGGTTAATTGTCATAGGTATAAAAGGACTATTACAAAACGCACCAGTTGATTTTATTGATTTTTAGAACTAAAGAATTAATTAGAACCCAAATTATCAATATGAACATTCAAAATTTTGAATCGAACATTCTTAGATTGCTATTTCATTTTATTTATTTTCCTTCCTAACTGATGCCTACACAGTGATGAAAGACTGCAATTAGTATGTTATTGATATGATAATTAATGTTTAGGTACATTGTTGTGATGAATTGGTGAGTTTGGACATAGGTAACTTCAAGTGTGTAACTATGTTGTGGGGGTGTATGATGGCATGGGCGATAGTGATGCATTGGAGAGGTAACTGTGGGCGGTGGACTGTGTGTGAACTATTGTGATTCAGAATAGAGAATATAGTTTGTGTTTTGAGGACTGCATGGCTGGGACAGGTCACGTTTCCTGTCACTTCTTGAGATATCATTTCAAAAGACTTGCATTCCTAATGTCTCTGTATAAACAGGATTTAAATAAAAATCCTCTCTGTACTCATTATAACTAGCAGCACTGATAATTTGCCTCTTTTTGTTTTGAGGGTACACAGGTGACCTTTCACTGGTTGCTGATGTTGAAACTGATTTCTTTTACAACTGCCCCTACAAATTCTTTCCTCTTTGTTTGGGAGGATCTGGGACCCACCCCGTTAGTACAGCTGAAGAAGTTGTGATTGTAAACCTGACCCCTAACCGCTGTGCTCTGTGTGTTGTTATGCCAATATCACATAGTCCTTGATCACCCTACATTTAAGATTTGTTTTTCAATTTTGCTTCTCAGTTTTCGTCTCATGTTTCTCCCAGGTTGTGAGAAAATGTGTGTGTGTGGCTTGAGATGGCGTAGTGGTTAAGACCCTTAATCGCTGTGAGGAAACACCTGGCCTCCATTTGGCTCCGCTCCTGCGACCTGACCAAAGTTGAGAATTTGATATGTAAACAAGTGCACAAGTGTTCAATTTAAAAGGAATCAGTCTTCTTCACAGGGGAATATTGTACAGAATGGAAGGAATCCAAAATGGAAAAAAAAATTCTGAGGATAGTGTTGGAATTGGATATATAAGTACGTTATCCTAAATTCCAAGCCAATTAATTCAAATTCTGATCATTCAAACTTTTTCATACTAACCTCTTGTTACTTTACTGTGTACCTGTACTGCTTAGTTAAAATGATGCGATCAGAAGCAGTTCATCATATTTTTCATAGTTCTCACTGTGCAAAGTTAAAGAAACAGAAGGTGTAGATTCAGGTTGCCTTTTTATAAAATTAGGCATACTTCTGGTTATGAAAGAACAACCAAAGATTGCATAACCACACGATTAAATCTTCCCGGCAGAATAATGGCATGGTAAGAAGAGATATGCCGTGAGTTGTGAATGTCCAAAATTTACCAGTCAGTTTAGGCCCAATTTCACCCAATTGGCAGCTCACCTTCAGCCGCCATGTTATTTTAAGAACTTGATGAATTTGTGCATTGATTACTCAATAAACTTGCTACAAAATGTCAGGGATCATGATTAACCTTTTTAACAGCATGATAATTGTTAATGCGATGCTAGTGAGTTTCTTTGGCCCAGAAAGGGAATAATTGAGCCAATTGCATTTCATTCTTGCATATAATAACTTCTTCATAAGGATTTTAAATCATTACTTACTTTAAATTTCTGTCCCTTATCTTTTAATTTTAATTCGCCATCCTTCTCCACCATGTCTCTGTTTCTTACACAATTCTTAATCTCAATGGCTAAGATGAGGTATTGTTGGTGCATCTTTCACCGAGGTCTCAAATGGATCATTGCACTCGCCGCGCTGTTATCAGTTCGCACTTCCAGCAGGTTGCTCAGCAAAAGATATTTGAACTGAGCAGGGCAGACTGCAAGATGCCCCACTCCAACAATGTTTGACTAATCTCTTTCTCCTTCCCAAGTCTGATAGCTCAGTGAGATTTTCCAATCAGCAGCTGAATCATACAGACTAAGAGGTTTGCAGTTTATATTTGTGTCGAGTTCGCTGATCTGAACCAGAACACTACAATGTTGGCCTCTGTGCCAGGAAATTAGAGAGAGGAAAGTTCCCTCGCAGTTCTCTGCTAGCCACTGTAGATATTAGGTGAAAGTTTGCCTATTATCATACCCTCAGAACCACAATATTTATCTGTTGTTGAATTGGCTCATCGCTTGGAGTTTAAGGAAAAAAATGATGGAGGGAAGGTCATTGATAAAGCAGCTGAAAATGTCTCAGACACGAGCCTATAAAAAATCTGCTGCAGCCATAGCCTGAGACTGCGATAATTGGCCCTCAACACCCACCAGACGGGCATCTATGATGCTCGGCCTCTCAGAAATTTGCACGTCTGGCTCAAGGTGCTTTCAAATGCTTCAGCCTTTGCAATTGCACTGATGTGCCTGGATTCTCCCACCATTCAGGATGGAGATGCTTGTGGAGCCTCCTTCTTCGGTTAGTTGTTTAATTGTCCACCGCTATTCACGACTGGATGTGACAGGACTGCAGAGCTTTGTTCAGGTGCTTAGTGGGTTTGCTTAGTTTTGGCCTGTGATGTACGTTTGCCAGGTTTAAACCTCGGTTTTATGTATGCCTGCTGCTGCTATACTCTCCGCACTTCTTGGGCGAAATTCTCCCCAAATGGCGCGATGTCCGCCGACTGGCGCCCAAAATGGCGCCAATCAGACGGGCATCGTGCCGCCCCAAAGGTGCGGAATGCTCTGCATCTTTGGGGGCCGAGCCCCAACATTGAGGGGCTAGGCCGGCGCCGGAGGAATTTCCGCCCCGCCAGCTGGCGGAAACGGCCTTTGTTGCCCCACCAGCTGGCGCGGAAATGACATGTCGGGGCGGCGCATGCGCGGGAGCGTCAGCGGCCGCTGACAGTTTCCCGCGCATGCGCAGTGGAGAGAGTCTCTTCCGCCTCCGCCATGGTGGAGACCGTTGCGGAGGTGGAAGGGAAAGAGTGCCCCCACGGCACAGGCCCGCCCGCGGATCGGTGGGCCCCGATCGCGGGCCAGGCCACCGTGGGGGCACCCCCCGGGGCCAGATCGCCCCGCGCCCCCCCCAGGACCCCGGAGCCCGCCCACGCCGCCTTGTCCCGCCGGTAAATAGGTACTTTAATTTACGCCGGCGGAACAGGCAATTTATCGGAGGGACTTCGACCCATCCGGGCCGGAGAATCGAGCGGGGGGGCCCGCCAACCGGCGCGGCCCGATTCCCGCCCCCGCCGAATATCCGGTACCGGAGACTTCGGCGACCGGCGGGGACGGGATTCACGGCAGCCCCCGGCGATTCTCCAACCCGGCGGGGGGGTCGGAGAATGACGCCCCTTATTGTTCCATGGTTTGGCCCCAGGCTTGACACTAATCGTAAAGTGAGGGTCATGTCAGGCCACGGGGTTATAGATTGTGGTTGAATGCAATTCTGCTGTTGTTGCCCAGAGCGCCTCATAGCTGACACACTTTGAGCTGATGCATCTGTTCTGTACCTATCCCATTTAGCACGGTGGTAGTACATGTGAAACAATGCCGTGTGTCCTTAGTGTGAAGATGGGACTTTGTCTTCAAAGGATTGTGCATTGGTTAGTCTTGTAAGTACTGTTGTGGACAGATGCATCTGCAACAAGTATATTGGTGAGGACAAAGTCAAATAGGAGTTTCCTCTCACCTGTGGATAAGTCCACAGACTAATGAGCAAGATCCGAGCTTGCAGAGTCGGGGGACAAGTAGCAGCTTGGATAGTCGGTTGGCTGAAAGGCGAAGAAAGGTTGGGTCACTTTTCTCTTGAAAAGTGAATGCTGAGGGGTCACCTAAAAGGGATAAGAAGGCTTTTGATAGAGGAAAAACAGACAGGTTGTTTCTTGTTGTGGGGGAGATCCAGCCACAGAATATCAAAACAAGATCATCACTGAGAAAATAAATAGCAAATTCAGAAGAAACCACTTTACACAGAGAAAGTGGTAAGAACGTGGAGCTCGTTGTCACAGGGAACGGTTGAGGCAAATAGTGTAGATTCATCCAAGAGGAAGCTTTTTGAGCATGTCCGGCAGATAGGAATAGAAGATTGCACTATTGAGTTAGATGCCCTTGACCACATTAAAGACTCTATATAAATACAAATTATTGTTAACTTCTAAACTATACAGGAACTGTGTAAAATAAGTGAATGTTAATGAATGTAAAATTCTCTGTATCGTGTTAGGATGGTGAAGATAAAATTGGTCTTCGCCTGGAATGAGGATTGCGACAAATCAGAAACTTACTTTACATCATACCCAGTTATCATTTCCATTGACCTTTTCCATTAGTTCATACTGCAGATTCACGATTGGCCCTTTTTTACACTACTGGATAGCAACAACTTGTATTTATACAGCACCTTTAATATAATGAAAACATTCCAAGATGCTTCACAAAGCACTTTAAAGTAAAATAAATGGAATATAATTACATTAGAAGCAGTTCAGAGAGGGTTCACCCAATTGGTTCCTGAGATGAAGGGGTTAACTCATGAGGAAAGGTTGGACAGGAGTTGGGTCTGTATCCACTGGAGTTCAGAAGAATGAGACATGATCTTATTGAAAAATATAAGATCCTGAGGGAGCTTGATAGGGTGAATGCTGAAAGGTTGTACACCCCCATTGGGAAAGATAAGAACGAGGGGACGCCGTTGAAAAATGAAGGGTCAGGTACCATGTGTTGCCTGCGCAGGAATAGCAGCTTTTCCGCGTGCTCTCGGACCCGATTCTAAAAACCTGGCTTAGGCTATGTATATATCTGCAGCATAACTGTTGTTAAACCCTGATTTATAAAGAAAGATCGACACTGTGGCTGAAGAAGGTGCAATTAAAATGTCGTAGATCGTCATAATTTCAAATCAAGGAAAGGCCGAATGGGTTATTGTTATGATTTCTGAGGAGTAGATAATTAGAGGCATTGTGCTGGATTCTCCAAAAATGGTGCTATGTCCCCACGCCAGTGTAAAAAAGCTGGCGTTTCACTCTGGACTTTCCTTCAGAAAGTCCTGAGCGATTCTCCTACCTACAGGGGGCTGGCAGGGCCCTGGAGTGCATCTCGCAGCTCTGGCTGCAGATAGGGGGCCCCGCACTTCACGACGCCGGTCCCAATTTCCTCGTAAACGGCCATTCTCCGCCCCCGTGCCGAACGCGGTTTCGGCGCCGGGCTGCAGAGAATCCAGCCCATTGTGTTCTAACCTAAAGAGTTAGGTCTTGGAATTTGAGAGGGAAAAGTAATGGGAAGGGTCAGGTCTGTGGCAGGGGCAGCACGGTGGTGCAGTGAGCTAGCCCTGCTGCCTCATGGCGCCAAGGTCCCAGGTTTGATCCTAGCTCTGGGTCACTGTCCGTGTGGAGTTTGCACATTCTCCCCGTGTTTGCGTGGGTTTCACCCCCACAACCAAAAGATGCGCAGGGTAGGTGGATTGACCACACTAAATTGCCCCTTAATTGGAAAAAATGAATTGGGTATTCTAAATTTAAAAAAAAAAATTCTGTGGCAGTCAGTTTGGGGTTAGTTCTCTGGAAGTTGTGGGCTGAATAACAGTTGTCTGCAAAAGGCTGTCGGAGATTCAGCATTAATCTGATAGTATCTCTCTCTGTGTCTTCAAGCAGTCTCTCAAAAGATCTTTCTATCGAAAGATAGCCAAGTAATCATGGGCGGGATTCTCCGACCCCCGCCGGGTCGGAGAATCACTGGGGGGGCGGCGTGAATCTCGCTCCGACACCGACTGCCGAATTCTCCGGGGCCGATTTTTGGGTGGGGGCAGGGATCATGCCGCGCCGGTCGGGGGCCGTTGTCAGCGCCCCCCCCCCCCCCCCGGCAATTCTCCAGGCCCCGATGGGCCGAGCGGCCACCCATTATCGGCCAGTCCCGCCGGCGTGAAATGAACATGGTCCATCCCAGCGGGACCTGGCTTTGAGGGCGGTCACCGGAGTCCTCTGGGAGGGCACGGGAGGATCCTGCCCCGTGGGGGGCCTCCATGGTGGCCTGGCCCGCGATCGAGGCCCGCCAATCTGCGGGCGGGCCTGTGCTATGGGGGCACTCTTTCCCTCCGCGCCGGCTTCTGTAAGGCTCCGCCATGGCCGGCGCGGAGAAGAAACCCCCTGCGCATGCGCAGGAACCACGCCAGCGGTTCTGCGCATTTGCCAACTCGCGCCGGCCCATAGTGGCCCTTCGGCGTCGGTTGGCACGGCGCCAACCCTGCTGGCGCCGGCCTAGCCCCCAGAAATGCGGAGGATTCCGCAACTTCCTGGCGGCCCCACGCCGGAGTGGTTCGCGCTGCTCTTGCCGCCGGCGTCGGGCCATCCAGCCAGTTGTGGGAGAATCCCGCCCCATGTGTTTGCTAACTTTATTTAAAAGTTGGTTTTGACCTGTGATGGGTTTTGCTTGATTGTAGATAAAGAAGGTCGCAGTTAGAAGTTAATGCATTTAATTTTATTGATAAGCATTGTTTAACTGGTAATAGTAAGCTGTATTTTGTGCTGTTAGGTAGTATAATAAAGTGAGAATAATAAAGTTTGTTTCAATGTACCATATCCCTATTTGTGAGTGGAATCACTCCTGAAGCAAAGCATCCTTTCCTCACAGTTTTATGAATTAAAAAAAAAAAGTGATTAGGGTTCCTGTCCAGTATCCTAGCAAATGTTGGGGTCTGGTCCGGGATCATAATAAGAGTACTTGATGATAAACTCAGCTTGATGACGCATGATCTGAGTGCTTATGCGACCGAGCTGCAAAATACTAATAAGAGGCTTGATGAAGCGGAGGAAAGAATCTTGAACATTGAAAATATTGCTTCCTCTGCGGAAGCTCACATTCAATCCTTGGAAAACCAGCTGTGTGGTATGTCGGAAATACTGGAAGATTTGGAGAACCGAGGCTAGGGAAAGAATGTCGGGGTCATCGTTCTGCTGGAAGGAGTGGAGGATAAGACGCTTGCTACGTTTTTTGAGAGCTGGCTACCATGTTTCCTGAAGCTGGATGTGAAGGCTGGAAAGGTGCACCGTATCCTGTCTTTGAAGCCGAGGGACAACCGACATCCCAGGCTTTCATGATTTTAGAGATTGCCGGAAAGTTCTGGAGGCGGTGAGGCATGTCAGGACCTGGTTCAATTCAAAACTGGCATAAAATAGTCATGGAATGTATCCCCATGGAATTCTTGACATGAAAATGAAAATGGAAATTGCTTATTGTCACAGGTAGGCTTCAAATGAAGTTACTGTGAAAAGCCCCTAGTCGCCACATTCCGGCGCCTGTTCGGGGAGGCTGATTTGTGACCCGTTCTAAGTCAGTTACATTCCGTAAAGTGTGGGACGCCCATCTCAAATTTAAAGACTCAGCTTTGTCCGACCTGCCCCTGCAAGGCTTTCCATAAGCCATATATTGCAAGTCGTGATCTCACTATATATATATATATATATATATATATATATATAAAAAAGTGTGCAGCTTGATACGTGATCCAATCATGTTTAATTGGTCTTATTGTCTTCCCCCTCCATTTTCTGACTGATCTGGCCTATAAATAAAGGCGCTAGAACTTAAGAACCTTTGTTCTGAATTTAGCCTGTCTTTTTCTCTTAAATCTACAGAAATGTTTGTTCTGTACTGTACAATTGTGTATTGAAAGATTTGTTGCGTTTTCTGTCAGAAAAAAAGATAAAACTCAAATAAAAATACATATGAAAAAAAAATGAAAGGCCTCCCATTGTGGAGATGTGGAGAAATGTCCTCTCTCACTGGGCTGTTCGACCTCTAGACCCAGAGAGCAGTGGATGGTGGGTCATTGAATATTTTTAAGGCTGAGGCACAGAAATCTTTGTTTGTCAAGGGAGTCAAAGGTAATAAGGGGGTAGGCAGTGAAGTAGAGTTGAGGCCACAATCAGATTAGCAATGGCCTTGTCAAATGGCGGAGCAGGCTCGAGGGGCCGAATGGCCGACTCCTCATAATTTGTATGTTCATATGCAAATAGGACACTGAGCCACTTAAGAGACAGCGGACCAAAAGCTTGACATAAGAGGCAGGTTTAAGGAGTTTCCTTAATGAGAAAAACAAAGTAGAGAAGGGGAGAGATTTAGGCAGGGATTTTATAGAATCAAAGAATCATAGAATTTACAGTGCAGAAGGAGACCATTCGGCCCGTCGAGTCTGCACCAGCCCTTGAAAAGAGCACCCTACATAAGCCCACACCTCCACCCCATCCCCATAACCCAATAATCCCACCCAACCTTTTTGGACACTAAGGGCAATTCATCATGGCCAATCCCCCTAAACTGCACATCTTTGGACTGGGAGGAAACCGGAGCACCTGGAGGAAACCCATGCAGACATGGAGAGAGAGTTCAAACTCCGCACAGACAGTGACCCAAACCGGGAATCGAACTTGGGACCCTGGAGCTGTGAAGCAACTGTGCGAACTACTGTCTTAGAGCCTGGGCAGTTGAAGGCACGGCCACAAATGATGGACAACTTAAAATTGGAGGTTGTCAAGAGGCCAGAATTGGAGGAGCGCATATATCTCTGAGGATTATAGGGCTGGAGGAAATTACAGAGATAGCAAGGAGCCAAATCCTCCTAGGTGATTATTTTAGACTCAAAGCACTGTTTCCCCTAGGAGCCTGTGTAAGTCACGGTGGGTTGGGTGGATGGATATGGTGTCAGTTGGGATACAGGTAACAGTGTTTTGGATGGGGTCAACGATGGTCATGCCTGGAGGTGAGGGTTTCAGCAGCATAGGGCTTTTCTCTTTGGAGCGGAGTACTGTGCTGTACTGTTCTATATTCTATGACCTTGGGTAGAGTGCTCTTTCCAAGAGCTGGTGCAGACTCGATGGGCCGAATAGCCTCCTTCTGCACTGTAAATTCTATGTCTATAAGCACTGAGGCTCCCAAGAATCTCAAGAAAAGGAATTTGTGGAATGTCAATGTGATGGCAGTTTGGAGCAGCTTGAGGTAGATCCCACTCACGAACAAACAATACTAGATTTGGTGATAAGTAATGAGGTGAAGGATTCTTTAGGGGGCAGTGACCACAATATTATAGGATTTACCCTGCAGTTCGAGAGGGAGGTGGAATCAGAAGTTCTGAGAAGCGCAAGTTTTAGTGAGGAGCTGAAAGAAATTAGCATTAGTAAAGAAATGGTTTTGGGAAATTAATGGGTTTGAAGGCGGACAAATCTCCAGGGCCTGATAATCTTCATCTCAGAGTACTTAAGTGGCCCTAAAAATAGTAGATCCATTGGTGGTCATTTTCGAAAATTCATTGGCGTCTGGAATGGTTCCTACAGATTGGAGGTAGCGAATGTAACCCTTCCCCCCCCCCCCCCTATTCAAAAAGGGAGGCAGAGGGAAAACAGGGAGCTATAGACCAGTGAACCTAACCTAAGGGAAGCTGCTAGAGTCCATTATTAAGGATTTCGTAGCACAGCATTTGGAAAGCAGTGGTGTAATCAGACAAAGTCAGCATGGATTTATGAAAGGAAAATCATGCTTGACAAATCTCCTGGAATTCTTTGAAGATGTAACTAGTAGAGTTGACCAGGGAGAACCGGTTGGTGTGGTTTATTTAGACTTTCAGAAGGCTATCGACAATGTCTCACATAGCAGATTAACATGTAAAGTTAAAGCGCATGGGATTGTGGGTAGTGTCTTGAGATGGTTAGAAAGCTAGTTCGCAAACAGGAAGCAAAAAGTTGGAATAAATGGCTCTTTCTCCAAATTTGCAGATGATACAAAGTTGAGTGCGAGGGTGTGTTGTGAGGAGGATGCAGAGATGCTTCAGCGGGATTTGGACAGGCTGAGTGAGTGGGCACATGCACGGCAGATGCACAATAATGTGGATAATAGTTTGAGGATAAGGGGTATAGCCCTACTGGGACTGAGGTGAGGAGAAATTTCTTCACCCAGAGAGTGGTGAATCTGTGGAATTCGATACCACAGAAAGTAATTGAGGCCAAAACGTTGTGTAATTTCAAGAAAGAATTACAGATTTCTCTTTGGGCTAAAGGCATCAAGGGATATGGGTGGAAGGCGGCATCAGGGTATTGAACTTTATAATCAGCCACGATCATAAGGAATGGCGGGGCAGGCTTGAAGGGCCGAATGGCCTTCTCCTGCTTCTATTTTCTATGTATTGGTATTGCAACTGAGTAAAGGTAACTACAAAGGCATGAGAGAGAAGGTAGATAGAGTTGATTGGAAGGGGAGCCTATCAGGGAAGACGGTGGAACGGCAATGGAAGGACCCTTTGATGGTTATCAGGAGGCACAACAGAAATTCATTCCCAGGAGGAGGAAACATGCTAATTGGAAGACGAAGCGACCATGGCTGACGAGGGATGTCATGGACAGTATAAAAGCAAGAGAAAAAGCACACAATGTGGTGAGGATTAGTCAGAAGCCATTAAAAGCAAGCAGAGGACAACTAAAATAGCTGAGGAGGTGAAGGTGAAATGAGTGTAAGCTAGCTAGTAATATCAAAGAAGATTGTAAGAGAGAGGCAAGAATGGATATTGGACCACTGGAAAATTAGGCTGGAATAGCAATGGTGAAGAGAGAAATGACAGAGGAACTCAATAGGTACTTTGCATCATCTTCACGGTGGAAAACACCAGTGGTAAACCAGAACTTCAAAAGAGTCAGGGGACAGAGGTGAGTGTAGTGGCCACCACTAAGGAGAAGTTGTTGGGAAGCTGAAGTTCTGAAGGTCGATAAATCACCCAGGCCAGATGGACCACACCCAGGGTTCTGAAGAAGATAGCTGAGGAAATTGTGGAGGCATTAGTGGTGATCTTTCAGGAATATCTGGAGTCAGGGAGGGTCCCAGAGGACTGGAAAATGACTAATGTAACACCCCTGTTTAAGAAGGGGGGCGGAAAACGGGAAATTATAGGCTGGTTAGCCTGACTTTGGTCGTTCGTAAGATTTTAGAGTCTATTGTTAAGGATGATATTGTGGAGTACTTGAAAGTGCATGGTTAAAATAGGGCTGAGTCAGCACGGCTTCGTCAAGGGAAGTCATACCTGACAAATCTCTGACAATTCTTTGAGGAGGTAACAAGGAAGTTAGACAAAGGAGAACAAGTGCACGTCATCTATTTGGATTTCCAGAAGGCCTTTGACAAAGTGCTGTACAAGTGGCTGCTAAATAAGATAAGAGCCCATGGTGTTATGGGAAAGGTACTGGCATGGACAGATGATTGGCTGATTGGCAGAAGACAGAGTGGGGATAAAGGGGTCCTTTTAAGGTTGGCAGTCGGTGACTAGTGCAGTTCCGTAGGAGTTAGTGGTAGGATCACAACTATTCACGATTTACATTAACAATTTGGAAGAAGAACTGAGGGCATTGTTGCAAAGTTTCAAATGATACAAAGATATGAAGAGGGACAAGTAGTATTGAGGAAGCAGGGAGGTTGCAAAAGAACTTGGACAGGCGAGAAGAGTGGGCAATGAAGTAGCAGCTGGAATACAACGTGGAAAAGTGTGAGGTTATGCACTTTGGTAGGAAGAATAGAGTCATAGACTTTTCTAAATGGGGAAAGGCCTTGGAAATCTGAATCACAAAGGGACTCAGGAGTCCTAGTTCAGGATTCTCTTAAGGCTAACGTCCAGGTTCAGTCGGCAGTTAGGAAGGCAAATGCAAAGTTAGCATTCATTTTGAGAGGGCTAGAATACAAGAGCAGGGATGCACAGTTGAGACTGTATAAGGCTCTGGTCAGACCCCATTTGGAGTATTGTGAACAATTTAGGCCCCATATCTAAGGAAGGATGTGCTGGCCTTGGAAAGAGTCCAGAGAAGGTTCACAAGAATGATCCTGGGAATGAAGAGCTTGTCCTATAAGGAGCGGTTGAGGTCTTGGGTCTGTACTCGATGAAGTTAGAAGGATTGGGGTGTTCTCATTGAAACTCACTAAATATTCAGACGCCCAGATAGAGTGGACGTGAAGATGTTTCCACTAGTAGGAGAGACTAGAAACCGAGGGCACAGCCTCAGACGAAAGGGATGATCCTTCAAAACTGATGAGAGAATTTCTTTAACTAGAGGATGATGAATCTGTGGAACTCATTGCTGCAGACGGCTGTGGAGACAAAGTCGCTGAGTGTCTTTAAGACAGAGAGAGATAGGTTCTTGATTAACAAGGGGATCAAGGGTTACAGGGAGAAGGAAGGAGAATGGGGATGAGAAACATATCAGCCATGGTCGAATGGCGGAGCAGACTTGATGGGCTGAATGACCCAATTCTGCTTGTATATGTTATGGTCTTATGGAGGCAGAGACGAGTATTGTTACAGGAGTGGAAATAGACCATCTGAGCGACAATGTGGTTGAAACCCCATCCCCGGGTCAAATATGGCATTGAGATTGTGAATAGTCTGGTTTAGTTTCAGACAGTTGGCAACCAAACTTCTCACCTCGTTCAACCTACCCCCCCTCCCACACACACACACACTTGATCGGCGCTGAAAAGATGGGACAGGTTGTGTTGGAGCGCCCACACAGCTGATAGGTTGGCTGGGGCCAGAAGGCATCCAGGGGGGTGGGCGGGGGGGGGGGGGGTCACCTATACGACCCAAGGAATCGGGTTTAAGGCGGGCTGCGGTAATAGTATTGCGTACCCGTCCACCCCTGTTAAGTAATGGGTTAAGAGACATTGCAATTAGTTGTCTCATTTATGTTAAGTATCCATTAATTGACACTGATATGTAAAGGGGCTTCAGGTGGCCTCTGTCAGGTGATGTATCGTTAGAGTTTTGTGCAAAGGCTGTTGGAATGAAATAAATGTGTGTTTGTGAAAAAGGAACAGAACTTTAGACTCTTCATATCATAGCAACTAAAATGTCTAACAATTGGTAGCAGAGGATGGTTGCTGTGTAAATGTGAAGGGTTGAACAATACAACTTTTCAAGGAGTGAGTGAGATGGATGGATTATCCTCCCTTATTTTCTGAAAGGGAATCGTACGACCAATGGAGAAGTGCAGTAGTTATGTGGACTAAGGTAACTGCTTTGGGGAAGAGAAAACAAGGTATGGCATTGGCTCTTTCTCTACCATATGGCAGTAAAATCCGAAACCATGTGCTTTCTGAGCTGGAATTGGAAGAGTTAGACTCAGAAGAAGGTCTGGAGATTTTATTACATTATATGGATAAGATAAATAAAAAAGATGACTTATTAAGTGCGTATGAAGCATGGTCGGATTTTGATAAGTTCCGGAAAATGGAGGATATCTCCATGGAAGACTACATAATGGAATTTGTCAGACTATATAAAAGGCTGCAGAAACACAACCTGGAATGTCCACTGTCTGTGTTAGCCTTTAAATTACTTGACTATTCTAGAGTGAGCAACATAGATAGGCTCCTGGTTTTGACAGGAGTTCAGTTTACTGATAAGGATACCTTATTCGAGCAGATGACAAAAAGCTTTTTTGGAAGCAGAAGTCTCTGAAAGAATTCGCAGAGCTTTAAGACATAACGTACGGCCATCAGATGCCGTTTTTCAGCAAGGAGGCATGGTATACTATAAGAGAGACAATTCTAATGAATGGAAAGGCCCAGGGAAGATCATAGGCATAGATGGCAAAACAATTATTTTGCAACCTGGTAATCAAACTGTTGGGGTACATTCATCAAGGATAATGGGTACAGATTACAAATTTTCAAATTTAGACAGAGCTGACAGACATGACGAGGAACCAGAGTCATCTGGTACGCATGTGTTACAGAACTATGAGGACCAATTAACTGATATAGACAGGGTTTCTGTGGAGGAACACAACACTTCTGATGAATTAGAACAGGCCATTTTTCTGAAAGGGCAACTGCCAAAAGTTGGTACAAAAGTGACATACTTACCTGAAGGGTCTAGTCAATGGAAGGATGCAACTGTTATTAGTAGAGCAGGGAAGGCCACTGGAAAGTATAAACATTGGTTGAATGTACAGCATTCAGGGGAAGGAGTCAAGACAATGGATTGGGAAAACGAAGTTCAAAAATGGAGGGCACAGAAACGCAGTGCCCGGATAGTGAACAGGTCCGCAGGAGAAGGTCGAGAACTATTGAAAGGACATTCCATAGCAGAAGGGAAAGATCAAGCAGTAGCAGTACAGAACGAGATACCAGGCAGGAGAGGGGGACGTAGTTTAGCAAGATCTCAGAACATGAGTAAGACTACGAATACTAATAGGAGTAGAAGCCCACATGCACGTGAGATTTTGGTGGCTTCAAATAAATTAGATGAAAAAGTTATCAAAGAAGCTAAACAGCAAGAATTGCATAGTTGGAGTGAATTTGGGGTATACATGGAAGTACCGGACAGGGGACAAAGAGCTCTATCCCACAGATGGATTTGCACGGAAAAGGTTCTTCCGGATGGAACTTATAAGGCAAAGACCAGGGTTGTGGCAAGGGGATTTGAAGAAAACTTAGAAGATCAGGATTTAAGGGTAGATTCACCTACAGCAGGAAAGGTTATTTTAAAGATCTTCTTGGCTCTATTAGCCACAAAGGCATGGGAATGCAAATCTATAGATATAAAAGCAGCCTTTGTGCAGCTCCAGAGAGACATTTTTCTCCATTCTCCTAAAGAAGCAGCTAACACAGAAGGGGTATTCTGGAAGTTGAACAAATGTGTATATGGATTCAATGATGCATCTAGAGTCTGGTATTTTTTCGGTAAGGTCAGTTTTGTTAAAGTTAGGCTGTTGCCAGTTGAAAGCAGATCCTGCAATGTTTTACTGGCACTATAAAGGAAATCTTTCTGGCATTTTTATGATGCATGTCGATGATTTTTTGTGGGGTGGGACGAGTGATTTTGAAGCTATTGTAATCTCTGGTTTGAGGAAAGAATTCAGGGTTGGAAGTCTGGCTTCCGGTGCATTTAAATATATTGGTCTGGAAATTGGACAGACTAAGTTAGGGGCAACTTTACGTCAGCAATCTTATTTGGAAAGCATCAGCCTAATAGCAATTAGTCGTGGCCGAGTTTCACAAAAAGACGCAATGGTTTCAAAGATAGAAAACGAGCAACTGGAAAGCTTAATTGGGCAACTGAACTGGTTAGGTAGACAGACTAGACCGGATGTGAGTTTTGATGTCTTAGAGTTGAGTACAAAAATGAATGATCCCAAAGTGGAAGACATAATAAGAGCAAATAAAGCGTTGGCCAAACTAAAAATGCAGGAGTGTGTTTTGAAGTTCCCCGTTTTAGGTGACCTTAGGCACTTGAAACTCATAGTTTATAGTGATGCGTCCTACGCAAATTTATGTGATGGGGTTTCAAGCACAGTAGGTTTTATAATTTTCCTTTTGGGGAACAATGGTAAATGTTGCCCGCTTGTGTGGGAACAAAGAAAATAAGGAGAGTGGTAAAAAGCACTTTGGCTGCTGAGACGTTAAGCCTTGTAGAGGCGGTGGATATAGCCTTTTATATAAGTATGATATTGACAGAAATTTTGGGATTAGGGGATTTGGGTAATATACCTATTGACTGTCACATTGACAATAAATCCCTGTGGGAAAATGTGCACTCTACAAAAAGTGTCAATGAAAAGAGGTTACGGATAGACATCGCAGGTTTGAAGCAGATGTTGGACAGAAGGGAAATAACAAAAATTAAATGGGTCGACAGGAGCTATCAACTGTCAGACTGTTTTACGAAAAGAGGGGCGAGTTCACAGAAACTTTTGGATATTGTTAATGAAGGGCGCTTGTTTCTGTGACTTTTTTCTTTCTTTCTCGCCCAAACAAAAAAAAGGGGGGGAAATCATGTGTGTGTTTTTGAGTTTCTTGAAATGTTGTTTTCACCTAATTATTATTTTTTCTCCAAGGAAGGGGAGACTGTTAAGTGATAGGTTAAGAGACATTGCAATTAGTTGTCTCATTTATGTTAAGAGCCATTAATTGACACTGATATGTAAAGGGGCTTCAGGTGGCCTCTGTCAGGTGATGTATAGTTAGAGTTTTGTGCAAAGGCTGTTGGAATGAAATAAATGTGTTTGTGAAAAAGGAACAGAACTTTAGGCTCTTCATATCACAGCAACTAAAATGTCTAACAACCCCGACCCCACAGCCCACCTCCTGGCTACCCCCCACAACTCCCCCCTGCCCTGGCAGAAGCCGCCCTGGCCAACGGCATGGCTGTCAGCAAAGAATGGCGGTGCTGGACACTGTACGTATGCTCTCTCTCTCTCTCTCTCAGCAGCCACCATGCAAGGTTCACGATTTGTGAGAGCACACGTGGACCACGCCATCAGGAACTCAGCACTTGAACTCAGCACTCAGCGGAGCTTGCGGGTGGGCCCATTAATATGTGAACGGTGTTTCAACTACGTGCACCGTGCGTCGCATTGACGTCTTTTTTGGCGAGGCGGAACATCGCGATTCGGCGTCAAACCGGCGCCTGCCGTGATTTCGCCGTCGGGAGGTATTCTCCACCCGATCACACGGCCAGATTTTGCTGTTGCCAACGGAGAATCACACCCAATATCTTTCCTGATTGCTTAACAATAATTCAACGATTTGATTTTTTTTCTTTTAATCAAGTGTGCAGTGACTTAATTCTCTTGTGTAACTTGTTCACTCATTAGGTTCAGCGTAAAATTCCAGAAGAAAGGATCATTGAGTAAGTACACAAATTGTTATTCTTTAGCACTCTTTGGTGAAAATACATTTTTAAGTCCAGCACTGTAATGTTTCTCGTACTGATAACAGAAGTTTATAATCTTTTGTTCATGCTGCAAAAGTGATGCAAACTGTTCAGAGGAGACCGGAAGCATCATATGTCTTGCTGTCTGAACAATTTGCTATCCATTTCCCAAAAGGCTATGTCCTCAATCTTTGCCACAGAACCTGCGTCACCACTTCTTTCCAATAGGAAAATGTAACAGACACATTACAGGTACAAATTCTAGTTTACATAGAATATAACCAAATCCTGCACTCACACGTCAATGATAAACTGTTCAAGCAGTAGTTTGTGATATCATCTGAAATCCAGGTTGATTTTGCTGCTTATGGATCAACTACAGTGATTTGTCTCCCCCAATGAACAGTAGTTTTTCTCTTCAAATTTTCTATATTTCAGGGCGGCACGGTGGCTCAGTGGTTAGCACTGCTGCCTCACGGCACCTAGGACCCGGGTTCGATTCCGGCCCCGGGTCACTGTCCGTTTGGAGTTTGCACATTCTCCCCGTGTCTGCGTGGGTTTCACCCCCCAACCCAAAGATTTGCAGGGTAGGTGGATTGGCTATGCTAAATTGCTCCTCAATTGGAAAAAGTTTTTAAAAATCTTCTATATTTCCATGGAAACACATACCCAAACTGTAATTCAAATAACTACTATTGCATGCACTGACGAACAGCAAGATGTCAAATTTGAAATTCTTCAGCCTGTCGACAGCCTCCTCATCAGCCTGGGTAGTGGGACCACCACTGAAGCACAGGTCGGGGCACGTGTTGATTATACTCACCAAGGTTTGCACTTTGCCCCAGTTGCACAAGGGTGAGCCACCATGCCCCCAAATGGAATATGTTGTTGCGGCCGGGTCTGACTCCAGTGCAAAGCCTGTTCAGTTTCACCCAGTCTGGGATTTCCAATGGGTGGATCATCAACCAACTGCTGATTCTGGGCTGTGGTGTCAGAGTTGTGCCACAGGTCTGCAGCAGAACTGCCACGCTCGGGTAGATTGGTCCAGATTGGCCGCCTTGAGATGAGGCGTGTGCTGGGTGGGGGGGTGATGTCTTCTACCAATGGAAGATCTGGATTTTTGTTCACTCCTGCCAGCAATTGTGCTGTGCTAACTAGGAGATGGATTTGTGGTGGTACAATGCTGCAGAACACAGCTAGCCAATTTGTGTGTGTTGACTCAATTGCCCTGGAGATGTTCCTTGTGGTCTCATTCAGCTGGACATCTACCAGTTTGCAGTGCGCAGAGTTCTTCCAGACAGAGCTACTGAGTAGTAGAGAGCCAAAGAGGAGGGTCTTAAAATTCTGATTTTCGTTCCCCAAGAAGTTATTACTAGTTTTCTGATGAGATTGGTGTGAGTCTTTAGTCTAGTTGAGACTTCCTGGAGGTCAGTGTGCGGTCCAAAATTACACCAAGCTAGGTAGATGTAGGGTGGTGTTTGATGCAACCGCTGATTAGGAGAGGTCAAGTTCTTGTTGACTTCTTGTATTGCCAGGGTGGTAGACACATGATATGGTTTTTGCAGCACTTGGTTTGAAGCACCAGTTTTGACAGTAGTGCAAGTTTACTATGGTCGTCACTAAGAGCACTGTTAATGTCCTGGAAATCTCTCGCTTGGTCTGTTTTGAAGAAGAGAAGCGATGGTATCAGCAACCCAGGATAGTAGTACCCGCGAAAGCTTAACCATAGGCTTTTGTGCCACACCGTGTCGTAGGCTACAGTGAGATCGAGTTAGATGACTCCGGTTTTTAGGTGCTTTTGAAAGTCATTTTCGATGTGGGTACTGAAGACAAATACCCGATCTTCTGGTGACGGCAGCAGACAATCTTGTGACACACTGTCGCAAACACCTGACGGGGCACTTTTCCTGATGTCCAACTTTGTCCTATGTTGCCTTTTATTCTCTCTGTACTTTGCTGATCACTGCACCCCAAACAGAGTACACCCAATAAAACATGGTGAAAATAGCAAAACAAGTATCATGTAAAACTATTTGGCTATAAAACAATATCTTACCAAAGGAACAAGTTCAGCACCAAATCATAGTGCACTGAAGTATCAGTTTAGATTATCAACTGAAACTCTGGACCTGAGCTTGAACTCACAACTTGCTGACTTAGAGATGAGTGTTCTATCACTGAGTTAAGGCTAGTGTTGCAATTCAAGTGCTGGCTACCCATCCACTAGCAAGTCTAACTACAGATAAGGTATATAAACTCACCTTAAGTAATGCAGTTCCTTATCCAATACTCCCCTCACTCCCAGTAGTGTAGTTAATAAATCTCCCTCCGCACTCCAATTTGAACTTCTCTTAGCTAACGGGCAGCTGAGTAATACAGTTCAAATTCCCCCCATCTCCTCGAGTAGTGCAGTTCCAACCATTTATTTATAAAAATCAGAATCACCCCTTAGTGATGTCATGATCCCACTCCCCAATCCCAGGTAATCTTATTCAGAAAAGGGGATGCAATTAATTTTAATTTAGGGAAAATGATTTTGAGAACAGCCCTCTTTGGATTTTTTCACGCCTTACGCTTGCAGTACTTTACCGACGGAATTGTGTTGTTAGCAGATATGGAAAAGTCTGCTTCCTGGCCCAAAAGAGGACATCAAACAATGAGATGTAGAACGCAGGAAGAGATAAGTCGACAAAAGCGGAAGTATTGCAAAATTATATTGTCAGCTGCATAAATTCAAAAGAAGACCACTAGTAGTACTGACTTTAATTTTGTTATTTACACGTCAATTACTGATTGATATTAGCAAGAGATGAACCGTCAAATTTTTCCAGCTATAGAATTGCGTGAGGATCAGAATGATGAGGGGGAAATATTAAGTGGCATTTCAATTCAATTATTGAAAACCAATGACAAATTATGAATAGTGGTGATGTTTCCAAATTATGCATTTAATACCTTTCGTTTATTTTTGCATTGCACCCAGCCTGTCTTGTCGAATTCCTCCACCGATATTGAAACTTTTTTTTTTGTTCTTAAGCAAAGAAGGTTTTTATGAAATCAGCAGCAGCTCAACGGGAGTTTCCAGGTAAGAAGTGAAGGTTTCTCCTCTGTTCTATGCGTGAAATGTCTGGGTAGATTTTGGAGATTTGCTTCTCCATATACATTTTCTTTGTGAGTGAAAGTTCTGTATAACGAGAAGCTGGAATGAGTGATTTAAACGCTGAATCATGAAAATTAAAGTTTGAGTGAATGATTTGCTTTCCTTGCCTATCCTGAAAGATGCTGCCGCAAGCTAAGATGTAATTCCAGAGTTCCTGGAGCCCAATGCTTTATTGGTTCATGAGAAAGTCTAGTCAGTGACTGTTCAACGCAGAGGCATCACAATCACATTCAGATATTCAGCCCCCCCCCTCCTATTAGTTACGCACGGTTCAAAATCACTTTGGGCAGTTCAATGAGCTGACCCAACCATCGTGATATACGATTTCTCTTGCTTCAAGCGTTAGTTGCTGGGATATTATTACATCCTTACACAACAAATGTGATTCTTCAGTTGTAATTTAAACAAACTGAAGATTTCCTTCCCTAAAGGGCATTACAGAATCAGAAAGGTTTTTATGACAATTGATGATAGTTTCACGATTACCATTACTAAGACTAATTTTTAATTCCAGATTTTATTAGTTAAATTCAAATTCCACCAGCTCCCATGATGGGATTTGAACCCGTGTCCCCAGAGCATTAGCTTAGAACTCTGGATTACTAGCGCAGTGACTTTATCTTTTAATAATCTTTATTGTCACAAGTAGGATTTCATTAACACTGCAATGAAGTTACTGTGAAAACTCCTAGTCGCCACATTCCGGCGCCTGTTCGGGTACACAGAAGGAGAATTCAGAATGTCCAATTCACCTAAAAGCACGTCTTTCGGGACTTGTGGGAGAAAACCTGAGCACCCGGAGGAAACACACGCAGACACGGGGAGAACTTGCAGACTCCGCACAGACAGTGACTCAAGCTGGGAATTGTACCTAGGACCCTGGCACTGTGAAGCCATAGTGCTAGCCACTAAGCTGCCGTGCTTACCACTACACTGTCATCTCCCCTTACTGCTGCATTGCGTGGTCATACTATGAGCAAAGATATAGGGTGGACTCTTACCAGAATTTGGCAGTGACAGGCTGAAAATGGATGTGTATCTCTCCAGTTGCACACACCAGTTTTCTCTCCAGATATTGAGCTTCTTTAAAGAAAAAAAATGAATGGGTATGGTTTACGACGTCACTCTGGCGGGGCCTGTTAGAGCCGGTAACTGACCCCACAGAGATTGGGTGCCATCTTTAAAGGGCTCTCCAAACAGCGCTGAGACTTACGGTCCCCAAGCCTCCATCATGGAGGTTTTGTGGGCCCCACCCACCGAACGTTCAGCGCCAGCATTTCTCTCCCCCCGCCCCACCACCACCACCATTGACCTATCGCCAGCAATCCCCTCCTCTGTGCTCACTCTTCCCTTATTTCCTTGACACACATAAATTAACTCTTTCCCTCCCTCCCCCAATATGCTCCCCCTCCATGGGTCTCCCCCCTAGCACTGCCCCTGCTTTAGGGTGGCACTGCTGTATCTGGATATCAAATCATAAAATGTCTAGGTTTCACAAGCAATTGGATAAATGTGTTCACTAGTTTATTCTAATTTTTTTATCCTTCTGCTCTTTCTCCATTATCAGACTGCATCTTAAACCTGCTTTTGTTGACCTAAAGGAAGCTGATTGGATGTTTGAACAGCTGCATATGGAAATACCCTGGCAGCAAAAATCTAACATCAGAGAGGGTTTGTTTCATTTAAGAATTGTGATGAATGTAGAAATTGTTATATATTGTATTTTATATTTGTGGCAATAATGTTATTAAAAATACTGGTTTAAAATACATACAGGAAGTGTGCCTACTAATGCTGTACATAAGGTGTCGTAAAAGGTGAAGTAATGATTTATTTTAACCATTTACCTGTTTACAGACGGTGGCTAAAGCAATATTGTTTTGATCGCTGGAGATTCTCTGGAGAGTAGATAATTATGAGGGATTGAATTTTAGTCCTAGAAAGCAGGCGGTGGGACATCTGAGTGGGATTTGATGATGTAATTAATGGGAGGAGCCAGGTCTGTCTGTCGTTTGTAGTTTTGCCAAATGCTGTTAGGTTCAGCAGAAGGGTCTTACAAGACAGAAGGATTTTCAGGTTGTTCCTGTAAAGGGTCTCTCGCCAAAGGTCTGCACAGATAAGCAAATAACCTGTTTTGTTAACTTTACTTATAAGTAGCATTTGAGCTGTAGTGGGTTGCTTAATTGGAATTAATGGCAGTGTCGGTAGTAAGTTAAAGTTTTTCCTTTTATTTAATAATTTTTAACTGAATTATAAAGCTCTTTATTTGACAATGTGGTTTGTTCTGTGTTTAAATAAAGTTTGTTTTAACATAAAAGATACCTATTGGTATGTGCTGGGGTGAAGTATCCTTTCCTCACATTTTTCCAAACTGAAAAATTGTTGGAGGTTCTCGTCAGGTATCCTAACAGAGATGGAGTCTGGTGCGGTATCCTAACAGAATTTTTGTAGTTTTCAAACATATTGCACTTGTTATCGGAATAGTTATAGTTTAATTCTGTGCCGTAAAATTCGTTCAGTTTCCTTGTTTTATTTTCAAATTATTTTCACCTTGCAAGTGGCCTGTTTCCAGCCCCGTTGTGGTGGACCTGCCAAAAGTCCATTCATAACGTCCAAACATTGTTGCACTACGTCATCTCAAATCTTTGGCACTTTTGTCATGTCAGATGAGGTTCACCCCCAAGATCCAAGTGGACTCAAGAGGTATTCTTGACTCCCACTGGAGCCACTGTCTCCCGACAGAGGATAATTAGTCCTTTTTAGTGACTGTTTCGGGAATTCTGAAAGCCAGGTCTCAACTGACATAAGTGCCATGAAGGCCTTTCAGAAAAATAAAGGGAAAAATTCCCAGGAAAACCCCAGAATCCACCGTACCCCAGGTTCATGCCATTGGCATGAGTGGGTGACGAGAGCTGGAGCCTCAGACTCCCCCAACGAATGTGGAATCTGATCCAGGGGAATTGATCCGGCCCACGTTCTAGATGTACTCCAAAAACGATGGGACATGTGCCCTCTCCCAGCTCAGCAATTCCTGTCCCCAGGTGTTTGGTGAAGGAAGTTAAGTATTTGCAACACTGGTATCTTTTGAGTCAACTGGGGGAAGAAATCTAGCAGCACTTTCTCAGGCTGCAGAAATAGTTCTTCCTGTCAGATTTAGAGAGTTCAGATGGTAAACTCTGCACCTAGCCATTGTCACCTGCCTGTTGTGAAAAATTACACAAGTGTAACAAAAAAAACAACCTTTTAAGCTAGATAACATCCCTATGCTTTTTTATATGTGATCAATGATGAACTGTTACTTGTGACTCTCTGTCAAATTTGGGCTCCTGTACTCTGGAGCCTTCAGAGTTTAATTCAAATCCCTTTCACTAGTGCGGATTCAATTTCAATTTAAGTGACACCTTATTTGTAGCAATCGTTGATGAAGTTAGATCTTCAGTGGGACGATCTTTGGGCGACATGCTAGCACAGTGGTTAGCACTGTTGCTTCACAGCGCCAGGGTCCCAGGTTCGATTCCCATTTTGGGTCACTGTGCGGAGTCTGCACGTTCTCCCCATGTCTGCAACCTTTTCCTCCAGGCATTCCGGTTTCCTCCCACAAGTCCCGAAAGACGTGCTTGTTAGGTGAATTGGGTATTCTGAATTCTCCCTTTGTGTACCCGAACAGGCGCTGGAGTGTGGTGACTAGGGGATTTTCACAGTAACTTCATTGTAGTGTTAACGTAAGCCTACTTGTGACACTGATAAAGATTTTAATTATTATTAATGCTCTTGGTACTTACAGAAAATGCCTACCGATTAATGGTTACAGAACAGCTATTATTTTAATAGTGAATGGAACATTTTTTATTTTACTAGTCTCTACAAACTTATGACTGATCAAAATATCAATATTTAATATTTCATTCACCATTTAAAGACTTGCTGACTGATTGGTTCTGTGGTTGTCTAGCAAGTATCGCAGAAAATTAGCTTGCAGGTACAGCAGGGAATAAGAAAGGCAAATAGAATTTTGGCCTTTATAGCTAAAGGAATAAAGTATAAAAGTTGCTGCAACTGTGCAAGGCATTGGTGAGACCGCACCTGGAGTATTGTGTACAGTTTTGGTCCCTTTTTTTGAGGAGGGAAATTGTTGCATTAGAGGCAGTTCAGAGGAGGTTCACTAGATTGATTCCAGAGTTGAGAGGTTTGTCTTATGAAGTGGGATTGAGATTTTAGAAGAATAAGAGGAGATCGAATTGATCATAAGATGATAAAAGGTATTGACAAAGTAAATGTAGAGCGGATGCTTTCGCTGGTGGGGCAATCTAGAACAAGAGGTCGTAGTTTCACGTTAAGGGGTAGCAGAGGTGAGGAGAAATTAATTCTCTCGAAGGGTCGTGAATCTGTGAAATTCACAACCCCAGAGGCCAGTGGGTGCCGGGATATTGAGTAAATTTAAGGAGCAGATAGACAGATTTTTAATGAGTAATGGGATGAAGGGTTATGGAGAGCGGGTAGGAAAGTGGAGTTGGGGCCGAGAGATCGGTCATGAACATATTGAATTACAGAGCGCACTTGAGGGGCTGAAATGCTCCTAGTTCTTATGTTCTTGTGTTATTAATTTTTATGATGGCAAGTTCTTCAGCAATTTATTTCAAATGAGCTGATTGCTCAAGTGCTTGTTGGAGCATTAATACTGAAGTTAAGAGCCTGTGAGATTTTCAAAGTTCTACAGTTCATAGAATCATATTGGTGGTCAGCTGTTCTCTGTAGAGGGATTGAATCTATGTAGCATTGATAATTCTTGTTGAATGATGCTTTACTACTGTGCCTTTATGCAGACAAATCTTTACTAAATTTAGTGTGGTAAGGAAAGAAATTTGCACGCTAATTGTGCCAAATCCCTGCCCATTCAGAATACTGAACAGTTCTAGGAAGTGTTTTTTCATCCTGCAGACCTGGGTATAGGCAGGCCCTATAATCACTCTTCTATGATAGTATAGAATGACTTATTCTGTAAAAGTAAGTTTGTGGTTTCTCTATTACTTTGTTTTCTCTATGAAACTCTTGTTCCAGTCCCATTTATCTTTGGTTTTAATGCTAATATCAATGTAGTCTGATCTCCTGCCAATTCCAATCACATTATAAATCTACTCTCATTCTAAATTGGTAAATATTTACTTGGACTAAAAAGTGAATGGCCCTTGATATATAACATATAAATATCCAATTCAATAAACGTTTACTTCATGCTGCTACATAAACATAAATAATGCAATAAACAAACAAGAATGCCCTCATTGAGGGGCGGTACAGTGGCGCAGTGGTTAGCACTGCTGCCTCACAATGCCGAGGGCCCAGGTTGGATCCCGGCTCTGGGTCACTGTCCGTGTGGAGTTTGCACATTCTCCCCATGTCTGCGTGTATCTCATCCCCGCAACCCAAAGATGTGCAGGGTTGGTGGATTAACCACGCTAAATTGTCCCTGAATTGGAAAAAGAAAGAAAAACAGTGCCCTAATTGCTTCTTCATATAAAAGAAGCCCCAATGCACGCACATGAATGTTGCTTGCTTGCAAACGTCAAACCTCTGATGGGCATATATACACTGCCCAGAACCCAGCGTGGATGCCTCTGACACCTTGACATTGGGGACTTGGGTAAAGTGGCCAGGAATTTACATCTCTCTACCTAGCACTTTTAATCACAGGCATAGGACGAGGATTGAAAATGATTTTCAGCAGAAGCCACATCAGGAAGGATCTTTTTCTTCTACAAATTGTTTTTAAACATAAACCTGTTGAACAATCCCTCCCCCATCCCCCCCTCCCTCTTATGGGAAAGATTGAATTATTCAGAACAGTAGTCCCAAAGGTAGTGTGAGAATCTTTGGTGCAAACCTGCATCAGTTCACTCGGTAGCACTATGCAGTATATTCGATTATGCTGTCTCAACTTACAACTCCAAGCACCAGTTGATAGTGATTAATTCTTGCTACTTTATCATAATCATTTTCACTAGACATTTTGACCATTTACTTTCTCACTAGGCTGTGGTTGCCTTTCTTCCAGGAAACTGTCTGTGTCAGACTTTATATTGAAAAACAGTAATAACCAAACTAAACTTAGGAATTCTGAATGCAGTTATCCCTCAAAGTGCCTGCAGATCTATGCCTTGATTATCGTACTAATGCTGATTGGAAGTAATTTGGTCTTAATACTAGTATAAATTGTTAAACTAGCAATTAGAATCCACTGATCCAAATACGATGTAACAATAAACTAGAGGGAATAATGCTACTTGGGATGGTTAAGGAATGGAGGCTACATTTCTTTCCAACATTAATGGCTTACCTGTGCAGTCCTGTTCACTGCTCAAGGTTATTTACCACTACAAAAGCAAAATGCTGCCGATTCTGGAGTTCTGAAATAAAAACAGAAAGTGCTGAAAAATCTCTGCAGGTCTGATGGCCCCTGTGGAGCAAGAAAGAAGAGTCGTATTGGACTCGAAACACTAACTCTGTTTCTCGCTTCACGAATGATGCCAGACCTCCTGAGTTTTTCCAGCATTTCCTGTTTTTATGCCATTGCAGTTGCTGGGACTCCTGCATGCATCCATTTTTGTGAGCTACTTCTATGTCTATGTTTGCTGTGTTTCTCAGTTCTGACAAATTCTACCCTTGGAGGAAATTATTCATTCAGTCCACCTAAATCAAGCAAAACTCCTTGAGGGTAGGTTCTCCTTACCAGTTTGCTGTTCCCTGAGTGCCACCGAGTAATCATTCAGCCATATCTGATTAACGTGCCATGCATATTGTTATGACCACAGCAGATGTTAATTGCTGAACAAATCAAACCCCAGAGGGAAACTTGGCTTACGGTCCATAACCCTTTTTTTTGTACTCTGAAAACGAGAAGAAACCTAATGATCTCAGCAGCAAATAATTTCAGTAACACTTGGGGATTGTAAAAAGAGGTAAAATATGTATTCACAAGAAGAAAAGAAGTCTTAAGCACACAAGATTACAGTTACACAGTTAAATAGTCTTAGAAAACATTCTCTGAAAGAAGCCCATTTGGTCAGACCCACAAATAAACACCTTCCAGGCAACACTCCTTTGTATCTGTTTAACTAAAAGATCCAGTAATATTACCCAGTTCAAAACTGCTATCAATTTAGTAGAGGTATACAACACAACCTCTCACTCACTTCCACTCTGTTGTGGTAATCCAAGAGTACTCAGAAACAAGGCTGCTTTCTGAAACCTAGAACTTTTCTGGCTTGATTGGATGGCTGATTCAAACTTTGCACCTTCTCCCAGCACAGAGCTGTTTCCAGGATGTCTCCTCTCACACAGCTAAGAATCTTTCCTTGTTTACTTATGAAACATTTACAAGCAGTAAAAGCCATTTACACCCCTTTGATATTGAACAAATGAAACAAAGGTCCCAATCTATCTCCTAATGCAAATGTCTAATCTCAGGTTGTTTACTTATAAATCCAATTGCCTATAGCTTAATTACAAATGCATGCACTTAGCACCGCTACACCTTTTTGCACTCTCAGTTCTCCCACACAAGCTGTCTCCACTAACCTTTCCCCAGTTTAATTAAATCATTTACACACACACACTTCTTTACAGAATAACAAAATTCCCCAAAAAGATTTATTTTAAATAACATCCATCCTCACAATATAGAGAAGTTAGAGTGAGGCTCGTCCTCACCTCTTCCCTTTGTTGTTTGTTCTCTTTACCTCCCTATCTCAATCTTAACTTTACTCTTATTGAGAATAAGAAAATATTTGCAATACAATGTAATTGTTTTTATTGCAAGCTTGTACTAAATAAATATTCTAAATGTATTTGTTTCTTATAGTGTGGATATTGAAATTTGCTCCATTTTACAACTATTTCTATTCCCCGCCCCACACTAAGAGCATTATCAGTAGAGGATTGTAAAGAGAGTCGCAAACACACTGGTGTAAAATATTTATCTGAACAGCACTTTTCTGAATGGGCCAAACCTTTCAATTGTCCAATGTATTTTAATTAATATAATCTTATACAGTACAACATTGGAATTAACGTGGCTAATAAACAAAACGTTTCACCGAGTGAAACAGTGGTGTTTCCTAAACTGTTTCATTAAATGGTGACCACTGCGTACTTTGGTGTCACCTCTCTATCCAAACAGATTGCCCAGTGTCTGCTTCCTGTTTTCCTGTTTCTTCTCTTCATTTCAGAAGTTCTTTGTGAGTAATTTCAGTTGCGCCAGTGTATCAAAGGAAGCCCCCCTTAGAGTTCCTTTCAATATGAAACATGGATAAACTATTCAAAAGGGTACGCTGCCTTAATGCTTAGGGAGAGGAGGAGAAGTGAATCAAATGCAACTATTCCATCAGATCACTTGCTTCTATCACACGTTTTGTGGTGTGAATCTAAGATTTTTGAAACATGCCCTAAAATGACAAAAGAATAATACAGACCTTTTAAAAGAAATTCAACCTACCTGAAGGAACTTATTTTCACAGTCATTGTCAGCTCCTGGTACCTTGTAAAGTGAACAGACTATTTGATTGTGGAGGGCATCACTACAAAGCTCAATTTATATTAATGCACTTTACAGTACAGTCATTGAATGCTCGTGAGTAAAAATTGTGGCTGGTTCTTTCTCTGAGTAACTCCTGTTTTATGTTCTGAACATCCTATTTTAAGTGTTGATGCAAAAGACTATAGTGTGGTATATTTGGAACTCTATAATGGTTATTTTCACTCGTGAATATTTTATGTGCTACAGATAGATCATATCAAGAGCCGCGACTCACAGCCTGGTATGGAGACCTCCCTTACACATACTCCCGCTCAGCTATGAAAGCAAACCCTCATGTATGTTGTTTTACTTTTTTTAAAACAAACTACCCACCTGAATTGCTATCCTTGGAATACCGGTGTTTTTTTAAAAAATGATCTGATAATAAGTTCTTGTGTTCCATTTAGTGGCACCCTCTGCTGACTATGCTGAAAGATCATATTGAGGAAGTGACTGGATACACCTTTAATTCTCTTCTTTGCAATCTGTACCGAAATGGCAAAGACAGCATTGATTGGCATAGCGATGATGAACCATCGCTGGGACGGAAACCTGTCATTGCATCACTCAGCTTTGGGGAAACCAGGAACTTTGAAATGAGGAAAAAACCACCTCCAGTAAGTGTGACTATTTTCTAAAAATTAGAGAGGGTTGATTGGATTGGATTGGTTTGGATTTGTTTATTGTCACGTGTACCGAGGTACAGTGAAAAGTATTTTTCTGCGAGCAGCTCAACAGATCATTAAGTACATGGGAAGAAAAGGGAATAAAAGAAAATACATAATAGGGCAACACAAGGTATACAATGTAACTACATAAGCACCGGCATCGGATTAAGCATACAGGGTGTAGTGTTAATGAGGTCAGTCCATAAGAGGGTCATTTAGGAGTCTGGCAACAGGGGGAAGAAGCTGTTTTTAAGTAATTTCGTGCGTGTTCTCAGACTTCTGTATCTCCTGCCCGATGGAAGAAGTTGGAAGAGTGAGTAAGCCGGGTGGGAGGGGTCTTTGATTATTCTGCCCGCTTTCCCCAGGCAGCGGGAGGTGTAGATGGAGTCAATGGATGGGAGGCAGGTTCGTGTGATGGACTGGACGGTGTTCACGACTCTCTGAAGTTTCTTGCGGTCCTGGGCCGAGCAGTTGCCTTACTAGGCTGTGATGCAGCCAGATAGGATGCTTTCTATGGTGCATCTGTAAAAGATAGTAAGGGGTAATGTGGACATGCCAAATTTCCTTAGTTTCCTGAGGAAGTATAGGCGCTGTTGTGCTTTTTTGGTGGTAGCGTCGACGTGGGTGGACCAGGACAGATTTTTGGAGATGTGCACCCCTAGGAAATTGAAACTGCTAACCATCTCCCGTTGATGCTGACAGGGGTGTGTACAGTACTTTGCTTCCTGAAGTCAGTTACCAACTCTTTAGTTTTGCTGGCATTGAGGGAGAGATTGTTGTCGCTGCACCACTCCACTAGGTTCTCTATCTCCCTCCTGTATTCTGACTCGTCGTTATTCGAGACCCGACCCACTATGGTCGTATCGTCAGTAAACTTGTAGATGGAGTTGGAACCAAATTTTGCCACGCAGTCATGTGTGTACAGGGAGTAGAGTAGGGGGCTAAGTACGCAGCCTTGTGGGCTCCCGGTATTGAGGACTATTGTGGAGGAGGTGTTGTTGTTTATTCTTCTGATTGTGGTCTGTGGCTGAGAAAGTCGAGGATCAGTTGCAGAGTGGGGAGCCAAGTCCTAGGTTTTGGAGCTTTGATATGAGCTTGGCTGGGATTATGGTGTTGAAGACGGAGCTGTAGTCAATAAATAAGTGTCTAATGTAGGAGTCTTTGTTTTCGAGATGCTCTAGGGATGAGTATAGGGCCAGGGAAATGGTGTCTGATGTGGACCGGTTGCAGCGGTATGCGAATTGCAGTGGATCAAGGTGTTCTGGGAGTATGGAGGTGATGCGCTTCATAATCAACCTCTCGAAGCACTTCATTACGACTGAAGTCAGGGCCACTGGTCGGTAGTCATTGAGGCACGTTGCCTGGTTCTTCTTTGGCATCGGTATGATGGTGGTCTTCTTGAAGCAGGTGGGGACCTCGGAATGGAGTAGGGACAGGTTAACGATGTCCGCGAACACCTCTGCCAGCTGGTCCGCGCAGGCTCTGAGTGCACGACCAGGGGTCCCGTCCGGGCCCGTCGCCTTCAGAGGGTTCACTTTCAGGAAGGCCGATCTGACTTCGGAAGCTGTGATGGTGGGTATGGGTGAATTGTGGTCTGATGGGGCACTCGACAGCGGATTGTTGGTTACCTGCTCGAACCGAGCATTGAATGCATTGAGTTCAGCGGGGAGGGGTGCGCTGCTGCCAGAGAAAGTGCTCGGCTTCGCTTTGTAGCCCGTTATGTTGTTTAGTCCTTGCCACAATCACCGAGAGCCTGCCTGTGACTCTAACTTGGTTTGATATTCTATCTTGGCATCTCGGGTGGCTTTGCGGAGGTCATACCTGGATTTCTTGTATCGGTCAGGGTCATCTGACTTGAACGCCTCAGATCTGTCCTTCAGTAGGGAGTCAATCTCGCAATTGAGCCATTGTTTCCGGTTGGGGAACGTACTTACTATTTTCTTTGGCATGCAGTCGTCCACACATTTGCTGATGAAGTCTGCGATGGTGGTGGCATACTCATTTAAGTTGGTTGCTGAGTTCTTAAATATGGACCAGTCCACAATCTCTAAGAAGTCACGTAAGAGCTCTTCTGTTTCCTCGGACCAGCACTGCATGACCTAGCTGGATTCTCCCGCTTGAGTTTCTGTTTGTATGCCGGGAGAAGGAGTACCGTCTTATGGTCTGATTTCCCAAAGTGCGGTCAGGGGATGGAACGGTAGGCGCCCTCGATTTTTGAGTAGCAGTGGTCAAGAGTGTTGACGCCCCTGGTGGGTCAGGGCATGTGCTAGTGGAATTTTGGCAGTACACTCTTGAGGTTGGCCTTGTTGAAGTCTCCGGCCACGATGAACAAGGCCTCCGGGTGTTCTGTTTCGTAGTTGTTTATAACTGTGTACAGTTCGTCCAGGGCCTTCCTCACTTCTGCCTGGGGTGGGATGTAGACCGCTGTGATAATGGCTGAAGTGAACTCACGTGGAAGATAGTATGGGCGGCACTTCACGGTCAGGTATTCCAGGTCCGGGGAGCAGTAGGTCGCCAGGGTCGTCACATCCAAGCACCAGGAGGAGTTGATGAGGAGGCACACCCCTCCACCCTTCGCTTTGCCTGATGACACGGTGCGGTCCACCCGGTGAATTGAGAAGCCTTCAGGCTGTATGGCACAGTCCGGTGAGGCAGGGGTGAGCCATGTCTCTGTGAAACAGAGCACACACTGGCAGAGTGGTTAGCATTGCTGCCTCATAGCACCAGGGATCCGGGTTCAATTCCAGCCTTGGGTGACTGGCTGAGTGGAGTTTGCACCTTCTCCCTGTGTCTGCGTGGGTTTTCTCCGGATGCTCCGGTTTCCTCCCACAGTGGATTGGCCATGCTAAATTGCCCCTTAATGTCCAAAGATTATGCAGGTAAGGTGGGGTTACGGGGATAGGGGCAGGGGAGTGGGTCTAGGTGGGGTGCTTCTTCAGAGGGTCGGTTCAGACTCAATGGGCTGAATAGCCTCCATCCGCAGCGCTGTAGGGATTCTTTGGTTCTACAGACAAGGAGATTCACTTTAGAATTGTATTCCTTTGTTTCATTCTGATAAAATTGTGTTCATCATGTAGATGTAGTACAATCTCAGTTATTACTGTAATTGGGGAATATCAAAGCAGACAGTCCAAAAGATGTGCAGGTTAGGTGGACTGGCCATGCTAATTAGTCCCTAGCTGAGTTTAAGGGTATAAGGTGGGGTTTGGGCCTAGGTGCGATGCACTTTCAGAGCGTTGGTGCAGATTCGATGGGCCAAATGGCCTCCGCCTGCACTGTAGGGATTCTATGATTCAATGATAGTGATTATTGACAAGAAAACAAGAGTTGATCATGCGTGTACAAACACAGCAATACTATAGACACTGCAATAAAAATATTGACAAAAGTATTACCATGTTTATTTTATAAAAGAAGGCACACTAGACATAATAGAAAAAATGTTAGTTGGTTGTTTAAAGACAAGGAGCGGGATTCTCCGACCTCCCGCCGGTTCGGAGAATCGGCGGGGGGCGGTGTGAATCCCGCCCCCGCCGGCTGCCGAATTCTCCGGCGCCGGGGTTTTGGCGGGGCAGGAATCGCGCCGCACTGGTCGGCGGCCGCTAGCAGCAGCCCCCCTCCCCGGCGATTCTCTGGCCCACGATTAGACCTGGTACTTACTGGCAGGACCTGGCTCTGCGGGCGGCCTCCAGGGTCCTCGGCGGGGCGCGGAGGGATCTGGCCCCAGGGGGTGCCCCCACGGTGGCCCGGCTCGTGATCGGGGCCCACCGATCCGCGGGCGGGCCTGTGCCGTGGGGGCACTCTTTCCCTCCGCACCGGCTGCTGTGGACCTCTGCCATGGCCGGTGCGGAGACGAACCCCCCCTGCGCATGCACTGGGATGACGCCAGCACACGCTGACGCTCCCGTGCAGGCGCCAACTTTCGCCGGCTGGCGGAGGCCCTTTGGCGTCAGCTGGCGCCGGCCTAGTCCCTGAAGGTGCGGAGGATTCCACATCTTCTGGACGGCCCGAGGCCGGAGTGGTTCACGCCACTCCTCGGCGCCGGGATCACCCACCCCTCCGGGTAGGGGAGAATCCTGCCCAAGATGTCACATGCATGTTTATTAAAAAATATATTTATTAAAGATTTTACATATTAAACATAACGACCCGAAATAATGAAACATAAATACACCATAGAAGAGAGAAACAAAAAAAAAAACAAGACACACATTAACTTTAACACAGAAAACTAAACTAAATCCCCTTACAGCAGATGGTGACTAACACCTTAAAAAGGGAATTAATGGTTGCCATCTCAGGTAGAACCCCTCCAACTGTCGAACCCAGCCAAGCTGAGGCACTAGGTGGAGTAGGAGACCTTCACCCAAGCAGAATCCGCCTCCGGGTTACCAACGAGGCAAAGGTGAGGACATCCGCCGTTGCCCCAGACTGAAGCACAGGCCAATTCGAGACCCCAAATATGGCCACCAGCTGATATGGATCTAAATCTACCCGGAGTATCTCCGACATGGTGTTAAAAAAGCGGCCCAAAAGCTTATCAACTTGGGACAGGACCAGAACATATGTGTACGATTAGCCGGCCCGCGAGAGCAGTGCTCACACTTATCCTCAACTCTGGAGAAAAGTCGCTCATTCTAGCTCTGGCCAGGTCCATCCTGTGCAAGACTTAAATTGAATCAAGCTCAGCGAGCACATGACGACGTGGAGTTGACCCTGTGGAGGGCGTCACTCCACGCCTGCCCATTAAGAATGGGACCTAATTCGCCCTCCCATTTCGTCCTCAACCTCACACAACGGAACAGAATCCGTTGAATGGACATGGCCATATATGTCCGAAATAGACCCCCGTCTGGTCTAGCTAGAGCCAAAATCATCTTCAACAGGGAAGAAGGTGGTGCCAAAGGAAAGAGGGGAAAGCCTTGCAAAAAAAAATTGTGAATCTGAAATTCCCTGAAAAGACTAGAACCGGGCAGTTGAAATTTCTCAGCCAATTCCTTAAAGCTAGCAAACCTCCCCTCCACGAACAAGTCTCCAAACCTCTCCGGACCCTTCCCCTCCAAGGACTTAAACGTCGAGTCCAAACCAGCTGGTAGGAAAAGATGATTATTGCAGATGGGGGTTAGCGAAGTCAAGGAGCAGCGCTTGAAATGTTGCCTGAACTGCTTCCAAGCTCTCAGGGTGGAGACCACCACTTGGATTCGAGGAAAATCTCACCAGGGAAAAGGCAACGGTGCAGTAACTATCGGAGGAAGACTAGAAGCAGTGCAGGAGTTTGCTCCCATTTGTCGCCATATGGAACCGGGATCACTAAACCACAACAATATCTTCTGAATATTGCCCAATGGTAAAACAATAAATTTGGTAGGGCCACGCACCCTGATTGTCTGTCTCTTTGGAGTACAACCCCATGATTCTGGGAGTCTTCCCCACCCAAATAAAAGAGGACATCAATTTGTTGACTTTCGTAAAAAAAGGACTTGGGGAGAAAAATGTGGAGACACAGAAAAAGAAATATAAATCACGGGAGCACGTTCATTTTGATAGTCTGAGCCCTACCCATCAAGGATACGGTGAGGCTATCCCACCTCTGCACGTCTGATTTTACTGTCCACCACAGTAGTGTAATTTAATTTATGAAGTGAGGCCCAGTTGTGAGCCACCCAGATCCCCAGGTAACGATCACCAGTCTTTGGCAAAACGAAAAGGTAATGTCCCCAGTTGGGCTCTCCTCCCAGGGAAGTTGACCGGGAAACATTCACTCTTGCCCAAGTTCAGAAAAGGAGCCATAAATATGGAGCAACTTCATTATCTCGACAATGGAGGGCACCGGATCCGTAATATAGAGAAGTAGGTCAATTGCATAAAGGGGCTGGTTTAGCACAGTGGGCTAAACCGCTGGCTTGTAATGCAGAACAAGGCCAGCGGCACGGGTTCAATTCCTGTACCGGCCTCCCTGAACAGGCGCCGGAATGTGGCGACTGGGGGCTTTTCACAGTAACTTCATTGAAGCCTACTTGTGACAATAAGCGAGTATTATTATTATTATTATTATTATTAGGATACCTGATGCTCCACCCCTCCCCGATTTATCCCCCTCCACTTAACAGAGGACATCGGTGCTATAGCAAGTGGCTCTATTGCTAAAGCAAACAAGAGCAAGACCTTAGACATCCCTGTCTCGTGCCCCTATTCAACGAAAAATAACCAGAGTTCAGGACACTCATATGCAGTGGGGGCCTTATACAGTAGCCGGATCCAAGAAATAAATTTGTGGCCAAAACCGAACCTCCCACTCCACTCCATTGAATGCTTTTTCAGCAGCTAGGGAAGCAGTCAACAATCACCTGTGGTTCGGGCACCAAGGAAGGGAAAAGAACAACATTTAGCAGGCGGCGTAAATCGGCCGACAATTGTCGACAGAGACCTACACCCTGTTGGGTCTTTGTCCTTCTTAAGAATCAAAGAGATAGAGGCTTGTGTGAGGATGGAGGGCAACAAACCCCAGGATAAGGCGTCGTCAAACATGTCCAGGATTAAAGGCACTACCTGCTCCGAGAACTTCCCATAGAATTCAATTGGGAAGCCATCTGGACCAGGGGCTTTGCCAGTCTGAATAAAACCAATGCATTTTTGAATTTCCTCAGAGTTTAACGGGAATTCCAACTCACCACTTCTCTCCACCTCCACAGTTGGGTTGGATAGGCTATCCAAAAAGTCAGACATGACCAATCCATCCGCCAGAGGTTGCAATCTATAAAGATCACGATAGAATGATTCAAAAGCCTCATTTAATGGGCGGATTAATAGAGGCTTGTGTGAGGATGGGCGGAAACAATCGCTGCACCCCTGGCCCTACCATCAAAACCCGAATGAAAAACCTGTCTTACCTCTTTCACAGCCTGGTTCGGTCTCTGACCCGCAAATGGGTCTTTTGTGAAAACACCACATCAGAGTTTAAGCTGTTAAGGTGAGCAAATACCCTTGGTGGGCCATTCAAATCCCTAACGTTCCAGGTGACCAAACGAATTAGGGGTCTTTCACCTTCCCTCGTTCCGCAGTCAGCCATTTGCGCCAAGAGGAATTACTCAAAGTATACTTAAAAGGTACAGCAAACAGGCCCACCCAAGATAACCACCTAACCAGATCAGAAGACTGAATGAGGGGAAATCTATAGATATCCCACCCAGAGCTAAACCCCACATCTAACAAAGAAACATAAAAATTCAACCCCATAGAGAACAAGAAAATACAAGGACAACCATGAAACCCCAACAATGCAACAATTCAACCCGGCCTTCTTCAGAACCAAAAACCCAATTACACCACGCCCAACTTGTGTTTTTTTACAAGATATTCCGCCTCGCCCAGTGCGCCAAAGAAATAGTCTTTTCCTGCAAAAGTTAATCTAAACCGAGCACGGTAGACCACACTGAACCAGACTCCACCTTTATACAGGGCGGTCTTGGCTCTATTAAACGCAGCCCTCTTCTTCGCCATCTCTGCACCAACGTCTTGATAGAACCTGATGGCGTGGCTTTCCCACTTAAAGTCACGGTGTTTCTTCACCCACTTTAGGACCCTCTCTTTCTCCTTAAAGCTGTGAAACCTCACTTCCGCTGCAATTTTGCCGCCTGGACCTATTCTCTACGCCATTCATCTTGGCCTTCAGCGATTTGTACGCTTTGTCCGCTGAAGACAGCTCCGATTCCAGTGAGGCAATCCAACCACTGTGGCTCGAAATGGCCACTTGCATTTTGTAAGGGGCTGGTTTAGCTCACTGGGCTAAATCGCTGGCTTTGAAAGCAGACCAAGGCAGGCCAGCAGCACGGTTCCATTCCCGTACCAGCCTCCCCGAACAGGCGCCGGAATGTGGCGACTAGGGGCTTTTCACAGTAACTTCATTGAAGCCTACTCGTGACAATAAGCGATTTTCATTTTTTCATTTTCATATCTTTTATCGTGGCTCCATGGGTTTCCACGGTTTTATTGGTTTTCATCAGAACCTCTCGAATGGGGGCCGACGTCTCTTCCATTGAGTTCCGGAGGTCCTCCGCCACAATTCACCTGTGCTTTTCGAACATCTTCGCCAAGGTGCTGGAAAGCACCTCGGCCGTCAGTGGAGTGGCCGGAGGACTGGAGAGTGACTCCGCCATTTTACCTGTCAGACATGTCGACGAACTTCTGCTTTCCACCTTCTTTTCCCTGACGTTTTGGGGCATTTCAGTCAAAGAGGATCCTTATTACATTAATTGTGTGGGTTTCCAAGAGAAAACAGCCTGTGGTATCAAGAAAAGGGGCAAAAGGTGCAGTGCGCTAGTGGGAACCACCTCACGCGTGTCTTCCCCCTACATTATGCCACCGGAAGTCGTCTGTGGCAAAATGTTAAGATAATCAGGAGTCAGGTAACCGGAATGTGGATAATTAACATTCCACACGTTACAGAACGAAACAGGTTATTTAGAAGACTGGTAGATTTCCAGTGACATTGCTCAATATAATAATAATAATATTTATTGTCACAAGTAGGCTTACATTAACACTGCAATGAAGTTACTGTGAAAAACTCCTAGTTGCCACATTCCGGCACCTGTTCGGGTACACAGAGGGAATTCAGAATGTCCAATTAACCTGTGCTTGTTCGGTGAAGTGGGTATGCCATTACAGAGGCTGAGTGCTCAGACATGAGAATGGGGAGAGGGAGTATATCATCACCACAATGTAAATTTAATCTGTGGATTGTGATCTTTTCTTTTTTTATTCTTTCATGGGATGTGGGCATTGCTGGCGAGACCAGCATTTGTTGCCCATTGCTAATTGACTTTGAACTGAGTGGCTTGCTGGGTTATTTCAGAGGGCAGTTACGAGTCAATCACATTGTTCTGGGTCTGGAGTTACATGTCAGCCAGACCAGCTAAGGGTGGCAGATTTAACTCCCTGAAGATTATTAATGAACCAGATGGGCTTTCACGACAATCGATCGTGTTTTCATGGTCATCATTACTGAGACCAGTTTCCTGTTGTAGATTTATTAATTTGAACTGCTGTTCCTAGAGCAATAGCCCTGGGCCTCTGGATTAATAGCCCTGTGACATTACCAGTACTCCACCATCTTTCCAATGCTTGGTTTGTGAGATATGGGACTGGATTTGGAATGTGGAGTTGGGAACCTGACATTTGGATGACTGCCCAGTTCCAACCCCATTCCCGAGCTGCAACAATCTTGCTACTGTTTTCTTTAAATGCAAAAGGTCTAATTGGGCAAGAGGCGAGCTCGGCGCCCCAATTAGTGGTGTCAAGCAGCTCCAAGAACCAGGAGCTGCCTGCCTGACGTCAGCGGCAAAGACAAGTGTTGAGGGCTGCTGCTGGGCAGCTCCTCGCGGTGGAACACGGCAGAAAGCAGTCATGGAGGAGAAGAGTAGGAGTGGCGCTTGTGTCAATGGTTGTTGGACACGAGACTAAATTTAGAAACGAATGCAAAGCAGTTTACCAAGGCCCCATGGAAAATCCAAAAATGTGCATAAGACTGATCGGGCTCGCCAAAAAAACATTTTAAAAATTCCAATTTCTAACTACCAAGCTTCTTATTGAACTCCTAAAAGAGCTTGTGTGGCTGCTAATTGATGCTAACTGCATTTCCCACTCACTCCCCCTCTGCTGACCCTTCCAAAACCTAAACGCCTTGAAAGTGTTGGGGTTCCGCGACAACGTCAGGACCATGATTTTCAACTTCCGCCTGCACCGGATCACAACCCAGTTCAGCAAGTTAGGTAAGGTTAAGCAAAAATGGTTTACAGTCTAAGTTGGTGTCATCCGATGAGTGACATTAGGGCCAGTCTCGATTTGGATTACCGGTTGTAAATACTGGGGCGGCACAGTGGTTAGCACTGCTGCCTCACATTGCCAACGACCCCGGGTTCGATCCCGGCCCCGAGTCGCTGTCCGTGTGGAGTTTGCACATTCTCTCCGTGCCTGCGTGGGTTTCGCTCCCACAACCCAAAGATGTGCAGGGTAGGTGGATTGGCCACGCTTAATTGCCCCTTAATTGGAAAAATCTTTTGTAAATTAAATACTGCGTATGAAGTCAGCGTTGGAGGGATGATTTGAGACTTTGCTTTGTGTCGTGCCCGCTTGTCCTGAAGGCACTTGATGCTATTGTCCTCGAAAGTCGAAATTTCTCTCCATTTAGGTCTGCCCAATGCTGTTTTTTCTGTGTACATTGGGATACAGCTTGCAAACTATACAGAATGTCTGTATATCCAAGTTTGGGATGTCCTGTGCTGCGGATCAATGCTCAGCTGGCTATAGAGTACCGCCTTTGGTATGCGGGACCCCCCATGCTCTTGATGCCAGGTACTCAGCACTTTGCAAAAACCTCAGTGTTGGGGATTTTGTTCTGCCACCTGATGTTGCAAATAGATCTCAACCAGCGGAAATTGAATGTTTCTGGTTGTTTAATGTGATTCCAGTAGGTTGTCCAAGTCTCGCACCCATAAAGAAGTAGTGTAAAAACCACTAGTAGAGTTTGATCTTTGTTTTGAGACAAATTCAGTACTCTTAAAAATCTGTAAGTGAACCTACGAAATGCTGAGCTTGCATTTGCTAGCTGATGATTGTTTACTTTATCCGGCGTAGTGTTATTGGAGAGGATACTGAACAGAGGGTATGTTGTTGAAAGTGACTGTGGGGTCTTGAGGTACATGGCCTGGGGTGGGTTGATACAATATCCCTGCCTTCTTCAGGCTTATTGTCAGGCCAAAGTGTTCTGAGGCAAGGGGAATGCGATTTACAAGCAGCTGAATGTCCTCTAGAGCATTTACTGTGAGAGCGCAGTCACCCCACGAACAAGCGTCCACTCACAAGCTATTTCCTTGTACCGTATATCAAAATTGGTAATTCTGCATTTAATTGCATAAGTAAATAAAATCTTCGAATTCATTTTCTACCTGTTTGTTTTATGATTTCCCCTCTTGTGGCCATCTAAGATTCTCAATTCTGATGGCTGAGTCGTTAACTATTTCGGCATTTCCCTCACTAAACCCCCGTCTTTTCACCTTTTTAAAAAAAGCTTTCTTGGTATCTCTTCGGGCAAGCTTGTGCTCACCCAACTTAAATTCTCTTCCGTGGATTAGCACCTATTGCTCTGCTTTTATCATAGAATTTACAGTGCTGAAGAAGACCATTCGGCCCATCAAGTCTGCACCGGCCCATATTTTACCCATAGTGAATGCCTCCAAATGTTTCTGTATGTTACAGATGCAAGTTGTTACTTTTAGCTTTTGTATCTTCATATTTGTTCACCCACCTTTTCCGTCGTGATCAGTATTTTGAAATGCAGTGGCAAGCTCTGCTTAAAGATTCGTCAAAAATTCATACTGACATTTAAATTGTCCAAAAAGCTAGTCTTCAGAGCTCTTTTCCAGACTGTCAGTGGCAATTTATTTTAATGTTCCTTCAAACTCTAAAATGGTAAACAGGCTGAGCCTAGAATGCAAAGAAAATAAAGAATGTAGTTTTAACTTCATGTCATCTCGAGAATTTATTCTGTGAATGTCAAGAGAATAGCAACATTAATGTCAATGACTTCTACTCCCATGTATTAAAAAGAAAATCACGCCATCAAAGTCCCACTATGTGGTTTAAGCACATAATCGAGGCAGACACTTCAAAGGGAATGGCACAGTCTGTGATGTAACATTAAACCAATACCGTGTCTGCCTATTCAAGTGGAAATTTAAGGAAATCCATGGCACCATTCACATAGGAGCTGAAATTTCTACTGATATCCTGGCAAACAAACCTCAACCCATAGTCCCAGAAATTGATTAGTTGGTAGTTTATCTGATCTACTGTTTGTGGGACATTATTGTGTATTTCTGATTGTATCAGAGGGTCCCCAAACTGGGGCCTGTGAGGTTTACACCAGGGGCTCCGCGAAGCTGATGGCTATCAAGTGACTGGCAAACACCAGTTCCAATACGCAAAGTTTAAAAATAATTAGAGAAATCAAATAGGCCAAGCAGAACAAGGCCTCCTAGAGCCCTGGATGCTGATAGGCTGGCTAGTCAGCCTATCAGCATACAGTGCTCCAAGAGGCTTTACTCTGATTGACCCATTTGATTTATTTGACCTCACTTGCTGGGAAGATAAGCTGACGGCCTAAAGGTTGAGTGTGTGTTTGTGTGTGTGACAGCGTATGTGTTTGTGTGTGTGAGAGCGTGTGTGTGTGTGAGAGTGTGTGTGTGTGAGAGCGTGTGTGTGTGTGAGAGCGTGTGTGTGTGTGTGAGAGCGTGTGTGTGTGTGTGAGAGCGTGTGTTAGTGAGAGGATATGTGTGTGAGAGGATATGTGTGTGTGAGAATGTGTATATGTGAGAGGATGTGTGCGAGAGAGTATGTGTGTGTATGTGTGAGAGGATGTGTGTGTGTGTGAGAGGATGTGTGTGAGAGAGGATGTGTGTGTGTGTATGAGAGGATGTGTGTGTGTGCGAGGATGTGTGTGTAAGGATAAGCGTGTGTAGGTGCGGATGAGATGTGTTTGAGGAGGTGTGTGTGTGTGAGGTTGAGCGTATTTGTGTGTGTGTGACAATGAGGGGTGAATGTGTGTGAGAGAGGACCTGAGGGAGTGAGGTGTGTATGTATGTGTTTGAGAGAGAGAGAGGTGTGTGTGCCAGATATGAGAATCAGCTTTTCAGCATCATTCCTCCCATTGAATAATTTTCATGAATTTTTAATTATTACCAGATTACCCACTCCTAAAGTGGATACTACTTTCAGGGGTTAATGTTAAGGGGCCATTGAGGGTGGTTTGGCCAGAGGTTAATGTGAGAGGGCCATGTAGCTGGCGAATGTATTTGTGCATAATATATTCCTAGATAGAGCTAGAAAAGACTTGTTTAGATTTGGGGCGGGATTCTCTCAGCCCGGGGCCGGGCTGGAGAATCCCTGTGACCGACGCGAATCGCGCCACGCCGCTGGCACGCTGCGGAGAATCGGCGCCATTGGCGCCGGAGTGGTTGGCGCAGCGCCGGTCGGGAGCCGCTCTACGCGGCTGGCCCGCCGATTCTCAGCCGGCCTCTCTGGCTGGGGGCCTCCTTTCTTCCGTGCCGACCCCTGTAGCCCTGCGCCATGTTGCGTCGGGGCCGGCACGTTGAAGGAAGCCACTGCACATGCGTGCGTTGGCGCCGGTGCCACTGCGCATGCGCGGATCCCGCGGCGCCCAGTTGATGCCGGGATCAGCAGCTGGAGTGGTGTGAACCGCTCCAGTGCCGTGCTGACCTTCTGTAGGGGTCAGAATTGCTGATTCTGAGGCCGTGTTGACACCGTCGAGAAACCCGACGTCATTTCCGACAGCGTCAACAATTAGCCTCAGGATCACAGAATCCCACCCTTGATGTTTGTACCTATTTCGCGGCAGGAAAAGGGGTGTCGACATTATGAGAATGCTTGGGGTTCCCCAGTGCCCCTGATAGGTCAATAGGGCTACCACGGTTTGGAAAGTTCGCAAAACCCTTGGTCTACATAATGGTGACTACACTTCAAAACTAATGAAGTTATTTGGTTACTTTGTGATGTCCTGAATATATAACAATAAATCATTAGGTTCAATTTAATTCTTTATCAGATCTTTTTTTAAACTTGTCATTGTTTACTTGCATTGATTATTTTAGAATGATTTTGTCTCAAAACCATTTATGTTGATGACCCTTGTGTTGGAGCAGATTTTACATTAACACCTGAATTGACTAGATTACTGAAGTACTCCACATTATTAACTTCTTTGTAGTTCAGCTCCTTCTCACAAATTAGTAGGTTATCCAAAGCAGCAGTGTCATCAGCACTTAAATTTTAAACAGGTAAAAGAGCTTGATGTTTCAACACGACCTAAAACAGACAAGGGGGAGAACTGTGATGGCTTGAGAAACACTCTTGAGGCTTTCAGTAGTAAAAGAAAAAGGGGTTTATTAACAAAAGGCAAAGGCTGGTATATACAAAAATGCACAACATAATAGGGTGGGTCTGCTCTCTTCAGCTCCGGGATCCACGATGCCCAGCCCCTGCTACAGGGGCCCGTGCAAACTCGCTATTGACCGGGGTTCGAATGCTCCCAGGTGATTGGCCCCGAGCCAGTCACATGGTCCAGCTGGCCTGCCCCCTTAAAGGGGCTGCGCTACCAAAAGTACAAAGAATACTAAAATTATCAAACTTTTTTTAAAAAAGAAAACGAGGGCCTGAATATTTGGGATGGAAGGGTATCTGAATCGTCAGTGGGGGAACATATCCTTCCGATCTGCCTGCTTCACAGCCGTTTCACGCCGCAGGTGGGACTTCGGCCCCTGTCTCAGAAGTATTTCCCACCTTAGAACGCTGACAACCAGTCTGATTGGCTGACAGCGCTCTCATCCCTGCAGCTCCAGGAATGGAATTCTGTTTTGGAGGCTGGTGGCGGGCGCCTTTCCCGTAGGACAAAATGGTGGGATTCCGTGCCAGATTCTGTGTTTGGCACCTCATTAATTATGCACAAGCGAGTTCCCCTCTGAATCATCTGGCGAGTTGGGATGGACGGTGACGCAAAGGAAATCCCGTTCCATCACTTTCACACTTTCCCTACATAAAAACTTGCCAATGGCGTGCATGAAATTCAGGCCAAGGTATTTCAATCGTGTGACTCCTGAAGATCAGTAAATTGGAAAACAGCCAAAATTTGAGTTATGACTTTTTAAGATAAAAGACTTGCAATAGGGGGGCAGCACAGGGGCAGCACGGTAGCCTTGTGGATAGCACAATTGCTTCACAGCTCCAGGGTCCCAGGTTCGATTCCAGCTTGGGTCACTGTCTGTGCGGAGTCTGCACATCCTCCCCGTGTGTGCGTGGGTTTCCTCCGGGTGCTCCGGTTTCCTCCCACAGTCCAAAGATGTGCGGGTTAGGTGGATTGGCCATGATAAATTGCCCTTAGTGTCCAAAATTGCCCTTAGTGTTGGGTGGGGTTACTGGGTTATGGGGATAGGGTGGCGGTGTTGACCTTGGGTAGGGTGCTCTTTCCAAGAGCCCGTGCAGACCCGATGGGCCGAATGGCCTCCTTCTGCACTGTAAATTCTATGATAATTCTATGATAATAGGTTCTGGAATCATTGTCGTCTAGCTGTATTTCCAACAACTAAAGTGTTTTCCAATTTTCTCTGATTGAGAGATACTCTTGGTAATAGCTTTCCAAAGCTAGTTGCAATACTTTGCATTGTTAATAGGGTAATAACAATTGTGGCCAAAGTTATTGTAATTTTTCAATTTTCAAATATAGCCAAGATGTTTCCTTCTCACAGGTTTTACAAAGCTGGCTACAAGATTTCAGAATTATTCTTCAATGTAAAGTGTCCTTGGCAGCTTGCTATTGACTAATATGGTCTGTAATTTTATCACGCGGTAGTACCATTCTGTGGAAATGTGAACAGTGATTGTTTTGAGACTGTTAGAACTTAATGCATCATTGTTTTGTTTTTGATTGCAACAGATGTATTTGAACAAAACGCACAGCATATAAACATTGGTGCAATAATTTGTCCTCTACGTATGTCTCATAATGATCTTCCCTCCTTCCCTTTTTAAAGAAGGTTGCACTGAAAGTAGATCTAATACATTGCCTCACCAATCACTGTAGCAATCATTCAGGACTGATTCAGTGATGGGCCATCCTGGCCCATTTCTTGTCCACTTATTTTAGTATCATTAGCGACCTAAATAAACGTAGATGAAATTACAGCTGCATTCTCTATTTAACCTAGTTCCAAGTGGAGGATTTTGAGTTCTGCATTGAAATCATTCTGTTTAAAACTCCTAAAACATTTATAAAATAATAAATAACTTAAGATCAAAGCCATCAGCTTGAATTATATATTGGAAGCTCTGAAGCCTAACATCTGACTCACATTCTACTCTCTGGTTGCTTGCTCAAGTTGAACCCAGTGCGTGCACATTCACGCTCTCTGGGCAGCGTATCAACCCCACAGCTGCCCATCAAGACGATTGCCAAATTCAACTTAATAACGTCAGCCACATCCATTATGAGCTAACTTTCACTAATGCTGAGACTCCTGTCACCTCCATGCTCAGCCTGTTCAGTTTTTGTCTTGCTAGTCTACTGACACCCACTCAACACAAACTACTACTTTTCAAAACTCCACTATTTCCATGAGATTCTATGACTGTCCATATCCTGTCTCCATTTGCCATATTATTGATTTCAATGTCCTAATACTGTTTACATGCCCCTTCATTGCGTCATTCTATCCTGTTTCCATCACCTTCTCGTGTTTCAACTGGAACCCTCCAATTTTTTGACACTGCCATACTGTGACCCTTCATTCAGTTGATGGCAGAGCTAATAGCTGTAGCTTGAACTCTTTCCCAACACGTGCTCTTTCAGACTCTTACTTTTTCTCTTTCTCTTTCTCCATTTTTGTTCTTTTTTTACCTCCACCACTGGAGGTGGGCAGAGGTAATCTTTTCACCCTGTTTATTGTTTGTTTCTCTGTAAACAATATATCTTGTAAACTAATGGACAGATTTCAATGAAAGAGTAGAGACCGACAAAAAACGGATTCATTTTTGACGAAGTTGTGGATCCTGGAATTTCTTTTTTTAAAACATAAATTTAGAGTACCCAATTCATTTTTTCCAATTAAGGGGCAATTTAGCGTGGCCAATTCACCTGGCCTGTACATCTGTGGGGGCGAAACCCATGCAAACACGGAGAGAATGTGCAAACTCCACACGGACAGTGACCCAGAACCAGGATCGAACCTGGGACCTCGGTGCCGTGAGGTGGCAGTGCTACCCACTGCGCCACCGTGCTGGCATCTGGAATTTCTTAAAGGATCTGCTAAGGTTAGAATCATAGAATCCCTACAGTGTAGAAGGAGGTCATTCGACCCATTGCGTCTGCACCGACCCTCTGAAAGAGCACTCCATCCAAGCCGATTCCCCCGCCCCACCCCAATAGCCCCTTAACCTAAACTACACATCTTTGGACACTAAGGGGCAATTGATTATGGCCAATCCACCTAACCTGCATATCTTTGGACTGCGGGAGGAAACCGCATTGGGACACTGGGTGTATGAGAAGAGATCTAGGAGACCATAAGACATAGGAGTGGAAGTAAGGCCATTCGGCCCATCGAGTCCACTCCACCATTCAATCATGGCTGATTTCAACTCCATTTGCCCGCTCTCTCTCCATAGCCCTTTATTCCTCGAGAAATCAAGAATTTATCAACTTCTGTCTTAAAGACACTCAACGTCCCAGCCTCCACCGCCCTCTGTGGCAATGAATTCCACAGACCCACCACTCTCTGGCTGAAGAAAGTTCTCCTCATCTCTGTTCTAAAGTGACTCCCTTTTATTCTAAGGCTGTGCCCCCGGGTCCTAGTCTCCCCTGTTAATGGAAACAACTTCCCTACATCCACCCTATCTAAGCCATTCATTATCTCGTAAGTTTCTATTAGATCTCCCCTCAACCTCCTAAACTCCAATGAATATAATCCCAGGATCCTCAGACGTTCATCGTATGTTAGGCCTACCATTCCTGGGATCATCCGTGTGAATCTCCGCTGGACCCGCAGACAGAACAAAGTCAATAAATTCTCTCAGTAAAGAAAAGTTCTGTGTCTTGGTTTTGACTTCTTCACCCATCGGCTTGGATTCTATTAATGCCCAGCTAATTATTTAACTATTTAACATTTCTCCAACATAATAGCCATTTATTCAAGATATTTGATCTCCGTCTTCCTCACCACATGACATTGTTTTCTCTTGTCAATAAAAATGAAATCCTACACATTGCTTGAAAGAAACTACACACATATTGTTTTTGAAAGGCCACTATTTAACTTAAACGCATTGCTCCAGTTAGAAGCCTTTCTCCTACTATACAAGTGTCTGCATCAGAAATATCTTTCAGGTAAATATTTAATCACCTCTGAAGACTTATGGGGGTATGCAGCTGGTGTCTCAGTGGTGTAGGCACCACAATACAAGGAACATCATGACAAAATATGCAAAGCATAATAGAGGGTACCAAGTCTAAGCTGGTGTTGAGTGAAATGATATGATCATTCAGTGAAGAACATACAAATTCCGCAGACAACTACCCAAGGCTGTAATTGAATCCGGGTCGCTGGCGCTGTGAGGCAGCTGTGCTAACTACTGTACCACCGTGACACCCACAGGTAGGAGATGGGACAAAGTGACCTTTTTAAAGAAAATTGTAGGTTGTTTGATTTAGAATGTTGTTGATTATTTTGGAATGTTGTGGGTTGTCTTAGCTGTTGTGGTGCAATTTGACGAAGCTGTCAAAATGTGAGCAGAGCTTTCAGAGCAGGTTGTTGTGTTTGTGGATTGGCCTGAAGCCTTCTCATTGCGATGGAAACTCTTGATAAAATGTTTTTAGTACAGCTTTGCCTTTACAGAGCATCAACCAGGCAGGGAAAAGACGCTATGAAGAGCTACTTAATTGTAATAACATTTGTGTTACCACAGTGTGGCTAAGATACACGCTCTACTGAGTGCCCTCTTTGCTTGCTTCCTTTCCTATTTGGCTTTTCCCTTTTTCGATTACTTCCTGTCTCTTCCAACATTATTTTACATATTTTCTCTTTCTCTCTCTCTCTTTCTTTCCTCCTTCCTTCTCTGAAAAATCCTTCTGAATATCTATTTCTCCAACAGGCTCCTTCCTCCCAGTCCCTGAACAGTCAATTCTCCTTTCTCTGCCTCTTTCTCCCCCAGTGCCACCACTCCCCTTTTGAAGCATCTCTTGAGATGCTTTGCCATATTGAAAACATTTTCTAAGTGCATTTTGCTGCTGGTTGTGAGACAAATTGTTGAAGAAATTCTATATAGATAAGTGCAAGTCTAGTCAATAAAGCAAACAATGATTATTTATATTGCAAATTGGTAGAATGTCAGTTTGAGATTAGGCCGCAGCTTAAATGCTGCTCTCAACGGTAATAATAATAATCTTTATTAGAGTCACTATCAGGCTTACATTAACACTGCAATGAAGTTACTGTGAAAATCCACTAGTCGCCACATTCCAGCGCCTATTCGGATACAATGAGGGAGAATTCAGAACGTCCAATTCACCTAACGAGGATGTCTTTCAGGACTTGTGTGAGGAAACACCTCCCGGAAGAAACCCACGCAGACACGGGGGGAACGTGCAGACTCCGCACAGACGGTGACCCAAGCGGGAAGCGAACCTGGGACCCTGGTGCTGTGAAGCAACAGTGCTAACATGCCGCCCAGAACAGAATTAAACCCTTTCGGTTTTAGAGAGGAACTGCGCGTGTGCTGGGGTATTTTAAAAACGACAGATAATTACACTTCCAAATTCCAAATTGTGTGTTAACCAGTTTTTGTACCTTGTTTTTTTAAAGATTTGTTTTGCAATAAGTCAATCATTCTGAGTTTATTGAAAGACGCCTGGTTAAAGTCTCCTCTGTTCTGGGTCTAACTAGCAAGGGTAAACAATTGGCCATTTTGGTGAGTGAATTAAGCATTTACACTAATGTTGTGACCTGTGGAGTAATGGGGCTAGGCAGACTGCATACCCCACCCATCAGAATCGTAACATATTTGACTTTACTCTCATTTAACCACTTCAGTATTTATGTTATTAAACTCTGTAATTCGTGAGCAACCTACCCCGTTTTGTTAGTCCAGGTTGAATGTTGGTATTTCCATAATTTGCTGGTGACCATGAAGTAAACTGCCATTGGACTGCTTGCGTGTCAGATACATAACTCCCCACACCTTTGCTAGATAACCATTGTTGAAGCATTTTTTTAAAAATCAACCATTGGTAACTGTTGCAGAGAAAAGTACAGCTATTCGACCTTAGTGTACTTCATTCTTCCACTCATGGGCTGGTTTAGCACAGTGGGCTAAATAGCTGGCTTGTAAAGCAGACCAAGGCCAGCAGTGCGGGTTCAATTCCCGTACCAGCTTCCCCTATCAGGCGCCGTAATGTGGCGACTAGGTGCTTTTCACAGTAACTTCATTTGAAGCTTACTTGTGACAATAAGTGATTTTCATATCAATGTTTTTCATATGAGAAACCAGACGAAGACTCTTGGAGTAAAGGATCCAGTTTATTTACAAGCCATAACGAGGGCTCTCGGCGTTTCAATGAAGACATCAAAAAGCCCAGATTTAATAAGAATACAGAGTTATACTTCAAGATTCGATTACAAGAAATTAGCATCTGCCAATTACTTGTTACCAGTTATCTGTGTCCAATTAGGACTATTGATTAAGATTACATCATGCATATTGTATGAGAATAATTAACCAATCACATCACATGCTTAATTAAACTATCCAATCATCACAAAGGCAAGTATGTTGGTTTGTAGTCAGTGATATTGGTGGGGTGTAGCCATCAATCCTTCCTCCTCTGCTGTTTAATGGCTCTTGTCGAGGCACGGATGCTGTCTATCAGCCCTCCCTGCTTGTTATCAGCAGACACACTGGCGTCATCCCAATGGTACCCTGTTACACATTGTTGAGTAGACCTTGAATTCTAACATATGCAGTTTCTCTGCCCGGCTTCTCAGAGGCAAATTGTGTCTTTGTAATGCCTGTCATAATTGACAACTCCCACAGTCCGAACTAAAGAATTTAACTTCCCTGGTAAAATGGAACTGGAGATATTAAACAGGTTCTGATATCTAAAGATGCCCAAATTGCCCTCCAACAACTTAAACTACACCAAAGGCCAGGGTGTTGCTTGAATGGCATATCCTCAGCATCAACCAATCGTGTTGATGTAATAGGATATCTGCATAAAATCAAAGACGCAGATTAAATTGATTCACATAATTTCATTGTCTATATTTATAACTCATTCCGGAAACTTTAATAGTTCCAAGCATCAAACTTGCATGCTCATTACAATGCTGCTTTAAAAACAATCTGAAAAACCTATAGTTTCTTTTGGAAATGACTGCCTGTGGTTAGTAGTGGTGCTACTGAAAATTGCGTGGGAGGCATTACATAACCAAGAAAATCTAACTTGTGCTGCTGAAGGTTACCATAGCAACTGCATTAAAGTACTGGTATAAAGTATATGTATTAGGCATATTTGAATAGCTTTCCTGTAGGAATGAAAATAAAAATATATACCTTCCCATGGACAACTCAATAACAGTAATCTGCCTCAGACCTTAAGTATTACATTGTAGACGGTATTTGTTTAGCTTTGCAATGAAATGGTTGGAGGGCTAGCTTAGGGAATATTTGCCATTTAGATGTGTCAAAATTTTGTATTCACAACACAGTTGTTTTACAGGGGAACATGACATGCAAATCTTCATTATTATTGCTTGGATGAGTTTTTTAAAAACTCCTCACCACATGATTTGAGTGACTCTTATCAGATAGGTTCAAATAAATTGTCCACCCTGAGTTCCACTATGGGAAAAGTAAGCACATGGCACTGACTTATTGTGCAGGATTTCCGATGTTGAAGGGGTTTGGGAGGGTGGGGGGGGGAGGCTGGGGCCAACTGCAGACCATTCTCAGATGTACTTCTGACAGGACAAGCCCTTGTATTGACTGGTTCCTCTCCCCTGGGTAATGTAAAGTTAATTTTGCTGGTGAGCCATGTGCAAATGGCATTTAAGTCTTTGAATGTTCGACCCACATTGTCTTTTGGGGACAATGTTACAGCAGCTTTTTTCTCAGGGTGGCAGGGAGAGAGAAAGAGTTATGTCAGAGGCCACAGTGCGAAACAGTACCATACAAACCCCGATTTGTTTTTTTTTAAATGCAAAGTCTAATTTCAATGATACATGAGTCTCTAAGCTGTTTGTTCAGCAATGGGTACAGGTGCAGTTTAGGCGTGGCCATGCTAAATTGCCCCTTAATGTCCAAAAGCATATTGGGTGGGACTACTGGGTTACGGGGATAGGGTAGGTACGTTACTCTTTCCAAGGGTCGGTGCAGACCCGATAGGCCGAATGGTCTGCTTCTGCACTGTAGATATTCTATTAGCATTTATGATGCAAAGATGTAACTTCTTTTGACTGGCAATCCTTTGAAAGAGAACTTCCTTCTCTCATTCTAATGTGATAGTAAGTTGTTTGCCTTGTATGGTACATATTCCAGAATCAGGTAATGATTTTGCCGCAATGTCATTCTTCATTTAAATCGGTGATGGACAACCTCAGCTAGTGAGTGGCCTCCTTCATCTCAATGGGCCACAGGTTTGAAATCGGGCATGTGCTCTAACGATGACCCCATGAATAAGATTGAATGCATTTGATACATATCAAATATTTCATGAGTTATAGAAAATGCTAAATCATTCATATATTAATAGAACTGTCATCAAATTCAAATGGGAAAACAAAATAAATATTTGCGCTTATGTAGGTAAATTGCAATTTACCTTGCTTATCGAAGCGAGTACCAGCTACAAGTAAATGTTACACATTTCTTAATTACATAGATATGTGTGTGTTTTAGGCATTTATTTTATATTTATTTATTTTTATTTCCCTTGATTTACCTTGACTAACAAATCCTACTGCCCTCGATAATCTTTATTACTGCTGTTATAAAAACTTCATTCTTAAGAAAATCTTACAGTTACAAATAAATTGTACCAATATTGAAAGATAAATGAGAAAAGGGCGGCATGTGGTGCAGTGGTTAGCACTGGGTCTGCGGCGCTGAGGACCCGGGATCGAATCCCGGCCCTGGGTCACTGTCCGAATGGAGTTTGCAAATTCTCCCCATGTCTGTGTGGGTCTCACCCCCACAACCCAAAGATGTGCAGGGTAGGTGGATTGGCCGCGCTAAATTGCCCCTTAATTGGTAAAAAAAAATAATTGGGTACTCTAAATTTATTTTAAAACAGAAAAATGAGAAAAACAAGTAAAATATTCAGCAACCAATCATTCCAACTTCATCGTTGTTTCTCACTCTCATTTATTTCACGGGCTCCACTCGCGACCTCCTTCTTTCTCACGACCTTTTATCTCCCGGCTTCATTCTCACACTCGCAAACTCCACTCTCTAAACAAAATGTTTTGCAGGCCCCAGTCAAAATGATTTAAATGATTCTCCATTTTAGTTATGTATTTATATTGTCCACATCTCAAGCAAACACACCTCTTTTCCCACAGTGTAAAGATAATCTGTCTCTCAGTTTCTCACTGATTGAAAGAACTTGGGCTGGATTCTCCGATTGTGGGGCTATGTCCCCACGCCAGCGTGGGAATGGTGGTGTTTTACGCCAGAAAAACTGGCGCAAAACGGGCACCGACTCCCGGTTTTGCTGGGGGCTAGCAGGACGGCAGCGTAGAGCACCCGGCTCTAGCTTTTGGCCAACTATACCAAAATTCGGCAGGAGCTGGGGAATGTGGATTGGGAGCAGCTGTTTGAAGGTAAATCCACATTTGATATGTGGGAGGCTTTTAAAGAGAGATTGATTAGATTGATTGATGTGTAAATGAGGGATAGAAATGGCAAGATTAGGGAACCATGGATGACAGGTGAAATTGTGAGACTAGCCAAGAGGAAAAAGGAAGCATTCATAAGGTCGAGGCGACTGAAGACAGACAAAGCTTTGGAAGAATATTGGGAATGTAGGACCAATCTGAATCAAGGTCAAGTCGGCATAAGGAGGGCGGATGTGTTGGGTATTTTAAAAGGCATTAAGGTGGACAAGTCCCCAGGTCCGGATGGGATCTATCCCAGGTTACTGAGGGAAGTGAGAGAGGAAATAGCTGGGGCCTTAACAGATATCTTTGCAGCATCCTTGAATACGGTGAGGTACCGGAGGGCTGGAGAATTGCTAAAGTTGTCCCCTTGTTTAAGAAGGGTAGCAGGGATAGTCCAGGTAATTATAGACCGGTGAGCCTGACCTCAGTGGTAGGGAAGCTGCTGGAGAAGATACTGAGGAATAGGATCTATTCCCATTTGGAAGAAAATGGGCTTATCAGTGATAGGCAACATGGTTTTGTGCAGGGAAGGCCATGTCTTACCAACTTAATAGAATTCTTAGGGCTGTAGATGTCATATACATGGACTTCAGTAAGGTGTTTGATAAGGTTCCCCATGGTAGGCTGATGGAGAAAGTGAAGTCTCATGGGGTCCAGGGTGTCCTAGCTAGATGGATAAAGAACTGGCTGGGCAACAGGAGACAGAGAGTAGTAGTGGAAGAGAGTTTCTCAAAATGGAGAACTGTGACCAGTGGTGTTCCACAGGGATCCGTGCTGGGACCGCTGTTGTTTGCGATATACATAAATGATCTGGAGGAAGGTATAGGTGCTCTGATTAGCAAGTTTGCCGATTACTCTAAGATTGGTGGAGGAGCAGATAGTGAAGGGGACTGTCAGGGAATAGAGCAGAATATAGATAGATTGGAGAGTTGGGTGGAGAAATGGCAAATGGAGTTCAATCCGGGCAAATGCGAGGTGATGCATTTTGGAAGATCCAATTCAAGAGCGAACTATACGATAAATGAAAAATCCCTGGGAAAATTGATGTACTGAGAGATCTGGGTGTTTAGGTCCATTGTACCCTGAAGGTGGCTGCGCAGTTCGATAGAGTGGTCAAGAAGGCATACGGCATGCTTTCCTTCATCGGAAGGGGTATTGAGTACAAGAGTCGGCAGGTCATGTTACAGTTGTATCAGACTTTGGTTCGGCCACATTTGGAATATTGCATACAGTTCTGGTTGCCACATTACCAAAAGGATGTGGATGCTTTGGAGAAGGTGCAGAGGAGGTTCACCAGTATGTTGCCTGGTATGGAGGACGCTATCTATGAAGAGGGGTTGAGTAGATTAGGATTATTTTCATTAGAAAGACGGAGTTTGAGGGTGGACCTCATTGAGGTCTACAAAATCATGAGAGGTATAGACAGAGTGGATAGCAAGAAGCTTTTTCCCCAGAGTGGGGGACTCAATTACTAGGGGTCACAAGTCCAAGGAGAGAGGGGAAAAGTTTCAGGGAGATATACGTGGAAAGTTCTTTAAGCAGAGGGTGTGAGTGCCTCGAACACCTTGCCGGCGAAGGTGGTAGAGGAGGTCACGATAGCGTCATTTAAGATGTACCTAGACAGATACATGAATGGGCAGGGAGCAGAGGGATACAGATCCTTAGAAAATAGGCGACAGTTTTAGATAGAGGATCTGGATTGGTACAGGCTTGGAGGGACGAAGGGCCTGTTCCTGTGCTGTAATTTGTCTTTGTTCTTTGATACGTCCTGGAGAATTGCCGGATCCGTGGCCGCGCACGCGCTGGGCGACGGCTGCGCCATGCTACATGGCGGCCGCCGCTCATGGACCCGGCCCGCAAAATAGTCCCCCCCTTTCTGCAGGCTCGTGCGCCCGGGACCAATTCCCCACAGTGCCCCCAGCCCCGAATAATGTCTCTTTCCCCCCCCCCCCCCCATCCGCGGATCAGCCCTCCCCCGACTGGCGGCGCTGGGCTGAGTCCGCAGCCGTCACGCCGAGTTTGCGACGGGTGAGACCATGCGAGACCCACGCCGTTGGGAACTCGGCTGGTCGGGGTGGTGGATCATCGGGGGCGGGCCTCAGGTAATGTCCTGAGGCCGTCGATACGTGGTACTGGGGGCGGATCATCGCGAAAGCGGCGCCCGATTTCGCCGGAAGCTTGGATTCTCTGGCTGGTCGCCGAACACGATTTTGGCGTTGGCGACTAGAGAATCCAGCCCCTTGCTTTAAAAGTGGCACCTCTGACAATGTAGCACTCCTCAGTAATTCGCATTAAGTCATGTGAATTTGAACCCACAATCTTTTAACTTGTGGCTTACAATGGAGCAAATGTTTTACTTAACCATTTATGGAAATTAAGGCATTGATACATCGCAGCGTAAGTTGTAAGTTACAGTTGAGGATTGCTGTTCAGAAAAATCCACTGCTCTTCTGGTTTAAAATGACAGTCTCTTGTAATGCATGAGCCACTGCTTATAGTATTTGATGCATCTGATTGTATAGCAGGTCATCATCCCCATCGAAGAGAATCATTGGGAGAGACAATTGATCGCATCGTGTCACTTCCGGCAGAATCGCACGACACAGTCTTAACTCAAACAAAAACAGAAAATTCTGGACAATCACAGCAGATCTGACAGCATCAGTGGAGAGAGAAGGAAGCTAACATTTAGAGTCTGGATGACCCTTTGTCAAAGAAGAAAGTCATCCAGACTCGAAACGTTAGCTCTCTTCTCCACAGATGCTGTCAGATCTGCTGTGATTGTCTAACATTTTTGTTACTGTTTCAGATTCCTGCATCCGCAGTAATTTGCTTTTACAATTTTCACTCAATTCTCCCTGGGGCAGGCAGGGCTGTGCGTAGCTATCTGCATGGTCCAGACAGCATTCTTGAGCGATACCATTGAAGAATACCAACACTGCCTTTCGCCAGGGAATAGGGGGAAGTCTGTGTCGCCATGCGAGCAAATTTCGACCCCATTATCTTAACTAGTTCTGGATGGAAGAGGTCTGTGTTCACGAGGCAAACAGATCACCGTTTTAGTTTTCAACAAATTGAGCAGCATTTAACAGGCAAACCAGAATAAACCGAAATGACGACTTGAGCGCCTTCCACTCTGACCCCCTCTGATTCTCAAACTCAGTCCCCAATTTGTCTGCATTTTGCTGCATTGTAGCCTCCAAACTTTTCCAGTGGTTGGGAGTAGAGTTATTAACCCTCCAGGATTGTCCTGGAGTCTTTAATAATGAACGGTTGACCTCCTGGACACTGCCTCAAGCAATCTAGAAGAAAGATCACAGAAAAGTGATGATTCTTTTTTCATTTTCTCTGGGCAGTTTTATTTATTAATTCTAAAAATGTTGGAGACGGGGAGCGAGAGGTGAAGGCTTTCGGACAGTGGTTGGCCGTGAGAGCCATTTGATAAAATCTCTGGGAATATGTCCAACCTGAATTTCTATTCATGAGTTGTTGTGGTATGCTTAAATTGTTTCATCACCTCTCTTTTCGTCCACACAGGAAGAGAAAGGAGATTATACGTATGCAGAAAGAATTCGCATCCCACTCAACCACGGGTGTTTGTTAGTAATGGAAGGGGAAACTCAGAAGGATTGGCAGGTGAGAAACATACTAAGAGTCTCTAAGCAATAGACCAGATGTTCCAGTACAGAATACTCCTCAAATAAAAATGGTTTCTCCGCCAGGTAGCCTCAGCATTTGCAAGCACAAGGACCCACGGCTGGTACTGTGCGGTTGCACTTTCCTGCAGGGGGATAGAAAAAGAAAGATTTGCATTTTGATAGTGCCCTACGTGACCTTTGGATGTCTCAAAGCACTTTAAATCACACAGGGTCGCTTTTGTAGGACACCGTGCGGCCAATTTGTGCACAGTAGGAACCCATAAATGGCACCTTGGGGAAGAAAAGTGTGAATAGGACTGGCATTCCTGATGCATCCCAGGCAACCTTAATTTATCTCACATTAATTTACTATGAATTTGCAAAACATTGTAATTAGCTGTAATGGGCAGTGGCTGTAAGGGGCGGCACGGTGGCACAGTGGCTAGCACTGCTGCCTCACAGTGCCAGGGACACTGGTACAATCCCACTTTGGGTGACTGTGTGGGGTTTGCATGTTCTCCCCGTGTCTGCGTAGGTTTCCTCCGGATGCTCTGGTTTCCTCCCACGGTCCAAAGGTGTGCAGGTTAGGTGAACTGGCCATGCTAAGTGTCCAATAATGTGAAGCTTAGGGGGGTTAGGGAAATAGGGTGGGGGAGTGGGGCCTAGATGAGGTGCTCTTTCAGAGGGTTGGTGCGGACTCAACGGCCTACAAGATGCACTGCAGCAATTCACCAAGGCTCCTTCGGTAGCACATTCCAAACCCGCGGCTACTACCACCTATAAGGACAAGGCATCAGCTGCACGGGAATATCACCACCTGCATGTTCCCCTCCTAGCCACACACCATCCTGACTTGGAACTATCTCGCCGTTCCTTTACGGTTGCATCAAGATACTGGAACTCCCTCTCTAACAGCACAGTGGGTGTACCTACACCATAGGGACTGCAACGGTTCAAGAAGGTGGCTCGCCACCCCCTTCTCTTTTTTAAAATAAATTTAGAGTACCCAATTAGTTTTTTTCCAATTAAGGGGCAATTTAGCGTGACCAATCCACCTACCCTGCACATCTTTGGGTTGTGGGGGTGAAACCCATGTAAACACAGGGAGAATGTGAAAACTCCACACAGACAGTGACCCAGAGCCGGGATCGAACCTGGGACCTCGGCGATGTGAGCAGCAGGGCTAACCCACTGTGCCACCGTGCTGCCCCGGCCACCCCCTTCTCAATTGCAATTAGGCATGGGCAACTAATGCTGGCCCAGCGAGCAACGCCCACATTCCACAAAATAAGAAGACGAGGAAACTGAGTGAGTAATTCACCCTGCCTCTTTGCCCAGGTTTTGTTTCAACGTCTGCAATCACATTTTGCTCTATTTATTCACAGCTGTGAATACATTCTGTGCTCCAACAACAGAAGAATTATGGTACATTTGGTTTGATTTTGTACATATTAATTGTCTTATCTGCAGAGTTAAGTCTTTATGAAGCATGTTATTTATTTGAGTGAACCACAAAGGTATTCTCTGAACGTAAAGCTGAACAAACCTTCGAGAACAGCGGTTAAGGTGCTTCATTGCTATTATTGCATCAATGGACTCGGGTACCTAAAAATCTGCTGCCCCAATTATGTGTGTGTATGAAATCTACATGGTCAGTTCTTAGCTAAGATACTGTCTGGAATGTCCCATTTCAAAATCTGTGACTATGTAAAAGCAACTCAAATCTACCTTGTTTTTGCCAGTCTTAGACTGAAAACTGTGAAATCCCACACTAATTATTAATCCTCACAATTAAACAACAGCTTGCGTTTATATCAGGGTTGCCATGTAATCACAATTATCCCCCGTGATTAATGCAGTAAATCTTCTTTCGATTAATATTTTCTGCACATTAAGTGCAGAGGTTGTGCATCAAAAATCTTGGGGCTGCCTTCAACCTTCAGTACGACTCATCATAAGCTTCTGGGCATGTGTGATACTTACCTTCTGCGTATGTGTGCTGTTGCCAGGGAGACAGCAGAGTGTGAGTACAGCAGTCTTTGTCAGTGGTGCTCATCATCGATCCTGAGCCTCTCCTCCATCAGCCTTGGGGCCCCATCAGGCCTGTTGTTCCAAAGATCCCCAGTTTGGGCTTGCTGAGTAGAGTTCTGCTGCAATTAGAACCAATATGAAATGAGATTTTTAATTTTAATCACAAAATTTATCACAGTTAATTTTTAATTGCTCGACAATCAGAACTTATACAGCACCTTTAAATTATCCGAATGCACTCCACAGAGTAATCAGACAAAAATTGTAAACAAACTAAAGAAGAGGGATGACTAAATGTTTGGTTAAGGAGATAGTTTAAAAGGAGGGTCTTAAAGGAGGAGAAAAAGGCAAAGCATAAGGGAAGGAATTCCTGAGCTTAGGCCTTCACTGACTAACGGCAAAGCCTCCATTTTATGGTAAGGCAAAGCTAACAAGTGTGAGGGAGTATTGAATAATTGAGGCCTAATTTGGCACAAATGCATTGGCTGAACAGTCTCCTTTGGTGCTCTACTAATCTATTCTATCTTCAACAAGACCACTCCTTGATCTCCAATGACATTACCATTGCTGCATCCCACACTATCGATATCCTGGGAGTCATCATTGACTAGAAAGCTGACTGGGCCAGCCACATAAATATGAATACTGTGGCTACTAAAGCAAGTCAGAGGCTGGGGCATTGCCTGGATGAGTGCAGCTCCAGCAACAATTAAGATGTTCAACATGATCCTGGACAAAGCCATCCCACTCACCACCTAAACATTCACTCCCTCACTTGTGTGATGTGGTTACACTGTGTACCGGTACAAGATGCTGTGCAACAACTCACCAAGGCATCTTCAACAGCACCTCCCAAACTTGTGACCTTTACTGCCTTAGAAGCACAAGGGCAGCAGGCATGTGGGAAGAAAACCACCTGCAATTCCCCCTCCAAGTTACCCACCATTCTGACGTAAAAATATATCGCCATCCCTTCATTGCTGCCCAGTTAAATTCCTGGAGCTCCCTCCCTAACAGGTCTGCAGGAGTATCTATATCACATGGTCTGCAGAAATTAAATAAGGTAGCCCACCACCACCTTCTCGAGGGCAATTAATGATGTGCAATTATCCCTAACCTAGCCAGTGACATTCACATCCTGTGAACAAGTGATGAAAAAGATGGAATTGGAGGAAGCTCTGAAGGAATCACAGCCGTGGATGAGCAGGACAAAATGAGGGTTAACTTACACAGAGCAGAGTTTTTGATTATCTGATGTTAATGGAGGCCAGTGGAGAGTATTGGAATGTTCAAGTCTGGAGGACACAAAGGCGTTGATGAGGGTGATGCAAGCCACTGCTGGAAGGCACCAATAGAAATAGGCAGCCTTCGTGATGGAGGAGGATATGGGATTGGAAGCTAAGTTTGGAGTCAAATAGGACAGTAAGGTTGTGAGCAGTTGATTTCCATATGAGTCTGGGCCTGACAATGGGATGAGTGATGAGGGTGCAAGGATTATGTCAAGTCCAAAGACCCCATAACTTTTGTCATGATCCTTGATCAAACCCCAACCTTTTGGTAAGATTCATCTAGGGACCAATACATTTTGTTTAAAGTAAACAAAGTTTGAAGTTCAAGACACTTGCTAATAGAATAATGCCTCAGGATTCCACAGGCTTTGGACAAACAAAAATAAACTTTGGAATACAAGGTCGGAAAGACAAAACACTTTATAATCTCTATCTTATACTCTAATATTCAGGTTAATATGAAGGACATATGAACTAATGGCAAACTGTGGTCAAACACATCATACTACACAATAACTGGCAGATGTGATCAAGACAAAGTCTCACTAAAACTCTTTCTCTCTCTTGAAGGATTCCAATCTTCACCTTCAAAGATCTTGCCTTGGCATTCTCTCCAAAAGTCTTTCCAACTCAAACAGCATCATCACCTCGCAGGGTTTCAATCTTGTCTCCTGAGATTCCGTTCCCCCAGATTCCTGAGCATTGCACCAACTCACAAGCACAACTGAAGGTTTCTTTAGTTTCTTCACAAATATTCCTGTACCAGCCTCCCCGAACAGGCGCCGGAATGTGGCGACTAGGGGCTTTTCACAGTAACTTCATTGAAGCCTACTTGTGACAATAAGCGATTTTCATTTCATTTCATTTAAAATATTGCTGAACATCATAAACTTCCAACAAAGTTCCAACAGTTTGTCAGTTTTGGTTTTTGATTCTGAATTCAACCAACTGTTCTGATCTATAAGCTTTTGTTTTTCTGTGACTGACACTCAAATGCTCTCATTCATTCTTATTTTGCATTAACAAGCTCATCTTTCATGTGTGAAAGCTGGTTCTCTACCCTAATCAGATTCCTTCAATTGCTCATTATTGGCAATAAGCTTCTTTTGTTTGTGTCAAAAGGTAGTTTTGGGGCGGGATTCTCTTGCAACTGGCCGGATGGCCCGACGCCAAGAGCGGCGCGAACCACTCCGGCGTCAGGCCGACCGGAAGGTGCGGAATCCTCCGCACTTCTGGGGGCTAGGCCACCGGAGGGGCTGGCGCCACGTCAACCTGCGGCAAATGCGAGTTGCCGCAAAATGCGTAACCGCCACTGTGGTTCCGCGCATGCGCAGACCGGCCGGCGAGTTCCTGCGCATGCGCAAGGGGGTTCTTCTCCGCGACGGGCATGGCGGCGCCCTACAGAGGCCGGTGCAGAAGGAAAGAGTGCCCCCACGGCACAGGCCCGCCGGCAGATCGGTGGGCCCCGATCCCGGGCCAGGCCACCAACGAGGAACTGCCATTGAAACGGTACTGTTCATCGAAGTAAAGTCGGACCTGGGAAGAGAAGAGCTGATGAGGTTGGCGATAGAAAAGCCACAGATATGAAGCAATCATAAGGTTTGGTATCTTTAGTTCCAGCTTTTGAAACAATAATATTGTGTTGGGGACGGAGTACCCGGGTTTTGTGTAGAAGTTTGGATGCATGTTTCAATTCCCCCCCCCTAATGTGACGGGGGGGATGGGATCCAATGTAGGAAGTGGGAGGGAGGTAAGACGGGGCCAGAAACAAAAAGCAGTAAGGGAGCAAGTGTAACGCAGAGAAGCCAGAGTCAAAAATCAGAAAGGGCCACAGTACAGGGTGAGGAGAGTGTGAAAAGGGAGGTGGTCAATGCAGGATTGAGGGTGTTGTACCTAAATGCGCACAGTATACGAAACAAGGTAAATGAGCTTGTTGCGCACATTGAAATTGGCCGGTACGATATTGTGGGCATCACAGAGACATGGCTGCAAGGGGATCAGGGCTGGGATCTAAATATCCAAGGATATATGGCTTATCGAAAGGACAGGAAGATGGGCAAAGGGGGCGGAGTTGCATTGTTAGTAAGGAATGAAGTTAAATCGATAGCAAGGAGTGATATAGGATCAGAAGGCATAGAATCTCTGTGGGTAGTGTTGAGGAATCTCAAAGGTAAAAAGACCCTGATGGGAGTTATGTGCAGGCCCTCTAGCAGTTGTCAGGATGTGGGGCAGAAAATAGATCAGGAGATGGAAAGGCATGCAAGATGGGCAGCACGGTAGCATTGTGGATAGCACAATTGCTTCACAGCACCAGGGTCCCAGGTTCGATTCCTGCTTGGGTCACTGTCTGTGCGGAGTCTGCACATCCTCCCCGTGTGTGCGTGGGTTTCCTCCGGGTGCTCCGGTTTCCTCCCACAGTCCAAAGATGTGCAGGTTAGGTGGATTGGCCATGATAAATTGCCCTTAGTGTCCAAAATTGCCCTTAGTGTTGGGTGAGGTTACTGGGTTATGGGGATAGGGTGGAGGTGTTGACCTTGGGTAGGGTGCTCTTTCCAAGAGCCAGTGCAGACTCGATGGGCCGAATGGCCTCCTTCTGCACTGTAAATTCTATGAAAGGCAATATTACAATAATCATGGGGGACTTCAATATGCAGGTGGACTGGGAAAATCAGGTTGGTAGTGGATCCCAAGAAATTGAATTTGTGGAATGTCTAAGAGATGTTTTTTTGGAGCAGCTTGTGACAGAGCTTACGAGGGAACAGGCAATTCTGGATTTGGTGATGTGTAATGAGGCAGCCTTGATTAGGGAACTTAAGGTGAAGGAACCCTTAGGGAGCAGTGACCACAATATGATAGAATTTACCCTGCAGTTTGAGAGGGAGAAGCTGCAATCAGATGTAACGGTATTACAATAAAATAAGGATAACTACAAAGACATGAGGGAGGGGCTGGCCAGAGTTGATTGGAGAAGGAGCCTAGCAGGGAAGACAGTGGAACAGCAATGGCAGGAGTTTTGGGGGGTTATTAGGGAGGCTCAACAGAAATTCATCCCAAGGAGGAAACATGCTAAGGGCAGGACAAGGCATCCATGGCTGACGAGGGATGTCAAGGACAGCATAAAGGCTAAGGAAAAAGCATACAAAGTGGCAAGGATTAGTGGGAAACCAGAGGATTGGGAAGCCTTTAAAAGCGAGCAGAGGACAACTAAAAAAGCAATAAGGGGGGAGAAGATGAAGTACGAATGCAAGCTAGCTAGTAATATAAAGGAAGATAGGAAGAGATTTTTTCAATATATAAAAGGTAAGAGAGAGGCAAAAATAGACATTGGACCACTAGAAAATGTGGCTGGAGAAGTAATAATAAGAAACCAAGAAATGACAGACGAACTGAATAGTTACTTTGCATCAGTCTTCACGGTGGAAGGCATCAGTGGGATGCCAGAGCTCCAGGAGAACCAGGGGGCAGAGGTGAGTGCAGTGACCATTACTAAGGAGAAGGTTCGAGGGAAACTGAAAGGTCTGAAGGTGGATAAGTCACCTGGACCGGATGGATGACACCCCAGTGTCCTAAAAGAGATAGCTGAGGAAATTGTGGAGGCATTAGTGATGATCTTTCAGTAATCACTGGAGGCAGGAAGGGTCCCAGAGGACTGGAAGGTGGCTAATGTAACACCACTGTTTAAGAAGGGAGGGAGGCAGAAGACGGGAAATTATAGGCCGGTTAGCCTGACTTCGGTCATTGGTAAGATTTTAGAGTCTGTTATCAAAGATGAGATCGCGAAACACTTGGAAGTGCATGGTAAAATAGGACTCAGTCAGCACGGCTTTGTCAAAGGAAGGTCGTGTCTGACAAATCTGTTAGAGTTCTTTGAGGAGGTAACAAGCAAGTTAGACAAAGGAGAATCAGTGGATGTGATTTATTTAGATTTCCAGAAGGCCTTTGACAAGGTGCCGCATAGGAGACTGTTAAATAAGTTGAAAGCCCATGGTGTTAAGGATAAGATCCTGGCATGGATAGAGGATTGGCTGACTGGCAGAAGGCAAAGAGTGGGGATAAAGGGGTCTTTTTCAGGATGGCAGCCGGTGACTAGTGGTGTACCTCAGGGGTCTGTGTTGGGACCACAACGTTTTACAATATACATTAATGATCTGGAAGAAGGTACTGAAGGCACTGTTGCTAAGTTTGCAAATGATACAAAGATCTGTAGAAGGACAGGTAGTATTGAGGAAGCAAGGGGGCTGCAGAAGGACTTGGACAAGCTAGGAGAGTGGGCAATGAAGTGGCAAATGAAATACAATGTGGAAAAGTGTGAGGTTATGCACTTTGGAAGGAGGAATCTAGGCATAGACTATTTTCTAAATGGGGAAATGCTTCGGAAAGCAGAAGCACAAAGGGACTTGGGAGTCCTTGTTCACGATTCTCTTAAGGTTAATGTGCAAGTTCAGTCGGCAGTTAGGAAGGCAAATGCAATGTTAGCATTCATGTCAAGAAGGCGAGAATACAAGACCAGAGATGTACTTCTGAGGCTGTATAAGGCTCTGGTCAGACACCATTTGGAGTATTGTGAGCAGTTTTGGGCCCCATATCTAAGGAAGGATGTGCTGGCCTTGGAAAGGGTCCAGAGGAGGTTCACAAGAAAGATCCCTGGAATGAAGAACTTGTCATATGAGGAACGTTTGAAGACTGGGTCTGTACTCGTTCGGAGTTTATAAGGATGAGAGGGGATCTTATTGATACAAGATACTGCGAGGCCCAGATAGAGTGGACGTGGAGAGGCTGTTTCCACTTGTAGGAAAAACTAGAACCAGAGGACACCATCTCAGATTAAAGGGACGATCCTTTAAAACAGAGATGAGGAGACATTTTTTCAGCCAGAATCTGTGGAACTCTTTGCCGCAGAAAGCTGTGGAGGCCAGTTCATTGAGTGTCTTTAAGACAGAGATAGATAGGTTCTTGATTAATAAGGGGATCAGGGGTTATGGGGAGAAGGCAGGAGAATGGGGATGAGAAAATATCAGCCATGATTGAATGATGGAGCAGACTCTGGGCCAAGTGGCCTAATTCTGCTCCTATGTCTTATGTTCTTATGGTCTTAAGACAAAGGAATACTGAAAGGAGAGCTGGAAAGCCTAGAGGCAGATTCTTGCTAAAACAGCTGAGAGAAAACCATGGTTGAATGGACATTTGGAAAACCTGAAGGTGAGATCCTCGATAAAAATAGTTGATGGAAAGCATGTCCATTTGAGGGTGGAGTTTGGAAGCACTCGTATTACAAGCATCTGGGGGGAATTTGAGGAGAAACTCACTGATCAATTGAGTGGCATCTGCCACTTTTTTCAGAATGGGGTGTTGTCTGACCACTGTTAGACTGTGTGGTTACAGGGACTGTGTGACTATTGAGAACTCTATAGCATAAGGTATATCGTGTGGCCGGAGTTATCCTTGAAATCGGTGTGCATTTGTGAAGATAAGCGGAGGTGTGAAAGGAGTGTTGATTTATCGTCAAACTTTTCATTTTCATTGTTGTTAATAGTTAATTGGCAGTCTTGTGGCTCTATTCCTCCACGTTTTCTTTTAAAAAAAGTAAGACTTTATCGTCTTCTGAGCCAGTGTTCCATCTGGGAACTTCCTGCCCAGTAGTAACACCAAATGGGATTGAAACAGTTTGGCCACAGTAATCTTTAGGAGTTTGACAATAACAGCATGTTCAAGCACCTGCTGCAACAAAGTTGTCGCCATGTTACAGTTTACGTTGGCCAAATCATTATCCAAAATAAAATCTACCCCTTCAATAGATAAACTGGGAACAATTGCCATAGTAACAATTTTATTTACTCGGTCACTTTGTATATTGGGTTGAAACAAGGAAACAGTTCATAAATCTCATTATATCCCCTGTTATCAAACCATCTGAAACACAAATTGTATCATCAGCCGCCGTCAATGATTGATCTTCCCCCGTGTCCCAAAATATGAATATGTTTACTCCTTTTGTTGGAGGAGTAGGGCAACATTTCTCCCTTCGAGACAAAATCTCTATAGCCTTCAGTAGTCTGACTCACTTTAGCAGTAGTCAAGGAGAAATTCCCCCTTTCTAGTAGGGTCAAAGAGAACATGTTTCTCCTGCACAATTGTGTCACAGTAGCACAGTGGCTAGCACTGTTGCTTCACAGCAGCAGGCTCCCAGGTTCAGTTCCCAGCTTGGGTCATTGTCGGTGCAGAGTCTGCACATTCTCCCCGTGTCTGCGTGGATTTCCTCCGGGTGCTCCGGTTTCCTCCCACAAGTCCAGAAAGACGTGCCGTGAGGTGAATTGGACATTCTGAATTCTCCCTCAGTGTACCCGAACAGGCGCCCGAATGTGGCGACTAGGGGATTTTCACATTGCCTTGATTGCTGTGTTAATGTAAGCCTACTTGTGACAATAAAGATTATTATTATGGTTTTTACACTCATTTCTTTTTCTGGTACAACCTTTTCTGAGATTTCTAAAGCTTTCCTATTACTGCTACCGGTTTACTGCTCAGCTTCTATCAATGAACTTTGAAATGCTCTGTCTTACAGCAATAAAAACATACCAGTTTATTTTCATCCATTTGATTCTCTCCAGTACTGACTGGAACAGCTTATTCCATTTCCCTAAAGCTAGAATGCTTTCTGTTCCTCAAGCTTCCCAGTGGCTTTATAATTGAAGAACCACTGCACTCTCGTTGCCTATGTGACATATACTCACCTACTATAACCGCTGCTTCCCATACCTTAGAAACCCTACGGTCTTCCAGGAGTGAATTAATAGCTATTGGGATGTTATTTAGAAATTCTTCCAGTATCATTACTTTCCTCACATTCTCAAAATGTTATTCTAACTCCCAAGAGTCAAAACCACCGGTCCCACAACATTTATTTTCCCCTAGCAAATTTTACAAATGTTTCATTTGGTCATTCTTTAAAATTAGAAATTTCAACTAATATGCTTCAGGGACCAGCTCATAAGCATTAAGTACTGCAGTTTTCGCGACCTCATAATCTGAAGATTGTTCACCAAAAGACTAGGCTACACATCCAAATCCTTCTGCACCAAAACACTTTGCAAAATGAGAGACCAGGGGCGGGATTCTCCGACCCCCCACCGGGCCGGAGAATCGCGCCGGTTTTTCGGCGGGGGCGGGAATCGCGCCGCACGCCGTTGGCGTGGGGGGATCTGGCCCCGGGGGGGGGCCCCCTGGCCCATGATCGGGGCCCACCGATCCGCGGGCGGGCCTGTGCCGTGGGGGCACTCTTTCCCTCCGTGCCGGCCGGTGTAACGGTCCGCCATGGCCGGCGCGGAGAAGAATCCCTCTGCGCATGTGCTGGGATGGCGCCAGCACACGTGTCGCTCCTGCACATGCGCCAACTCGCGTCGGCCGGCGGAGGCCCTTCAGCGCAGGTTAGCGCGCCGCCAACCCCGCCGCTGCTGGCCTAGACCCTGAAGGTGCAGAGGATTCCGCACCTTCCGGGCGGCCCAATGCCGGAGTGGTTCACGCCACTCCTCGGCGCCGTTACGGCCCACCCCCTCGGTTAGGGGAGAATCCCGCCCCATGTGTCCTTTGCCTACTTTAGCTTTGTGGCCACCTTTTTAAATGAAATAAAAATATCTTTGAACTCAGTTTCATAACTTTAGGCAAGAGACACAAGGCGTGATTCAATGACCCTGTCATGCCCGGCAATGGGTGAATCGACGCAAGAGCCCCAAATCATGCTCCGTGCCAGGCGCCAGGTCGATCTTGAGTCACCTGACTCGTTCAACCCGGTGCGCTCTGGATCTCGCCCTCGCTCGGCGAGATCCAGATCTGAATAACCAAATTAACCTAGTGGATCATTTAAATACCCAGATGCCGGATTCACCTGGCGCCCGGGACGCAGCGGCCACACCTACGAGACCTCGCTCGGGCGCCATTTAGTACTTGTCCACACTAACATGGACCAGGCATAACAACACCTGAGGAGCCTCTCAGGCGATTGGAGACTCCTGGGTGGTCGGGACAGGGCACAGTGGTACCGTGCCACTAGCCCTGGCACCTGGGCACCATGGTACTATGAAACCTGGCACTCTTGCAGTGCCACCGGACAGAAACTCCAATATTTTATTCAATTTGTAAGGCTGTAAGGAAAGAATACTTTGCTCCAGGAGTGATTCCTTGTACAAATAGAGATATGGTGTATTAAAACAAACTTTATTATTAACACATTCTTAAAACCAGCTTTAACATCATAAAGAAAATAGCTTTTAAGTACCAGTTGAATAATGCTTAACACTGAAATGAAACACTAATTCCGAACTGCAATCCAAAACCCAACACCCTGACTACTTCAGTCCCAGGCTCCTTCTATTAACTACATCATAGATCACAGAATTTACAGGGCAGAAGAAGGCCATTCAGCCCATCGGGTCTGCACCGGCCCTTGGAAAGAACACCCTACTTAAGCCCACACCTCCACTCTATCCCCGTAACCCAGTAACCCCACCTAATCTTTTTGGACACTAAGGGCAATTTAACATGGCCAGTTCACCTAACAGCACGTCTTTCGGGACTTGTGGGAGGAAACCGGAGCACCCGGAGGAAACCCACGCAGACACGGGGAGAACGTGCAGATTCCACACAGACAGTGACCCAAGCCGGGGATCGAACCTGAGATCCTGGAGCTGTGAAGCAGCAGCGCTAACCACTGCTACCCTGCCGCCCATCATCTTACTAAAGCTAAACACAATGGCCGGGATTCCCCGACCCCATGCCGGGTCGGAAATTCGGCGGGGACGGCACGAGAATCACGCCATGCCACCCCGATGGCGGCTCACTGATTCTCGGGTGCCCGCGGGATCGCCGCTGTGCCGGTCGGGGGCTGTTGAAAGCGGCCCCCCCAGCGATTCTCCGGGCCTCGACGGGCCGAGTGCCCGCCAAGTTCATCCGAGTCCCGCCGGTGTTGGTTACGTATGGTCCCACCCAGCGGGACTTGGAGGTTCTGTCTGCGGGGGCCGTCCTGGTGGCGGGGAAGGTGGGGGGAGGATCCGACCCCCGGGGGGGGGGGGGGGGGCCTCCATGGTGGCCTGGCCCGCGATTGGGGCCTACCGATGGGCGGGCAGGCTGGTTCCGGGGTGGCCTATGTTCCTCCGCACCGGGCCCCTGTAGGGCTCCGCCATATTGCCGGGGGCCGGCGCGGAGACGGGAACCCACACTCGTGTGCAGACTCGCGCCAGTCGAAGCGCGCATGCGCGGATGCGCGACGGCGCGTCAACATTTGAAGACCGTTGACACCGGAGTGGTTCATGCCGCTTTTCATGCCGGCATCAGAACTTGGCCACGGGATTGGAGAATCCCGGCTAAAGTCTCTAATTATCTACTCCCCAGGGAACCGTATTTATATAAACAAAATTCCATTAGCCTTGCTTCAGGTAAACAATGTGCATGGTTGGAATGAATTATGACCTTTTACAATGCTTTAATTGCACCTTTGTAGCCAAAGTATCTGCTGGTCTTGTAAACCAGTATTTTTTGAAAGCATTGCCGCAGCACTCATACACATACTCGGCCTTTTGGCTAAGATGAAGTGTAGTATCTGCTCTGCCTTTTGGGCTCAGATCTGGTATGTCTCTCTTGAGACCATGAATTGGATTCAATTTGAATTTGAATTGGTTTTTGGAGCAGGCAAGGAGCTGGATTAGGGGTTCGCCCCTGTCCACGCTCTGAGCCCCCTGGCTTTGTTACTCAGAAAAAGTACTAACCCAGGCTTTTTTTAAAATTTAGAGTACCCAATTCATTTTTTCTAATTAAGGGATAATTTAGCGTGACCAAACCACCTACCTTGCACATATTTTTTTTGGGTTGTAGGGGCGAACCCCACACAAGCACGGGGAGAATGTGCAAACTTCACACGGTCAGTGACCCAGAGCCGGGATAGAACCTGGGACCTCGGTGCCCTGAGGCAGCAGTGCTAACCACTGCACCGCCTGCTGCCCCCTAACCCAGGCTTTTAACCTTACTGCACCAAATACGTATAATACAATATTATATCTGAAATTCCTACATTTATCACACTATCTCAAAATGCTTTATCTGTAACTGAATCATATCCTATTCAATAGATTTACTATCTCGATTAACCTTTTCTTCCAATTCCAGGTGCTGTGTTATTACCTTACTTATTTCAGCTTCCTCACTCCCTGCTTTTAAGTCTTATGTTAATGTGATTAACCCAGCCTTGGTAATTGTTGCAAATCACTCCGGGATAAACCGTTCCTCTCAGAAAAGTCGTAGCAATTAGTGTAGCAAAATTCATTGTGGAGATCTTATTGGTCTTAAGCTCAGCAAGTATCAGCACTTGTATTTGTCTGAGGATTTGAAATCCTGCAAGAGCTTCCAATTTGATGCTTGACCAGATCTCCAGGTTGTTGGTGAGATCTGGTTAGAGACCCATAATGTTTTTATTCAAGTAGACAAAGTTTGAGATTCAGAGCACTTGCTAATAGAATAAAGTCACACGATTCCACGAGTTTTGATCAAACAAAAAACATTTTTTTCCAATTAAGGGGCAATTTAGCGTGGCCAATCCACCTACCCTGCACATCTTTGGATTGTGGGGGTGAGACCCACGCAGGCACAGGGAGAATAACCAGTAACCTGGGGCCAGGATCGAACTTGCGACCTCAGCGCCGTGAGGCAGCAGTACTAAACTGCAAATCAAAATTTTACTATACAAGGCCAGAAAGATTAAAAAATTTACATTATCTATCTCATGCTCTAACATTCAGGGTTAATATGGGGTATATGTTAATTAACAAGCAAATTGTGGTCAAATACACTACACTGTACAATAAATAGCAAATGTGACCAATATAGAATCCATGGATTTCTTAATAACACATCCAGACCATAAATAAACATAATGAGTCAACCAATCTCAGTAAAACTCTATCTCTCTCAGGAGAGATTCCAATCTTTGCTTTCAAAGATTTTGCCTTGGAATTCTGTCGAAAAGTGGATCCAACGCAGACGTTGTCAACAACAGTCCACCTCTCAGGGTTTCATATCGTTTCCAGAGATTCCTTTCCCCTGGATTCCCGAGTATGCACTTAAGGGCAGGTTCACAAGCATAACTTCAGCTCTTCGGCCATGCTGAGCTGAACACTGCGACTGCAAAGTAGTACCTCTGCAGCACGGAGTCATCAACCTTTGGCTGCCTTCTTCACAAAGTCTGCTCCCTGCAGCCCTTTTCCTGTTGGAGCCTGTTTCTCTGCTCCTCTCTTTTAGCTGAACTGGGTCCCTGTCCTTCTTCTGAGACCCTTTTGTTTTTGGATCTGTCCCTGTCCCCTCTCCTTTTGGGGCCACTTCCTGACATCTGACTGGGACATTTGTTTTCCATGGTGCTGTGCGCCCAGTCACCTAACCTGTGCTCTTAGTTTGAACATATTCAAATGCTCTGAGACCTGTCGGGAGATGAAGTTCCCAATCTCCACCCTCAACGTTGTTACCTTTGACTTTGGGTTTCCTAGTGTTTAACAAGGGGAAATTACAACTGATCGTAGACCCAATGTTGGGCAGTCAGGCTGACAATACAGAGGCAGTGGGAGGGTTGGGAGAGGTGATGGTGTGGTCAATTTGTAGGTGCAATCTGAGATTAAGAGTTATTAGATGGACTGGCATTCAAGGTGAAGGTGAGAGTGTGATTGAGCAGATTAGCAGCGAGTTGTTAGATTGGGAGAGCAAAATCTAGAAATTTGAGAGTTTGAACGTGTTATTGTGAATAGCTTCTGGGAGTTGAGGCGGGTGGTGGTGGTAGGAAAAGATTTTTTTCCCCAGGGTTTGATGCAGAAGTAAGTGGGACTGTACGGCAGTTAAAGGGAAATGAATCGTGAGAGATACAAGAATCAGAGATTACCTTGTCAAGTCTTCCAGATGATGGGAGCAGAGGGCCATTGGGATTGTTAGGGTGAAGAGTGTATAATAATCGCTTATTGTCACTCATAGGCTTCAATGAAGTTACTGTTTCCCGTACCAGCCTCCCCGAACATGTGCCGGAATGTGGCGATTAGGGGCTTTTGAAATGAAAAATGAAAATCGCTTATTGCCACAAGTAGTCTTCAAATGAAGTTACTGTGAAAAGCCCCTAGTCGCCACATTCCGCCACCTGTTCGGGGAGGCCAGTACGGGAATTGAACCCGCGCTGCTGCCTTGTTCTGCATTACAAGCCAGCTATTTGGCCCAGTGTGCTAAACCAGCCCCTTGGGGGTGGCTAAACCAGAGTGTGGGTATGAATTTGGGTCAGTGGGTTTATATGGAGGGAGAAGAGGGGGAAAATGAAATAATTGAAGAGAAAATAAGGGGAGTTGAGATGTGGATTGATATAATCGAGGGTGAGCAGTCACCCGGTGCAGAGGCTGAGGGAGGAAAGGAATAAGGGATCTGGATGAGGAGTTTGGAGTGGGACTTAGTCAGTTCCCACACAATGAATTGGAAAGACTAGGAGGGAGTTGGTTGTTTTACATTTATATGTGTGTTTGTGTGTATATTTATATATTAAATTCAAGAATGTTGAAGCCAGTACTGCGTATATTTGAATATATATATATATTGTTTTTAGCATCGAGTACCAAAAGAATACCATGACCGAAATCCACGAATAAACCTGACATTTCGAACAATTTACCCTGAGACACGATGGAACTAACGACAATGTTATGAGATGAAATGTACACAGACCATGACTGTGTGAAAACAAGCAAAAGAACAAGAGACTCAACTGGGCTTTGTTACTTTTTGATTGAAAGACGGACCTTTGGGCTGTACAGTCGAAATAAAATATACTTTAACAGGTCGTTGTTTCTGTTGAGATAGCCACAAAAACAAAATTGCACGAATGTATTAAGAGTTTGGCTGTTAATTTTGATATCGTAATTCCAAAGCCTTGGACTTTTAATTTAAAATTGAATATCTGTCTGGAGAGTTTCATCATTAGTTACACATTTGGGGAAAATACAGTTTGGATATCCTGTGTATTACCCAATTGAGAAGTCGATCTCGAATATGGGTACAGTAAAGTTGTGAATAGTGTTGGAAAATTTTTTTCAAATCATATTGTTTATTAATCACAAAGAGTTGATCGTATGGTAATATACAGTGTTTGGTTCTTCTCCCTATTGCTTCAAGGGTGAGAAGGTGTTCCAAATAAGAATGAATACTGATTGAAAGATACATAAAAGATGATGTTTGAAAAAATAAGATGCAAATATTGATAGGCTTTCACTTAATATAATGCTTAAAAGGCCATGGTTGGCATTGAATTTATGTATCAAGGTGCCATTCACTCAAACTTCAAAGTGTGGACTGAATTTAAAATAAATAAATTGAGAATTCAGCTCTAGATTTTAGCGGCAAAAAAATTACTCTACCGGACAAGCTGGTTATGAAAAGGGCAGGCTATTTAAAACAAATTTCAGAAAACGAACATCGAACAATGTCAAACTTAATTAACAATTACAATGCTATGGACTCATTACTTAGCTTCATGTGAAAGGACTCAAACTTTATTGTACATTTAAATAAATTTAGACTTTGGAAGGCAGTAGATTTAGTAGCCAAAAACTGGCAGCAAAGTTTGAACACTCCCCTACATCACTTTCTAATGCACAGTACGTTCAAGTTTTTAAAAAATATGAAACAGATTATAAGAAAACATAATTAAGGAAGGCAAATTTAAAGCTGTTTTTTTACTGCTGGCTTAACTCAAGGAAGTTTTATTTTCATTCAGTAGGTTATTTATTGGAAAGGTTTTTCTTGTCTTCCGCACAAACACTTGTTAAAATATATCGCTGAGCTACACAAGTTTTCTTGTTGCAGATTACTTTTGTGCACCGCACACATCGAGCAAGCATTACTTCATCATTTTCAAACCAAACGATATCAGTCAGTAGCTGAACCACGCAGACCTGAAATGACTTCTTTCTGCTGGTCAGTGCTGAGACAGTCAGGATGAATCGGAGAAATCGCGAATGGCCTCAGTGCTTCTCAATTAAAGAGAGAAAGATTTTGCCAGTGTTTACACTCCAAATTTCTGGCTGCGCCCCTGTGGAAATTGCGCCTCAGTTGAGGGCAGAAAGTGGTTGGATGTCTCAATGGTCAAATCGCCTGTTGAGAGTCACACATGAATAGTTACAACTTGAGCCAGAGTTGGGTGAGGAAGAATTGGTGCGAAGTGGTGCTGGCTGGATATATTTTATAAAACTAGTCTCAAAAAATATGCATGGCAACAGGTAGAATTGGTGGAATGTGTGATATAATGATGCATAATTGTTAAACATCAAATAAAATGAAAGATTTTGTTCAACCAAGCTGTCATCTGACTCTTTGCTGCAAATAGTTCCAGAAAAATGCTCTCTAATGCTCATTTTCTTTTAAAGCAGTGATGCTCATTTCTGTGCTTTTTACCATTAACAAAGAACAATACAGCACAGAAACAGGCCCTTCGGCCCTCCGAGACTGCACCGGTCATGATAACAATCTGGGCCAAAACCCTCAGCACTTCCTTGTGCCGTATCCCTCTATACCCACCCTGTCCATGAATTTGTCAAGATGTCTTTTGAATGCCGTTAATGTATCTGCTTCCATAACCTCCCCTGGCAACACTCACCACCCTCTATGTAAAAAACCTGCCTCGCACATCTCTAAATATTTGCCCCCCGTACCTTAAACCATTGCACCCTGATGACTGACCCCTCCATCCTGGGAAAGAGTGCCTGCTCATCCACTCTATCCATGCCCCTCATAATCTTGTAGACATTCTATATATTTTCTGTATCCAGAAGCAGTGAAATATGATTATTAACCGAAGAAGATATAAACTTTAACTCTGGTTTACAGTTTCAGTGAGAATGAGAGAGGGGTTGTAGTTTGGTAAGAGGCTGAGTAAATTGGGATTATAGTCTCTGGAGTTTGGAAGAGTGAAAGGTGGTCTCATTGAAACATACAAGATTCAGAAGGGGCTTGACAGCGTAGGCACTGAGAGGTAATACCTCCTAGCTGGAGAATCCAGATCTCCTGACACCTCAAACCACTGTTTCCAAGGGGCACAATCTCAGAATAAGCAGTCGATCATTTAGGACTTGGATTCGGAGAAATGTCTTCGTTCAAAGGGTTCTTTCGAAATCTCTATCCCAGAAGGTTGTAGGTGCTCCACTGTTGATGTTTTATGGCTGAGATGTCCAAAGATGTGCAAGTTAGGTGGATTGGCCATGCTAAAATTACCCATTAGTGTCCAAAGATGTGCAGGTTAGATGGGGTTATGGGGATGGGGGTGGGAGGGGGGGGGGGGGGGAGAAGTGGTCCTAAATAGGGTGCTCTTTCAGAGGGTCGGTGCAGATTCGATGGACTGAATGGCCTCCTTCTGCACTGTCGGAATTCTATGAGATGGACAGCTTTCTTTTGGTCTCAGAGAATTGAGGAATGTAGGGACGGGTGGGCAAGTGTAGCTGAGGCCACAGATCAGCCACGATGGTATTGAATGGTGAGGCAAGCTGCATGCTTGGTGGGCTGCATGCTCGTCAGAGCAGGTGTGGAGGGCTGCATGCTCGGCAGAGCTGACTCGGTGGAGCAGGCGTGGTGGGCCGCAGGCTCCTCCTATTTTTCATGCCATGAGAGAGGATTCACTTGCTTCCTGCCTGATCCAGTGATGGTAAACCAGCACTTTTCAAGGCCAAATTTCTGTGTTGAAGATACAGCCCCAGTTTTCTCATATTGTTAGCCGGCGCCGAGAAAATATTGGGCTGGATTCGCCATCCTGCCGCGCCACATTTCGGTTTCACCCCGCCGGTGGGATGCTCCGTTGTGCCGGCTGGTCAATGGGGTTTCCCATTTGGAACAGCCCCACGCCGTCAGGAAACTCCCCGGGCTGCCGGCAAAACGGAACATCCCGCCGGCAGAGAATCCAGCCCATTAACTCTGGGCGTGATCCACCGGCCACGCTGTGCTCTCGCTTGAGCATGGTGAAGCGGGTGAATGCCAAAAAAGCCCTCTTGTGGGATTCCTGGCAGTCTTTACACCTTGCGGGATTCACCTGCGAGGCGGTGGAGTCAGAATCCCTCCCACGAGGTGTGGGACCAAACAGCACCCGTCAAAGCCGATTTTAAATCGACTTTGGCGATTTTACCCAACATCCACTGGCATCGCTGGATTCACCGGCCTTCCCAGCGAAGCTGCAGGCGGGTGCCGTTCTCGAGAAACATGGACCAGATGGAACGGCGTCCGGGGAATCTCCCAGGCCATCGGAGACCCCTGGGTGGTCAGCGATAGTGCAGGGTGGCCCCCAGGCCCTCCCCCCTGGAACATGGGCACCTTGGCACTGCCTGGTGCCCGAATGACACTGCCAAGTTGGCAGGAGAACTGCCTGGGTGCCAGTGTGGCAATGCCAAGGGCCAGGGGACAATGGGATCCATGCCCATGAAATGAGGGTGGAGGGGTGGTTTGAAGGGTGGAGGTGGGCCGAGCAGGTAAGTCGGGGCTTCTGGGAGGTTGGGGGGTGATGGGTGGGTGTCCTGGAAGGTAAGGGGACTTGGCGAGGGCCTGAAGAGGGGGGGCCCCCAGGAACCCAAGCATGTCAGGTAGTGCCCATGTATGTGGGGGGGGGGGGGGGGGGTGATATTGCCCATGGGGTGTGGGGTGTAGAGGATCCACAAGCTACTTAGAGATCAGGGCACCCTTTCAAAATGGCAGCCCGATCTCTGAGTTCAGCGTGCTAAAAAAAAAATTGGGGCGGGATTCTCCAGCCGCGTTTGCCCGGAAATTGGAGAATCCTGCCCACGGTCAATGGATTTCTCCATTGTACGTGGCTCGCCCATGGAGTTCTTGTGGCGGGCGGGCGGGAGGATCCAGCCCTCTAAGTGTGGGCTAAACCGGTGAGAAACTCCCCAGGGCCCAAAAAAGTGCCGAAGTGTCATTGAATAGCGGTGGCAGAGCCAGCGGGAAACTCCCAGAAAAACCTGCCACAAATGAACTTAGAACGTTTTGGGGAGAATCGCGCCCTTTTCTCCAAACAAAGGGGGCAGGATTCTCCCACCAGTGTCAAATGGGCACTGCGACCGGCGTGAATGCGTGCATGCGCGGTAGCCTCCCTCTCCGTGCCGGCCCCAACGTAACTTGGCATAGGCCTACAGGGGCCGGCGCGGATCAAATGAGGCCCCCACCACGAGAGACCGGCCCGCCGATCGGTAGTCCGCGATCGCGGGTCAGGCCACGGTGGAGAACCTCGCCACCCCCCCCCCCCCCAACCTGGCCGCCCCCGACAGGATGGACGCCGAGGTCCCGCTGGGTAAGACCAGATGTGAACGGTGCCGGCGGGACTCGGGCTTTTTTGGGCGGCCCCTCCCCGGCAGAGAATCGCCGGAGGGCCACGTAGAGCGACCCCTGACTGGCGGCGTGCTGACGGCGCCGGCGCCAATGGCACCGATTCTCCGGTGACCGGAGAATCGGCGGACCAGCGTCGGGGTGCGCCGCGTGAATCGCGCCGGCCCGCCGATTCTCCAACCCAGCTTGGGCTGAGAGAATCCCGCCCTTGCTCCCTGATCTGATTAGTATTTCATCCATTTCCCGCCTTCATTGTGCTCTCCCTTGAGCGAAACGAGGCCGTGAATAGAGGGAGAGGCGGAAAACAAGAACTGCGCCAAGCGCCAAAGAGTTTGCGATGCAACCAGCCCGCTCCCATCAGCAAAATCGGGATCTCGCTGTAATGTGGTGAGAAACCAATTATCACCACTTAAGCCCTATTTCCATACAATTAACGAAAGCCACCCCGTATACAGCAGTCTCCCCAGCAAGTTCTCATGTTGCAACCAATTAGTACTCCTGGTGAACCTGGCAGCAGGGCTTCTGTGGGAGGCCTAGGAGGTGAGTAGCCATCTTTGCTCACAGGCAAAGAGCCTGGGGGTACCGGGCTTGCCACCCCAGTGCTCGGTGGGGGGGGACCCTTGGCAGGTGTGGTCCGCCATGGGAGGGTGGCTGGAGGCACCGGGGGGGGGGGGGGGGGGGGGGGGAGGGGAGGGGCGGCAACCGCGCGTGGCACCACCATGCCAATCCCTGGTTTGTGTGTATCTGTTTCGGGGCCAACTCCTGTCCTGCCCATCTGCCCCCCCCCCCTCCCCCACCCCCCTCCCCACCCCCCCGACCACCCATAACCCCCACCGACTGTCGAGGCCTCTGGCTGTGCGGCTGAAGGCTATTGCCAATAGGGAATTGGAAATGGTAGTTAAGTGAGCACTTCACACAGCCCAAATGGATTACTGTGGGTAGGCGGGCCATGTAGCATGTGGGAGTCATTGCCCAGCATCCCAATCAATGGCTGGACAGTGCCTGAACACTGTGGGAAGCAACACCTCACACACAGCAGACAACATCAGAACAAGTAAGGGGATGGGACGCAGCTTCGGAAATGGGCAGCAAGGTAGCACAATGGTTAGCACTGTGGCTTCACAGCACCAGGGTCCCAGGTTCGATTCCCGGCTGGGTCACTGTCTGCGCATTCTCCCCGTGTCTGCGTGGGTTTCCTCCGGGTGCTCCGGTTTCCTCCCACAAGTCCCAAAAGACGTGCTGTTAGGTGAATTGGACATTCTGAATTCTCCCTCTGTGCACACGAACAGGCGCTGGAATGTGGCGACTAGGGGCTTTTCACAGTAACTTCATTGCAATGTAAGTCTACTTGTGACACTAAAGATTATTATTTTATTATTATTATCATTATGTCCATCGCCGGAGGGTGGGTGAGGGCCACGGAGAGGAGGGGGGATGCCTGGAGAGATGGGCAGACTGCATTGCGGAGAAAAGTGGCAGAGGTGTCATACTGGTTGTGCACAAGGGTGGTTATTGTGTTTTACAATTCTCCACCATCCAGATGGTGCTGCCCCCCTCCCCCACCTCCGTCCCCATACCCCCTACCTAGCCCCCAACCCCCTCCCGCGGTGTCCTTGGTGATCTTTGAAGTGCTTGGCCCTCCTAGCTATACCACTACGTCTAGGTGTGTCCCCAGGATGTACATCTGAGGTGGAGGCAGCCAGCTGATTATCTCGTCCTGTGGCCTTCGATGTCCCTGATGGACGTCCTCTGGGAGCCCTGAGGCCGGAGGACCTCGGCTCACTTGTCAGCGGCACATGCACAGTCGTGCTGCTCTGTCCCATGTACTGACCCCGAGATGCGGCCTCATCAGAGGGGTGAAACTCAGGGGAGCGGGTGGCCCCATCGCCACTGCACGGGGCAGGTCTGGGTTGGCACCCAGCACCCCCTCCTTAAGCTCAGTCCCCATAGGGCCCTGGGGTTCATCTTGGGATGGAGGGGCAGCTGGTTCGAGCCCCAGCTGCCCCTGCATCATCTGGCCCTGCCGGCCCTGGCAGTTCGCCATGGTCGACACCATTGTGTCAATGCCCTCGGCAATGCCCAGCTGCGACTGGGACAAGCTCCGCAGCCCCTCGGCCAATCCCATCTGAGAGCAGGACATGTCCCGCAGAACCTCATCAAGGTCAGCCTGGTGCTGGATCATGTCCCTCAGTGAGTCGCACATTCTGCCAAGACCCTCAGCCATGGCCGTCACCGACTGAGCAACTCCTTGGCCACCTTCACTCATGGTGCCAGCGTCGTGCACCAGACTCTCCACTGAGTTTGCCACCATCGCGGTGTTGGCCTGAGTGCCAACCATTGCCAGCGACATCTCCAGTGGCCATAGCCTCTGGGACACCTCCAAGCGTCTATGGATCTGTTGGAGTGTCGCTGACATCACCCTTTGAATGTCCCGGCCGCACCCTAACGTCTCCATCAGCTCCGGGTAACCCTGGTCCAGAGGCTCAGCAGCCAGCTGGGACCCAGCCAGGTCCAGGGATCCAGCAGACCTCCAACTGCTGTCTCACCTGGGGGTTCCTGCCTCCACCTGATGTGCAACATCAGCAATGTGGTGCTCACCAGGTTTTGCCCTAGAAGCCTGTCCACTAACATGTCCCACCGAGGTGTGTGCATCTGCGCTGGGGTATGGCGGGGACGACAGCTGTGCCGCGACTATAACAGCTGCTTCCTCGGAGCTCTCCTCCGAGGTGTTCTCCTCGGGGTCAGGCGAGGGGGCCGCCCAGGATGGGCCGACGCCAACGGCTGGAGGACCTGCGGGAGAATGGACATGTGGTCAGTGGGAGGGATGGGTAAGTAAGTAAGGCAAAAGCAACTCACGTTGGACAGGTCCCCCGGGTGGAGCCCGGTGATCCCTCAGCTCTGTGGGCTGGACCGGGGAGAAATTCCCCAATGGCCAAAAAAGAACAAACTGTGGGTGAATACCAGTGTGAATCTCACCCAAAACGCCGACGGGAAACACCCCACCAAACTCGCCCAAATTGACACTTGATATGTTTTGATTGAATCGCACCCTAAATCTCCAGCAGAATTGCATTCTCATTTTCTTATTGTCCACATCTAACAATTTTCACTTTCAAGAATATTGATAGTTTACATAATTAAAGAACCTGCTCCCCTCCAGATTCTCAGACCTTTTCATCCTATTATTATGGTCTACTCTATTAACTTAAAGAACTGACGTTAATGTTAACATGAAGTTTGGTTTTATTACTGATGTAGTTTTAATCCATGGTAAACTTTGAGAGTGTTAAGTTTAATGATGATAAATCTGTTATGAGATTGCAATTTCACGCAGTCACTTAAAAGTGTATTTTTTGAAACCTGTAACATCAAAATTCGAAAGCAAGTGGTTTCGTCACAGCGATGTAATTGTAATACACATTTCAACAAATGCATTAACTGTAACTGGCTACGGTTATTCATCAGATTGACCAATGAAAATCGGGACCCTACCCTCTCACTGTTGGCTCGGTTTCCAGGGCTGACATTTAACTCTGACAGCCAGAGCTCGTCCTTGACATGAGCACGGTGCCCCCTAGTCGAGGAGTGTTTCATCCCCAGATTTGGAATAGCTGGCTCGGGGTAGATGGCTCCAATGGCAGATACCGTGCGAATTGGTGGCTAAAACCGCACCAGCAGTGAAGTTGTGAAGATTACCTGCCTTCATGCTGGAGGAGGCCAATATACATGTTAACACCTGGGCAGGGATTAAAACATTAACTTTAAAGACAAAGTTAGAGCATGTTTATTCAGTATTTGAACCCAGTTCTAAGACTGATGAGTTTGATCAGTGCTATACGTATAACTTGCTACGTTTGGAGAGACAAGTGGGGAGAGCAGTGAAGTAATGTGAAGCAAAACAAGAGGGCAGCACGGTAGCATTGTGGATAGCACAATTGCTTCACAGCTCCAGGGTCCCAGGTTCGATTCCGGCTTGGGTCACTGTCTGTGCGGAGTCTGCACGTCCTCCCCGTGTGTGCGTGGGTTTCCTCCGGGTGCTCCGGTGGATTGGCCATGCTAAATTGCCCTTAGTGTTGGGTGGGGTTACTGGGTTATGGGGATAGGGTGGAGGTGTTGACCTTGGGTAGGGTGCTCTTTCCAAGAGCCGGTGCAGACTCGATGGGCCGAATGGCCTCCTTCTGCACTGTAAATTCTATGATAATCTATGAAGAGGCAGAGCCAACCGTTCCTCTGTACAGCAGCCACCTGTACTGACACCAATTAAAACTGCAACTCAACTGCATTGCATTCAACTTGACACAATTACAAAATCAGAAATAAGGAATGACATATCTTGGGCGCGATTCTCCCAAAAAATGACTCACTCATTTTGGGCGGGTTTTGTAGGATGATGGGTGATTCCCGGCGGATGTTTAGACATGATCCAGACTTAGTCATTGGCTGGGATTCAACTAAATGTGAACAAAGTCCCATAGCGAATGGTTTAGCCACGTGTTTCCCGGCTCTCGGATTCCCGCAGAGTGGCCGAGGCGGCACATAGCCCCATATTCTACCAAGGAGCTCCACTCACCGGAATTCCTCAGCATAGCGAGAGATCGGGAGGCCTTTTGAAATGGCAACCCAATCTCCGAGGCCCCCCGACGCGACCTCCCCCAAGCCCCAACGCAATATGGGAGGGTTCTCCCCCCCCCCCCCCCCCCAGCTCCACACCCCACACCTTGCACCCGCCCAACACCCATGCAGGACACCCCACAGCCCGATCTCCACACAAAAAATGCCATCTTGGCACCCCAGCAGTGTCCCTGCCAGTGCCACCTGGGCACCATGACAGTGCTAGACTGGCACCCACGTGGCACTTGCTGTGTAGTACCAGGCTGGCAGGGCCAGGGTGTCCAGGTGGCTCCAGCAGTGCCAGGGTACCACCCTGCCCAGACGGCGTACACCTGGGACCTCTGATCCCCTGAGAGACCCTCACGAGCAGGCATGGGCAACACCCTCGGCCCCAGAGGGATAACCTCCCCCGATCATTAAACGTCCGCCTCACTGCCCCCACCTCTCCCTCCAACATCGCCCCCAATCCCAATCTCATCCATCTTCATCAGCATCCAAGTGTGCATACCCCACTGTGGGGTCACTGAAAGCAACCCCCCTTTCACCCCCCCATCCTTCATACTCCTTTTCATAACTCCAATCTTCATACCCCTCTTTACGCATCCTATTCATGTCCCCTTCACCTCCCCTTCCATGGGCATGGTCACCTCAGGCAGTGCCCCTTGGCACCATGCACTGTCCTTGGCACTTGGGCACTGCCAACCTGGTACCCCCATAGTACCAACCAGGGCAGTAGGTTGGCAGTGTCAGGTTGGCACTGGCCAGGTGCCTGCCCTGTCCCCGACCACTGGGGAACTCGAATGGCCTCCCAAACGCCCCCCCCCCCCCCCCCCCCCCCCCCCCCCCCCCCCCCCACTGTCTGGTTTCTGTTTTTGGAATCAGTACTGATTCGCTCCGGCCTCACACTGCGCCCCTTGGGCCGATGAATCCCGGGAGCCGGGAGACTCCATCCTCGAACGGGCTGTGCATATTTAAATGGCCTGGGCATGATCCAGATCACGTTGGGTGCTGTGGGTCGGGGACCTCTCGACCAGCTCAGCGCCCGGCGGGAAACCCGTTTTGGGATCTCCCGTTATTCACCAGGAATAGTGGAATCGGCGCCAGGCGCATCACGGCTCGAAAATTGAGTCCACAGAGACCGAAATCAATTGTTGAAATCGATTTAAGGATTAGACTGCAAAATGGACCTAGTTAATTTCTGAGTACGTCCAATTCATCAGTGGAAACGGGAATGAATGTTTCGATTATATCTGATTTTAAATGTCATACTTTGAAGGAATAAGGACCACGTGATAGATTGTTAAAAATTTAACTTAATGGATTAACCACATCTAAACTCTGGCAATTTCATTTTTATGGGGGCTCAGTTGTTAATTGTTTTTACATTCTGTTTACAGGAAGAAACATTAGAAAATGCAAAACAAGGCATGATCTTACATTATTAATGATGTGGAGATGCCGGCGTTGGACTGGGGTGAGCACAGTAAGAGGTCTTACAACACCAGGTTAAAGTCCAATAGGTTTGTTTCGATGTCACTAGCTTTTGGAGCGCTGCTCCTTCCTCAGGTGAACCAGGTATACCTCTTCATTCACCTGAGGAAGGAGCAGCGCTCCAAAAGCTAGTGACATCGAAACAAACCTGTTGGACTTTAACCTGGTGTTGTAAGACTTCTTACTGTAACATTATTAACAGAGAGCTGTTACAGCATGTAGGAGATCATTTGACACATTTTGTCTGCTCTCTATGATGGCAATGCAAAACTACATCCACTGCCTTACTTTCTCCCTTTGGCACTGTATGTTCCTCTTTTTCAAATAGATTTTAAATGCATCAGAGGCAGCAAAAGAGAAATGGCTTTGTTTTATTGTTTTGAGTGTTTTAAGGCATAGACAATGGGCTGGTTTCTCCGTTTGGGAGACGATGTGCTGACATCGGCGTGGAAACAGTAGCGTTTTACCCCGAAGAAATGGCACAAAAAGCCCCCCCTGCCCACGGATCTGTTCCCCCCCCCCCCCGCCCCCCGACTTCCCAACTTAGTCCGCAGCCGCCACGCCGGGTTTCCCCCCAAGAAATACCACATGCGCCCCACGCCATCGGGAACTCGGCCCATCGGGGGCGGAGCATTGGGGGAGGGCCTCAGGTAACGTCATGAGGTCATCCCAACGGCGGAGTACGCCATTTTGGAGTAGACGAAGCATCGCAAAAGCAGCGCCGCCGACTCCGATTTTGGCGCCAATGGGAATTCTCGGCCCGATCGCCAAACGCGATTTCGGCGTCAGAGACCGGAGAATCCCGCCCAAAGATCGGAAGAGTGCAACTGCATTTTTCAAGCAGAAAACAAAACTCTCACTAAAGAACGGCCGGTTTTCCAAATCGGGTTTAATAAATGGAAAGAATTTGGGAAATTTATTTTAAAAGTTTGGCAAATCCTGTGAGGTATAAACTATTATAAATATATCCCATATACAAAAAAATATCCAAGTATCGTGTAAGAAATGCAGCAGAAACTGCTTGTCAAAAATGTTCTCATTTCAAAGACTGATCACTCCTATGTCCTGTTAGAAAACTGTTTTTCCTTTTTCATTACCAAAATCTATTTTGTTTTGTATACAGAATAGCATTATCACGAAGGAATTTGTGTCTTGGGGCATTAAAAACTAAATCAAAATGGCAAGTGTTATACTGGCCAAGAAGGGCACAAATTTAAATTTAAATTTCTTTCAAATCTGTGTATTTTTTTATGGCCTATTCTACAGATAAAATATTTACTGACATTGAGACAATGATGAGAGTTACTAAGAGAGCCCCAGGTGTCTTTTTGTCAGCGAATTAATTTAGATGTTGGTGCTCTTGATGTAGTTCGGGTGATCCCCTTGGGTAATGTGATGCTGATGTGGGCGTGGAAATGGACTTACCAAGCTGGCAAACCTCGAGCCCGACGATCTGTGAGCTGCACATTCCTCCTCAATGACAGGTGGTTGGATTGAGACAGTTTCCTAACAAGAAATAAACGCTCTTGATTCAAGTTTATTAATAATTATTGTGTACCTCAGGAAATTGCTTCTGTCAACTTCAATAACCAGCAACAAAAATGATACGAAGGAATTGACCTCACATTTCAGAGCTCTGAGGATTTATTTGTTTGCGGTGGTTAGACAAATGTGCTTTTCTTGAAATGTTTCAATCTGCAAACTGTTTCGACAAAAACTCCATTTTGGAAGCAAAGTCTGCTGTTCAAAACTGCTTTATTGATCCAGCTGAAACTGTATAGCATTATTCTAATCTATTTACTTGTAGACAAAAGTTTATTTTGTTAGTTATAAAATGATATATGAACATGAAGTTAGAAATAACAGCCATAAACAGGATCTGCCACAGGTGACTGACCCGTTTTCATGATTTACTGAAACCAGAACAGCAGCAGCCAGAGCTTGATTGAAAACTAGTTTTCAGATTTAATTTTTTTTCATATTCCTGCAATATCAGAAAATAAAAATACGCAGTTAATAATACTTAGTAAAAAATTGATTGTATTGTGCGAATTAGCAGATTTGTGGAGGTTCCAATGACGCAGTGGGTACTGTCCCTGCACCTTGTGGAAGAAGCTCCAGATGTGGGTTCCACCTCAGGACTTTGATGGCTGTTCATATCGCAGCCAAACAGATTGATTATCAACCTGTGAATCCTTTCAAACACTCACCAATGGCAGATGGTAATGGCAGGAGAGATTTCTGATCAGCCATGTGTTGGAAAGAATGTTGGAGCCTCGACCATCACTATCCATAGCTCCAGACTACAATATGCATGGAGAGAGTGTGTTACCCCAGCAACGTGTACATAACGAATGTCCTGCAACACCCAAATCACCCAGAAGAATCATTTAGATCTGAAACGTTACCTCCCTTTTCTCATCACAGATGCTGCCGGACCTGCTGAGTTTATCGAGCCGCGCCGGAAAACGGGTCTGGCGGGGCGGAGAATCCCACCCCTGGTTTCCAATTGGAGCCACGAACCCAGAGTGAAGACTGGAAGTTCCTACTCGGAATATAAAGACTGAAACTCGCTCTGGTGTCACACCATTGAGTCTCCATAATGGGTGATAGTTGGGGGGTAAATGTACAACAGTTAGGTTTCCTTCGTTTTCAGATTGACAGAGGATTGGGGGGGGGGGGGGGGCGGGGGCGGTGAGGAACAACTTATGATGGATCTGGTTTTGAAAAATAGATTTGTGAAAAAATAGATTTGATAGTCAATATATTGAAATGTTCAAAAGCAAATGCAAAAGGTACAAGTTGGTGCTGGAAGAGTATTTTAGGGAGTCTTGTACAATGCACATTGACTGTAATCTCAATAGGAAAAGTGGGAGAAGGATTGCAGGCTCCAAAAATGGAGTAGAACATAGAATCATAGAATCTCTACAGTGTTGAAGGAGGCCATTCGGCCCATCGAGACTGCAACGACCCTCTTACTCCCAATCCCCCACCCTATCCAGGTAATCCCACCTAGGGCAATTTAGGATCGCCAATCCACCTAAACTGCACATTTTAGGACTAAAGAGATTTAAAAGACAGGATTGTGACGCTGACAATTGAAGGGAGCAATCATCACATTAAGGAGTAACTTTACAGTAGATTTTGCGTATCTATCCACCCGTCCATCTGCCTATCTATGTGGCTGCCACATCCTACGAATGGCTGAAGACAGTGACATTCTCATGGGTAAAAACCCACTGTGCAAATATTTATTGTATTTCTGAACCGGCTGTAAAAAATTTTTAAATGACAGATTTTTTAAAAGATGAATTTACACTCTCGTGTCCGGCTGCACTGTCCCCAAAGCAAAGTGTTCCGTCAGTGTGAAACACCCCGACCTGGACGTGAGCAGATAAATGTGCCTGCTGCACAAATAAACATTCCCCCACAGTGAAATCATCCGATTCCCAGCTCGGTTCACATCAGCTCTAGCTGTGCAACTCAATCTGACTCGGGGGAGGGTGGGGGCGGGGGCGGGGGGGGAGGTGGGGGGGGCACAGTCCATTCCTTCCAGCCACGGCATCCCCTAGCGGTGAAAGTACCGGAAGCCACAAGCTGACTGTACAGAATACTCAGTCTGCAGTGTGCTCTGAGCCACCTTTGCCTGCCTGTCAGTTTCATCCTCTTGGCCCAAACTTACTGCCTTGCAACGCGGTGCGTGCCATGTAATAAATAATTAGACATGTACATATGATATAAGTATATATTGTACATATAGCAATGTATACTATATAAATACATGATATAAATTATGATATATAAACATATATACATGTAGGTGTATGTAGATAATATAAATACAAACACAAATTATTATAAATTATATATATGTGTGTCAGTATATATCATAAGAACCCCTGCAGTGTAGAAGGAGGCCATTTGGCCCATCGAGTCTGCTGCACTGCCCCCCCCAAAGAGCACCCTACCCAGATCCACTCCCCCATCCACCTCGCCCTATCCCCATAATCTAACCTAACCTAAACATAATACTAATATATACAAATCAGAGAATGTACAGTGCAGAAGGAGGCCATTCAGCCCATCAAGTCTGCACGAGCCCTTGGAAAAAGTAGTTTACTTAAGCTCACACCTCCACCCTATCCCTGTAACCCCACCTAGCCTTTTGGACACTAAGGGGCAATTGAGCATGGCCAGTCCACCTAAAGCTGGGTAAGAAGTCTTACAACACCAGGTTAAAGTCCAACAGGTTTGTTTCAGGTGTTGTAAGACTTCTTACTGTGCCCACCCCAGTCCAACGCCGGCATCTCCACATCATACCTAAAGCTGCACATCTTTGGACTGTGGGAGGAAATCCAGGCAGACACACGGGAAGAACGTGCGCACCATTATTAAACGTTATAAATGAGTACACACAAACAGATATACGTCAGGATATTTGGATAGTAATAAGCCATATCCAGGCGAGATACACTGATGGAGTGAATGATTATTCAAATCGAACGATAGGCTCAGGAGATGGAGGCAGCAAAGTTGCCTTTTTAAAAACTGTCTGGAGAACTTCTGGCAACAATTGCAGCCCGAGGGGGAGGGGGTGCTGTTAATAGAGGAGCCGGCCGGATATCTGATTATTCCTACCGACGGGAAAGCAGCAGACCATTAATGAGAAGAAAAAAAACCTTTTCATGTACGTCAGCTAAAGAAAAAAAACCAGGATTGCTTTAAATGGCAACTGGTGTCATCAGAGTGGGTGCCCACGTGGCTTTGCTGTTTATATAAATCACCCTGTTAGCTACACAGCGCCTGAAAGTTGCGTCAACTACAGGGAGAGCGAAGGGTTTGCAGCGTTGCAATAGACACAGGAACACCGAGCGCCATGGCTGTCTCCAAACAGGGCGAGGTGGTGGGGATCTGCACCAGCTACCAGGCGGTGATGCCCAGCTACGCCGGGATTGCGGAGGAATTTCCGCAGTCGCTGCGCCGCCAGCTGCAGAAGAGCAAACTGAAGCAGCGGCGACCCCCGGGAGGCCAGGTTCAAGACCCAGCCCGTCACCTTCGACGAGATCCAGGAGGTGGAGGAGGAAGGGGTCTCGGCCCTGGAGGAGGAGAAAGCCAAGAAATCCTTCCTGCAGTCGCTGGAGTGCCTCCGGAGGAGCGCCCAGAACGCCAGGGTGCACAAGTCAAATCTGAGCAACTGCAAACTGAGATACAGCCTGGATTCCAGTGACTCGGATTCCGCCCATTGAGGACCCCCCCTCTAAACAAACAAACTAAACAGACGCACTCTTGTTTCATAATGAAGTTATTTTCTAAACTGTATTTTGTAAAAAAAAAAGTATATTTTCAAAAAGGGAACCTTTTATGCTTTGGCTCACGCGAACCAGGAATAAGTTCTGATGTCGTTTTGTGTGCTTGGATTGTTGCAAAATTGATTCCTTCCCTCTATCCGAGAGAGGGAGAAAAAAAGCGAACTGGCAATTTTATGCCTTTTTTTCGGTTTCTGGGACATCGCTGAAGTTGGAATACGGCTGATCTAAATGTTTGTTAATCTGCTGCTTTGGGAATATTTGAAACGTGCGAGATGTAAATCCTCAAGTCAGCCCTCAAGTCATGTCCCTCCCACACAGAATGGGACGGCAGATGCTCCTGTTCCAGGTTTCAATGGGCTATTGCCAAATTTAACCCATGTAATGCATTTAATACTTTTTAAAAATCGCTAATTTATATGTTTGTACTTTATTTTGTGACCGTTGCAAACAAATTAAAACTGTAATGCCTTGTGAAATAAAATCAATGTACATTTAGACCTTTAATTACTTAAATGTTTTTATTTTCAAAGTTTTTATTTTCAAAGCAGAGTGGAGTTCCCCCTTTCCCAATGGGAGTGTAGTTTAAATTGCTTGTGACCCACTAACTGTCTTAATCTCCAAACTAGGTTTGAACCCGGAGTATTTCTCTAGCGTGAACAGTTGGATCACGTTGCGCCGCATTTGCGTTTTCCACTCTGGCAATAAATGATATTTGCATTGATCCGCACGCTTTTCATTTATTTCCTCTTCCCCCGAGGATCTGCACGGCCTCTTCATTAGGCAACCTGGACTAGCTCTCCGTCCTCCCCCCCCCCCCCCCCCCCACAAAAAAAATTCCTGAGTTTTCCGTTTCCCATTTAAAACCATGCTTCCCATCCCCTCAGTGAATGCTACCGCAGCAGAACAGCTCGTTCCTGAGTGAGAAGAGGGGGCATCTCCAGCACCCAACTCTGGGGCTCGAATGGTTGGTCCGGTGTAATGTTGCAATCTGCTTTCCGACATGTTATCAGGAAGCTAGGAGGTCGTTAAAGCACTCGCCTGGTTTAGAATTCCTCGCCCCCCGCTCTACTTCCAACTCCGATAGGACCCCCACGTGTTTGTGATCCCGAAACAGCCAGTGAACTGGTTAATATCTGGTGCAGCGCCTTTTGGACGCTAGAGGGCTATTTCCTGGCATTAGAAAAATCCTGCCGAACTATGTTCACTTTTTTAAATTACCAGCTATTCCTAATTTTGGATTGGCTTCCTTGTGTTACACTGTCTGGTGCCGCCAGAAAAAGCGCCTGCTGGTCTTAAGGCGTCTCCGAAATGTTATTCCGTTCCAGCCCACAACCACTGCTGCAGGAACTCTCCATAACTTCCAATTGAAAGTGGTTAGTTTAAACTTTGAAAATCTGTTTCTGAATAATGCCCATGTACTGGGGTAACGTGGTTTGGCTCGAGTGTTTGTTATGGGAGGGTCAGCACACACCTCTGGATTATTTTTAGGTAGCCAGATACTGAACTCTGATCATCCACCCGGTCATTGGGAGTACTGTGGGATCTTGCCGTGCACAAATTGACTGCCGCATCTACAGTGACTACATTCAGAGAGTACTAGGACAGAGAGTCACACAGACTCGAAACATTTGCTCCCTTCTCTCTACAGATGCTGTCAGACCTGCGTTTATCTTCAGAAAGCACTGCCCTGGCTACGAAGTGCTTTGAGCGGGTCCCCAGGTCGTGAACGGTGCTATATAAATGCAAGATTTTGCTTTATTGTCTGAATCTTTCGATGTGCTGCTGGCCCGGGGTGCATTCCTGAGTAATGTTTCATTTATTAAATTAATTAGATCAATCGAATATGCAGTGGGGAATAGGATTGAATCATGTGATTTTTAACAGGATCAGTGTAACCCAATGCTGCTCACTGAGTTTGCTATTAACCGCCTGTGGCAAATTGGGAACCCAGGTCTGACTAATTCCATCTTTGATTTGTAAGCAAATTAGTAATCAACACACTTACTGGGCATGTGTGTGTTAATGTTCAAAAACCGCAATATGCATGTGAACATGTTTGTGCGTTTGTTGGTAAAAAGAAAAAGTGTGTACACGTGTGCTTTTTGATCAATGCGTGCACTTTGCTTCCTCAACTTGCTGTTCATTTGGCATGTGCTAAAATGGTGGGATGTGGGTGATAAATGGTCTACTTCAGCACAATGGAAACATCCACAATCTTGTATGGAGAATGGAGCTGTCCTTGTGCGACCAATCCAAGTAACTACTCCAGGTTGTCAAAAGAAAACACCCCAACCTATAATGAAAATGAAAACAAAACGTCCACTGTCAGATGGGCAGCACTGACTGAACACTTCTGTGTGTGCCAATAGTTACACCAATAGTTACACAAACAGCTAATTTAAGATCAGTTTGGCTCATTTGCGGCAGTTACCAGGGACATGCATTTATACACAGACTCCCTGCAAACAAAATAATAATAATCTGTTTTATTGTCACAGGTAGGCTTACATTAACACCACAATGAAGTTACTGTGAAAAGGAATTATGTTCAAGCCTTGTGCCTTTTGTTGAATTAACCGGGAGCCTATAGTTCCCATTGCTGTCAGCATAGCAACGTGTCAGCCAATCAAAGTTGACTTGCTAACCAATTCTGTAGTATAAATTGTTGTGATCGTTTGATATTTGCCATTCTTGCACTAATCCCGATGAGCAACATGTCTCTCTTTTCAACAATATTGTGAGAAGCTTCAACAGTATGTTATGGCGCAGGGCATGCAGCATCCGAGTGCAACCTTGTCAGAGGGCATAGGTCGGTCTGGTGCCTCTTGTGTGAGCCAATATTCTCCGTATCCTTGCTGAAATCAAAAAGTATTGTTTGCAACTCCTGGACAAAAACATAGACGCTGCAACGTGATTTACTGTGTCTGATTAACTCATACCACATTTCTAATCTTTGGTGCAATAGAAAGACTGCAACATTTTGCACTGAATGGCGGTAGGTATTTCTTCAGCAAATATACACACTCTGTTTAATGCCTGTAATTGTGGGTAAGGAACTTTAGACTAAAATTCAAATGTTGGGGCTAAAATGACTTTAGTCATTCCTGTAGCTAGTCAGTAATTTTTGTTGGATGACATTGATGCAATCAGTAGCACAGTTGGAGTTTTATTTCACAGACTGCGCCTATTTTTTATGTAGCTGTATCTTTTAGAAATGCACCAAGTTGAACAATACGTACAAATACATAACTGAATGATTTAACTGTTAGTAAAAATACATAAATTAGAAAGGCGCTGTGTGATCTCAACCAGATGTGTCTTCAAACACTTACAGATGACATCTTGTAGTCAGTTGTGCAACACGTCCTCCCACATGTAAAGCTGAGCAGATTACCTTTCCTATCTGTTATTTTCTGAGCTTCTATTCATAGTATTTTTTCACATACATTGGACCTTAAACACATTATAAAAATACATTTCTCAGCACAAAGATTTCTGATGTGTGATATAATTTTGTCACATTGATGTGTTACATGTGAAATATAATTACTTACCTCATTATTACTGCACACGAGTGTTGTGAGGCAAACTAGTGTCATGACTACTGAGACCATGGAGTTAACTCGATAGGTGATGTCAACCTAATAACTAACAAGTCACTGTCTGCTTTAAGAAATTATTCACCAAATGTCTTGGCTAGCTATAATATTTATATGGTTTTAATGGATCAAATTATGAAAGTTTTCCTAAATATTCTATTGACCTTATTTTATGATACTTATTTTATTAGGATTTGAAATTATGACTCCGCTTTAATAATGTATTTTCCAGTGTTTTTAAAAAAGAGAAAATACTTTGGGATATGTTTAGTTTATAAAGAGGTATATCTGACCACTGGAAATACACCAAAGTTGCAGCTGTTTTTGTTAAGAATTTGTCGACTGTACTGTCTCCAGATATCCTTTCTGTTTATTAGTTTGAGACTTTTAAAATGCTTTCTTGGGTTGGGGGGGGGGGGGGGCATCATTGGCAAGGCCAAGGTTTTCTGCTCATTCCTAATTGTCCATTGCCCTTAAAAAGGTGGTGGTGAGCCGTTTTCTTGAACCACAAGCAGTCCATCTGGCGTAGGTACACCCACTGTGCTGTTAGGGAGGGAGTTCCAGGATTTGGGCGGTATGGTGGCACCGTGGTTAGCACTGCTGCCTCACAGCGCCAGGGACCCGGCTTCAATTCTGGCCTTGGGTGAACTGTCTTTGTGGAGTTTGCACTTGCTCCACGTGTCTGCGTGGGTTTCCTCCGGGTGCTCTGGTTTCCTCCCACAGTCCAAAGATTTGCAGGGTAGGTGGATTGACCATGTTAAATTGCCCCTTAGTATCCAAAAGGTTAGGTGGGGTTATTGGGTAGGGTAGCGTAGGGGCGTGGGCCTAGGTAGGGTGCTCTTTCTGAGATTTGGTGCAGATCCGATTGGCCGAATGGCCTCCTTCTGCACTGCAGGGATTCTATGATTTTAATCCAGCGACAGTGAAGGAACAGTGATATTGTTCCAGGTCAGCTTGGCGGGTGTCTTGGGACGAGCTTGCAGGTTATGGTACAAATAAAAATAAATATGAATTCCGCATTTAAATTGAGAAGCACTGATAAACAAGGCTGTTAAAAATCGTCGTTGCATAATGCAGCGATATCATGGCAAACCAGCAGACACGAGGTTCTGTTTCTCCAGTTTGCTTTGGGCTCCACTGGAACACTGCAGCATGCCAAAGACAGAAATGTGAACACGAGGGCAAGGCTCTTTCCAGGGGCTGGTGCAGACTCGATGGGCCGAATGGCCTCCTTCTGCACTGTAAATTCTGTGATTCTGTGGGGAATTGCAATAACAAGCGAATGGGAGGCTTGCGCATTGAAGAAAGATTATCCACAGAGTGAGGCCGTGGAACACATCTGCAAGTTGGAGGAACAGAACCTCAACTTCTGGGTGGGCACTTTGCAGACTTTGGGACTCCACATTTGAGTTCAACAACTTTAGACCATCAACTCTGCCCTCCCCCAGTTTGATTTTTTTTTTCTCTCAAGTGCCAGTTTGTATCTTGTTTCCATGTTTCTGCTCTCAGACAGAGATGACCTTCATTCTGCTATTAAGACCGTTCCGCTCCCTTTGTAGTATGACATCTTTGCTATGTAATATCCCCACTCTCTAACCTATCCCTCACCTGCCCTTTTGTTCTTTCTGACCCCTGAACAGCATCAAACCCATCACATTTCTATCTCTGTTAAGCTCTGAAGATGAATCATTTTGGACTCCAACGTTAATCATAGAATTTACAGTGCAGAAGGAGGCCATTCTGCCCAGCGAGTCTGCACCGGCTCTTGGAAAGAGCACCCTACCCAAGCCCACACCTCTAACCCAGTAACCCCACCTAACCAAAGGGCAATTCATTCCCTTATCCCCGTAACCCAGTAACCCCACCTAACCTAAGGGCAATTTAGCATAGCCAATCAACCTAACCTGCACATCTTTGGAATGTGGGAGGAAACCGGAGCACCCGGAGGAAACCCACGCACACACGGGGAGAATGTGCAGACTCCGCACAGACAGTGACCCAAGCGGGAATCGAACCTCAGACCCCTGGAGCTGTGAAGCACTATGCTAACAACTGCTACCGAGCCACCCTGTATTTAACTGTATTTCTCTCTCCAGAGGTGCTGCCAGACTTGTTGAGCTTTACCAGCACTTTCTATTTCTGATCTCCAGCATGCATGGAATTTTCCTGATATGTTCAGCCTGTTGTGAGAAGTCTAAAGTCAATTCTCAAACTCCGCGGACTTTTCCCAAAATCCGGCAGTGTGTCAAATTCAGACTGAAAACCAATGTGTATCGCTCCAGAAGCAAAACCCATTTTTCACTCCAGTTTTTCTGGCAAGCACTGCCCAGAAATTCTGGGGGCGGGCTTTGCACCATCACCCTGAAGGTGTTGAGCCTAATAGAGCTGGCAAAGCCGGCTCCGCAGAGATCCGGGCGCCATCTTTAAAGAGTGCCAGATTTGCACTGAAAATGAACACCCAACCCCCTCCACCTGCACGCAGACAGGGAGGCCTCCCCTCCACCCGCCCCCGCACACAAGCATCGGAGAGACCTCCCCCATGCAAGTGTTGGGGCAACCGCTGGCCCACCACACAAGTATTGGGGCATCCCCCCCCAAATATGCAAGTACATGAGCATTTCCCGCTACCAAGCAAAAATGCACAGTGGTTAGTACTGTTGCTTCACAGCGCCAGGGTCACAGGTTCGATCCCCGACTTGTGTCATTGTCTGGAGTCTGTAAGTTCTCCCAGTGTCTGCGTGGGTTTCCTCCGAGTGCTCCGGTTTCCTCCCACAAGTCCCGAAAGACGTGCTCGTTAGATGAATTGGACATCCTGAATTCTCCCTCAGTGTACCCGAACAGGCGCTACTGTGAAAAGCGACTCGGGGTTTTTCACAGTAACTTCATTACAGTGTTAATGTTGGTCTACTTGTGACAATATTAAGAATAAAGATTATCAGGGCCTCTCCTCCCAAAACGCAAGTATAGAGGCACTCCCCTCTTCGGGAATACCCCTTCCACCTCACAGGCATTGGGACATACACTCCCCCCGCCAGACATAACGTGAAGCTGCCCCAGTGGGGCTCCCCACAGTGCCCAGCCCTGGCAATGCCAGCCTGGGACAGTGCCAGGGCACTGCCCAACCAAGTCCCTCACCATCCAAGGACTACGTTTATCTGCGTGCTCCCAACGTGGTCATCACGATTGGTTTTGAGAACCAGTTGTGATTCGCGCCGACCTGACATCACAATGGAAGTAGCGGCGTTAAGCCCGATTATTACATGCAAATTTATTATACAATATGCTAATAAGGCTCGCACCCTTCCTGCCCATAAACCTGATCGCATCATTGGAGGGGGGTGGGGATGATTACAAACAGAAATCTCGCTGGCCCAAATCCTGTTTTGGGCCTCTAGCGACATTTAGCGGCCATTAAGCATTTGGGCCTGTGGCTAGCACAGCCATTAGCTCATGGCCTATGTGTTATCTCAGGATAACAAAGGAATTTGGACCAGGTTTTGGTATCATGCTGTCTTATACTATAAATATGAAATACATTTTAAAATGGTTCATTTGGATGAAAGTATTTCTTTATGGAAACCTCTGGATAAAAGAAATAGCAGGTTCTGAAGCAACATATGATCCACCAAAGCTTTTTGTATTGTTTGAAATGCATGAGCATGTGTCTATTTTCTGCTGGTTTCAGTTAATTTATAATATACGCAGAAAATGTTACTTAGCTAATACCAACTGCAGGGTGTTTCCTACAAGGCTCAATATAACTACCGTAATATCGTTGTGTCATTCAGTTAATGTCTGCATCATATAGAATCCCTACAGTGCAGAAGGAGTCCATTTGTCCCATCAAATCAGCACCGATCCTCCGAAAGAGCACCCTACCAAAGCCAACTCCCCTGCCCTATCTCCATAATCCCGTAACTCCACCTAACCTGCACATCTTGAGATACTAAGAGACAATTTAGCACGGCCAATCCACCGAACCAGCACATCTTTGGATGTAGTTATGAACGTGCTAAGGTGAGGTAACGTTGCCGTAGTCCCTGATGACCTTAAGCTGCTTTCCCCTTTGAGGGGGGGAGAGCTGACTGGCGGTAATTTAACCTGAGGATCACCACACCTCAGGCGAGGGGCAAGTTTGAGAAGGCGGGGGCTTCATGAATAAACAGCCGGCACGGGAATTGAACCCGTGTTGTTGGCCTCGCTCGGCATCACAAACCAGCTGTTTAGCTAAGTGAGCTAATTGTGCATCATATTTATGTCTCAACTCGTAATTCACCTATGCACGTTCTTGAGTTTTCCAGAACAGCTCCGATTAGCAGCCAGTCGAGAGATAGACAAAAGGATAGCCCTTTAGGTGATTAACAGTGGCCAGCTGACGATAGTATGAATTTTAAAGGTAACTGTTAAATGTCATCGATGGTGCAAAACAAGCAATATTGCCGCATCGGATGGAAAGAAAGATCATGGTGCGGGCTGCATAATAACCAGTCAATTTTACCCCTCCTCCTCTACATCATCACTGAAAGTTAAAATGACTGATTTTGTGTTCATCTGATTTTTAAGCCTGTACGTTATCAGCTCCTGGAGCTGGGGTCAGGTCCAATGGTGAGTTACGGGATAATGGTCTTTTCTGTCTGTGGCTATAAAGAACATATGTTTTTAAAAATCTTTATTATGTCACATTAAAACCGCAATGAAGTTACTGTGAAAATCCCCTAGTCGCCATATTCCGACGCCTGTTCGGGTACACCAACCATAAGACCATAGACCACAAGACATGGGAGCAGAATTAGGCCACTCGGCCCATCGAGTCGGCTCCGCCATTCAATCATGGCTGATATTTCCTCATCCCCATTCTCCTGCCTTCTCCCCCAAACCCCTGATCGAGAATTCAGAATGTCCAAATTACCTAACAGCACGTCTTTCGGGACTTGTGGGAGGAAACCGGAGCACCCGGAGGAAACCCATGCAGATGCGGGGAGAAGGTGCAGACTCCACACAGACAGTGACCCAAGCGAGGAATTGAACCTGGGACCCTGGCGCTGTGAAGCAACAATGCTAACCACTGTGCCACCCTTGTTAATGTTAACACTAGTTTCAACAGTCTCACTGAGGCATGAGCAAACAGCACACACAACTCTCCCGAAGGTGGCACAGACTGCTGAAGTTGCCACTCTCACTAAAAAGTATGTCCACGGGGGGGGGGGCTGGAAGGGAAAGAGAAAACATTAGTTTGTGCTGTTGAATGTAAAGCCATGGAACATTGAGGATGCCTGGAAGGAAAGGGCGGCACGGTAGCACAGTGGTTAGCACTGTGGCTTCACAGCTCCAGGGTCCCAGGTTCGATTCCCTGCTGGGTCACTGTCTGAGCGGAGTCTGCACATTCTCCCCGTGTCTGCGTGGGTTTTCTCCGGGTGCTCCGGTTTCCTCCCACAGTCCAAAGATGTGCAGGTTAGGTGGATTGGCTATGCTAAATTGCCCTTAGTGTCCAAAACGGTTAGGAGGGGTTATTGGGTTGCGGGGATAGGATGGACGTAAGGGCTTAAGTGGGTCGGTGCAGATTCGATAGGCCGAATGGCCTCCTTCTGCACTGTACTATGAAACTTTTGTTATATTTCTGAGATTCACCATCCCTCACCTTAAGCCATATGAAGTTCACAGAAAAGGAAATCTTTAAAAATGAGCATCACAAAAGAAAACTTTTTTTATTCATTTGTCCGGTGAACTGTGCGGCAATTTGGCCAAAGCAAAAGTAACCGATGCACAATTGCAGCTTTCAGCACCTTTTGCTCCAGATGGATTGGAATGTTTCGGAACTTACCAAAGCAGTTCACAGAAACGTAGTGAGACAAGAACTGAGACAGACAAAGAAGGAGCTGTTGGGACAGGTGACAAATCGCTTTGACTGAGACGTGGGTTTCAACGAACAAATTAAAAGAGGAAATAATATGAGCTTTAAGGAATACGCTCTAGAGTTAAGGGCCTGGACCGCTGAAGGCACAGTTAATCGTGGATTGAAGGACGTGGGGCGCTGTTTGGTTAAAGAGCTACAATAGCACAGTGATTTTTAAAATTCTTTCATGCGATGTGGATGTCGCTGTCTAGGCCAGCATTTCTATTGCCCAACCCTAATTGTCCTTGAGAAGTTGATGCTTTCCTGAATCACTGCAGTCCATGTGGTGCAGGTACACCCACAGTGATGTTAGGGAAGGAGTTACAGAATATTTGATCCAGCAACAGTGAAGGAACGGTGATATATTTCCAAATCAGGATGATGAGTGACTCGTAGGGGAACTTGCAGTTGGCGATGTTCCCATGCATCTGCTGTCCTTGTGCTTCTAGATCGTAGTGGTTGTGGGTTCGGAAAGTGCTGTCCAAGGAGCCACGGGGAGTTGCTGCAGTGCACCCTGTAGATGGTACACACGGCTGCCACTGTGTGGAGGTGGTGGAGGGAGTGAATGTTTAAGGTGCCAATCGAGCGGGCTGCTTTGTCCTGGATGGTGTTGCGCTTCTGGAGTGTTGGAGCTGCGCAAATCCAGGAAAGTGGAGGATATTCCATCACACTCATCACTTGTCCCTTATAGATGGTGTAAAGACTTTGGGGAGTCAGGAAGTGAGTTCCTTACCACAGAATCTACAGCAGTTATTTGGCTGGTCCAGTTTCTGGTCAATGCTGACACCCAGAATATAGACCATGGGGGATTTAGCAATGGTAATTCCATTGAATGACATGGGGGGATGGTTAGATTCTTATTGTTAGAGATGGCCATTACCTGGCACTTGTGTGGCACGAATGTTACTTGCCATTTAGCAGCTCAAGATTGAATATTATCCAGATCTTGCTGTTTTTGGACATGGACTACTTCAATATCTGAGGAGTCGTGAATGGTGCTGAACATTGTGAAATCATCAGCGAACATCCCCTGACTGAGCCTATCCCTGGAATTAAAATCTACCATTGTTCATGGTTTACTTAGAACTCAAAATCAATTGACTTCTCGATTTTTCTGTCTCCAAGTTTGCAATTTAACAAAGGAGAACTGCAGAAAAACAATTATCCGCAGGTAGGGAGAATGACCATCATCTATCTTTACTGTATAACAATGGCTCTTACTTTTAAGCCATCCTGTGTCTACAACAGCAGTTGATCATGAGACTGAGACTAGCTTCTGATACCAAAGCCCTTTCTAATCCCAAGAATCAAAGAGAAAAAACAGTCTGCAAATAACACCACTGCAGAATATCAGCTGCAGGGCAAGATAGTAACACTGAATTTGGAGACTTCCACATGTTAACCACCCCCCCCCCCCCAACCTGATTCCTAACCCAAGATCGCCTGCATGAAACATAACCTCCTGATACAAAATATATATTTTAATTTTTAAAAAACAAATTTAGAGTACCCAATTAATTTTTTCCAATTAAGGGGCAATTTAGCGTGTTCAATCCACCTACCCTGCACATCTTTGGGTTGTGGGGGTGAAACCCACATAAACACAGGGAGAATGTGGAAACTCCACACGCACAGTGACCCAGAGCCGGAATCGAACCTGGGACCTCGGCGCCGTGAGACTGCCGATACAAAAAATATAAGTGACTACCTCTGTACCTTGCTGAACATCCATCTCTTCGAGGGAATACTGCCACAACTCTCCAGCTATCAAAAACACCTTTTTGGAGTGAAAAAGCCACCTTCAACCAGTCCGCAAGGTATGTTTTTACTCCAATGAGCTAAACACAAGAACTACAAACTATTATTTTGTTTACAACGTGAAAAAAAATCACTAATCTCTTGAACTATATATTTCTCGTGTGTCTGTGTGTGTGAGTCACATACAATTTAGACTTCAAGATGAATGTATGAACAAATAATCCTCTTTATCTGAACTCACAAAAGCTTGCTGCGGTCATTTAAGTTGATTGCACGCCCTATGGGGCCAAGAAATACACACATCCTCCTTAAACAAATACTGATTTTAGACAATAAGGGAAATGTACAGGGGTGTCAGTTTGTTCTCCACCCTGTCTGTTACACTTATCTCCACCCTGTCTGTTACACTTCGTACTTTATGGAGCAGATTTTGCATATTGCAAATATCAGCGTATCCTACCTGATTGTTCATTATGGATGGAAAACTGTGCAGGCCATGATACCCTCTGAATCTGAAACACTAAGATGTCTCCCCATTGCACACTGTTCTGCATCAGGCCCATGTGTGAAATTCACCTCGCAGATATTGCAACAAGACTTTTCCTGAGGTTTTTAACCTTAACTGGACATCCATCTGATCATGATTGAGTACAATCTTTTGCCGTGCCAAGAAAGGTCAGCCACTGATCAATGCTACTTCAAAAGATCCAGTTTAAAATAGAACTGGGTGCTTAGATAATGGAGGCTTTGTGGTTGAACTGTGAAGAATCACTGTGAGAATGTTTTGGAAAATTTACAGTCTGTGTTTCTCTGTCTTATAACTGGGTCCCATGCTTTAGTATTGAACCAAACTGCTGTGCTTGGTGACAAAGAGCTGACACCACTGGGGAAGTGTTCACAGTAAATTTGCAGCTTCATTTGCAGGTAACATGTTATTTTATTTTTACGCATGAGGTGGCTCTCTCCTAATTCGGATGAGGTATTTTTAAGCCAAATTGAAACAATGCCAGCACTCTCTCCATCGCTAACTACCTTTATTGCTGGAGTTCATGAATGACCCTGACAGAGAAGAGGCAGGGTCCCATAATGTTGCTCAGTTTGTGCAGAATACAACAGATGGCTTGAAACAGGAGGATTTAAATCAGATAGAAACGGCAAAGCAGTAATGTTAAAATGCCTTCTGCATAATCCTGCCGCTGTAATGTCCATGGCTCCTAGACTGTGCATGGAGATCAAAATGCCTTTAACAACGCAGCTAGAAACTTTCAGTTTGAAAATATATTTCATGTTTAAAATTAATTTCAGCGATTTTAAAATGAGCTATTACTGTACTACGTGGAGTAAAACTGTGGAACATGGGAGTTAGGAAATAATCCAATTCCAAGCCAATTAGTGAGGTATGGAATGAGACACTCATACTTTTCTTGATAATAGGTTTATTCACAGAATATAGCATTACATATGTCTGCTTCCTACCTACCAACCCAGTGTCCCAGCGGTCTCTCTTTATAGGTGTTCTAAGTATTTAATTAAACAATGCCCTTCATCTGCATAGCTCAACAATAACACTAATCTCCCATCAACAACGTCTGAAGAAGTCATATTGGACTCCGAACATTAACTCTGTTTCTCTCTGTGCAGATGCTGCCAGGCCCACTGCGTTTTCCCACATTTTTTGTTTTTATTGCAGATCCTCCACCATCCATGGTATTTTGCTTTTATTTACACCATTAACAACTTGTGGGTTTGCATTTTTCACATTCCAACATTTGTGTTTGCTCTGTCCTCCTTGTCCTTCAGAGTCCCTTTGATGATGTGATACATGGAGGAAGAAGAGCAAAAGAAACAACCTTTGTGGAAGTGAGACTATATTGCAGGAGGATGGAACATACTCATTGTTACCCTGCTGCAAACCAGTTGGATCTGATGGAGGAGGAAATTCTGATTTACCAGGGAGGCAGTGTCTGCGTTGTGGAACATGCGTTGGGCAGACCCTCTCAGCAAAGGCAGGCGAGATACTGCCAATCGGGGTGAAGGCGACAGCTACTTTGAACCTTTTTTATTTTGTCCTCTTTCCAGAATGTTGGGACTACAGCACAGCCGCCAATTGACAAAGAAAATGACTATCTGCTCATTGTATGCAAAGACAAACAATCACATCTCTTTTCCTCCATCGACAAGAAAAGCAACAGGACAAAAACAGAATTTTCAATGGCTCAGTATGTCAATGGGGAACATGCCTAAGAGTGGAGGTGGGAGGTTGAAAACAGCGTGAGAGTGGGGACAGCTCGGAGATTGAAAACAGTGCGAGGATGCAGCGAGGAATCTGAGAGCTCGCTTGCAGATAGGAGCTCCTGAGGGGACATTAGGATTCAAAAGTGACGCAGGGCACGTGGGAGCTTGAGTCGAATTACTTTGATCGCTTATAGTTCATACGGTCTTTATTTTGTGCTTTATAGTTTGTCAGGGCTATATCCTGTAGCAGCAAGGACCAGGTAAAAAGGAAACAAACCTGTTGGACTTTAACCTGGTGTTGTAAGACTTCGTACAGGTAAAAAGGGCCCTGGAGTTATTGATATTATTTGATTTTGAGTATCTTCCAAATAGTTTAAATTAAAGGGGCAAGTCAGGGCAGGAAGACTCAAAGCCATAGCGTGCTCCTGCCCCATTTGAGAAGCCGGGAACATTTCCAGTGCTGCAGGCTAGCATGTGTCTCCCGCAGAAGCTCATGAAAACCCAGGTTTTGGAGTAGCTATTGGAGACACTGTGGAGCATTCACGAGGCGGAGAGTACCATGGATAGGATGTATAGAGAGGTGGTCACACTGCAGGCTAAGACTCCATAGACAGGAAGGGAGCAAGAGGATGAGGCAGGAATCTCTGTAACCATTCCCCTGAAAATGGACATGGATACTCTTGAGGGGGTTTGGTGCATCACAGTTGGCTCTGCTGCATGGGGGAGGTTTAAAAAGTGTGGGAATGCAATAGTTGAAGGAGATTAAATTGTAAGAGGAATAGATAGGTATTTCTGGGACCGCAACAAGATTCCAGGATGGTATGTTGCCTCGCTGGTGCTCGAGTCAAGGATGTCTCAGAGTGGCTACAGGACTTTCTACAAGGGGGAGGGTGAACAGCCAGTGGCCATGGTTACACCTTGGTACAAACTGCATATGTTTAAAAAAGGGATTAAGTCCTAAAAGCGAAAAGAGGGAGTTAGGAAGTAAGTTGAAAGGTCGGACCTCAAAGGTAGGACCTCTTAGGATTACTACTAGTCCTATGTGCTAGTAAGAGCAGAAATAGCAGGATATATCAGATGAATATGTTGTGAGGAGATGGTGCAAGGGGGAAGGTTTCAGATTCCTGGGACATTAGGACCGGTCCTGGGAGAGGTGGGACCAGTACAAACTGGATGTGTTGCACCTGGGCAGGACCGGGACTGATGTCCGAGGTGGAGTATTGGCTAGAATAGTTTGGGAGTGCAACAAATGGGCTTTTTACAACAACTATCAATGACAGTTTCACAGCCACCATTCCTGGGGCTAGCTTTCTAATTCCAGATTTTACCAATTCAATTAAAATTTCACCAGCTGCCAAGGTGGGATTTGAACCCATGTCCCCATTACCTGGTTCTCTAGATTAATAGGCCAGTGACATTACCACAACATCACCATTTGGGCAAAAAGGCAAAGAATTAGGTTGTGATTTTAACACATTTAAACCCATCCACTTACCCATTGGCCGGGATTCTCTGATCCGGGCTTGCCCCACTACCGCTACCAGTGGGAATAGAGAATTTGCCGCTCAGTCATAGAATCATAGAATTTACAGTGCAGAAGGAGGCCATTCGGCCCATCGAGTCTGCACCGGCTCTTGGAAAGAGCACCCTACCCAAAGTCAACACCTCCACCCTATCCCCATAACCCAGTAACCAAACCCAACACTAAGGCCAATTTTGGACACTAAGGGCAATCCACCTAACCTGCACATCTTTGGACTGTGGGAGGAAACCGGAGCACCCGGAGGAAACCCACGCACAGACTGGGAGGATGTGCAGACTCCGCACAGACAGTGACCCAAGCCAGAATCGAACCTGGGACCCTGGAGCTGTGAAGCAATTGTGCTATCCACAATGCTACCATGCTGCCCACTAAATCTCCATTCGCTGCAGCAAAATTGGAGAATCCCACCGGACTGAGCGAATGGAGAATTCCGGCACGAGTTAAAATTGGTCCCTTAGAGAAATGGGAAATAGAAGCGTTTGGACAGTATATTCATTTTCACTATTATTTGAAACAGTCAAAATTCTCCAACTCAGAAGCCAACTTTAACTCTTCCAAACAAGAACACATTGATTGAACTCCAACTTTATGACAATACTCGGAGATATTTACACCACTTCTGACAGTACATTTTATGACTTCCTCGTCCAAGATCTATTTTAGTATTGTGTTCTGTTTTTTTATGCTTTCTGATACGGTTACAGGACATTAAATGTAATATTTTTAGCTGCAGTACCACATTTCCCTGTAATTTCTATCAACAAATCTTCAAGATAGTCAAGTGGAATTGAAGGTGTCTTTGTGTTGATCTATTGTAGTCACACATAGTTTATATGCTGTCAATAGATTTTGTTTAAAAATGGCAATCTAATGGATTGAGACCAAAAGAAAAGGTTATATCTTCAGTGAAGAATATGATTCAATGTTTCATCGGAGCTCCTAATAATACAGTATAAATGTAAAGACAGCAACAAAAGTTGTTCTCCCCACTATACTGAGTTTGGAATAGGGAGGGATTCACAAATCCTAATTTAATTAGGATGGCAGGGGGGTGGGCACGGGAGCAATAGTTCAGAAGGTGAGAGCATTGAGGGAGAACTAGGGAATAGGGACAGTGTGGCTCTGAGGCAGAGCAGACGGGGAGAAGTTGCTGAACACAGCGGGTCTGGTGGCCTGAAGTGCATATGTTTTAATGCAAGGAGCATTACGGGTAAGGCAGATGAACTTAGAGCTTGGATTACTACTTGGAACTATGATGTTGTTGCCATTACAGAGACCTGGTTGAGGGAAGGGCAGGATTGGCAGCTAAACGTTCCAGGATTTAGATGTTTGAGGCGGGATAGAGGGGGATGTAAAAGGGGAGGCGGAGTTGCGCTACTTGTTCGGGAGAATATCACAGCTATACTGCGAGAGGACACCTCAGAGGGCACTGAGGCTATATGGGTAGAGATCAGGAATAAGAAGGGTGCAGTCACAATGTTGGGGGTATACTACAGGCCTCCCAACAGCCGGCGGGAGATAGAGGAGCAGATAGGTAGACAGATTTTGGAAAAGAGTAAAAACAACAGGGTTGTGGTGGTGGGAGACTTCAACTTCTCCAATATTGACTGGGACTCACTTAGTGCCAGGGGCTTAGACGGGGCGGAGTTTGTAAGGAGCATCCAGGAGGGCTTCTTAAAACAATATGTAAACAGTCCAACTAGGGAAGGGGCGGTACTGGACCTGGTATTGGGGAATGAGCCCGGCCAGGTGGTAGATGTTTCAGTAGGGGAGCATTTCGGTAACAGTGACCACAATTCAGTAAGTTTTAAAGTACTGGTGGACAAGGATAAGAGTGGTCCGAGGATGAATGTGCTAAATTGGGGGAAGGCTAATTATAACAATATTAGGCGGGAACTGAAGAACATAGATTGGGGGCGGATGTTTGAGGGCAAATCAACATCTGACATGTGGGAGGCTTTCAAGTGTCAGTTGAAAGGAATACAGGACAGGCATGTTCCTGTGAGGAAGAAAGTTAAATACGGCAATTTTCGGGAACCTTGGATGACGAGTGATATTGTGGGCCTCGTCAAAAAGAAAAAGGAGGCATTTGTCAGGGCTAAAAGGTTGGGAACAGACGAAGCCTGTGTGGCATATAAGGAAAGTAGGAAGGAACTTAAGCAAGGAGTCAGGAGGGCTAGAAGGGGTCATGAAAAGTCATTGGCAAATAGGGTTAAGGAAAATCCCAAGGCTTTTTACACGTACATAAAAAGCAAGAGGGTAGCCAGGGAAAGGGTTGGCCCACTGAAGGATAGGCAAGGGAATCTATGTGTGGAGCCAGAGGAAATGGGCGAGGTACTAAATGAATACTTTGCATCAGTATTCACCAAAGAGAAGGAATTGGTAGATGTTGAGTCTGGAGAAGGGGGTGTAGATTGCCTGGGTCACATTGTGATCCAAAAAGACGAGGTGTTGGGTGTCTTAAAAAATATTAAGGTAGATAAGTCCCCAGGGCCTGATGGAATCTACCCCAGAATACTGAAGGAGGCTGGAGAGGAAATTGCTGAGGCCTTGACAGAAATCTTTGGATCCTCACTGTCTTCAGGGGATGTCCCGGAGGACTGGAGAATAGCCAATGTTGTTCCTCTGTTTAAGAAGGGTAGCAAGGATAATCCCGGGAACTACAGGCCGGTGAGCCTTACTTCAGTGGTAGGGAAATTACTGGAGAGAATTCTTCGAGACAGGATCTACTCCCATTTGGAAGCAAATGGACGTATTAGTGAGAGGCAGCACGGTTTTGTGAAGGGGAGGTCGTGTCTCACTAACTTGATAGAGTTTTTCGAGGAGGTCACTAAGATGATTGATGCAGGTAGGGCAGTAGATGTTGTCTATATGGACTTCAGTAAGGCCTTCGACAAGGTCCCTCATAGAACATAGAACATAGAACAATACAGCGCAGTACAGGCCCTTCGGCCCACGATGTTGCACCGAAACAAAAGCCATCTAACCTACACTGGTAGACTAGTACAAAAGGTGAAGTCACATGGGATCAGGGGTGAACTGGCAAGGTGGATACAGAACTGGCTAGGCCATAGAAGGCAGAGGGTAGCAATGGAGGGATGCTTTTCTAATTGGAGGGCTGTGACCAGTGGTGTTCCACAGGGATCAGTGCTGGGACCTTTGCTCTTGTAGTATATATAAATGATTTGGAGGAAAATGTAACTGGTCTGATTAGTAAGTTTGCAGACGACACAAAGGTTGGTGGAATTGCGGATAGCGATGAGGACTGTCTGAGGATACAGCAGGATTTAGATTGTCTGGAGACTTGGGCGGAGAGATGGCAGATGGAGTTTAATCCGGACAAATGTGAGGTAATGCATTTTGGAAGGGCTAATGCAGGTAGGGAATATACAGTGAATGGTAGAACCCTCAAGAGTATTGAAAGTCAAAGAGATCTAGGAGTACAGGTCCACAGGTCATTGAAAGGGGCAACACAGGTGGAGAAGGTAGTCAAGAAGGCATACGGCATGCTTGCCTTCATTGGCCGGGGCATTGAGTATAAGAATTGGCAAGTCATGTTGCAGCTGTATAGAACCTTAGTTAGGCCACACTTGGAGTATAGTGTTCAATTCTGGTCGCCACACTACCAGAAGGATGTGGAGGCTTTAGAGAGGGTGCAGAAGAGATTTACCAGAATGTTGCCTGGTATGGAGGGCATAAGCTATGAGGAGCGATTGAATAAACTCGGTTTGTTCTCACTGGAACGAAGGAGGTTGAGGGGCGACCTGATAGAGGTATACAAAATTATGAGGGGCATAGACAGAGTGGATAGTCAGAGGCTTTTCCCCAGGGTAGAGGGGTCAATTACTAGGGGGCATAGGTTTAAGGTGAGAGGGGCAAGGTTTAGAGTAGATGTACGAGGCAAGTTTTTTACACAGAGGGTAGTGGGTGCCTGGAACTCACTACCGGAGGAGGTAGTGGAAGCAGGGACGATAGGGACATTCAAGGGGCATCTTGACAAATATATGAATAGGATGGGAATAGAAGGATACGGACCCAGGAAGTGTAGAAGATTGTAGTTTAGTCGGGCAGTATGGTCGGCACGGGCTTGGAGGGCCGAAGGGCCTGTTCCTGTGCTGTACATTTCTTTGTTCTTTGTTTGTAATTTTAGATACATATTTTGATGTTTATTCAGTATAATAATTCTGCTGAGGTCTGGAGAGTTGGGTGAGATTTTGACATTAATTTATCCTCGAGCAAGCTTGGAGATAATAAATCAGTCTGTTTAAATCACAGATGAAGATTCTTGAAGTATTTATCCTAATTTGTACCATTCTGCAAGCCAGAAGAAATATCTGAAACACTGCAAAGATGAATATTTTGCTTACCCCTGCTAAGGCGAGATGAAGACAAAAGGTGGGAGATAGGCCAGTGCGCAGTAAATTGATGAGAATTTAAACTGAGTCTCTGACGTTCGAGGGACATCCCAAAATGCTTCGCAGCCACTGAATTACTTTTGAAATGTTAGCATTTTTGTTATGCAGCCAGAGGCTGCAATTTGAAAAAAGTAACACTCTTGTAGACAGTAGCCGGGATCGTCCAGCCCCTCCCACACGGGTTTTACGGCAACGGAGGCGGTTCACTATTGGCCGCCAGCGGGGGGGGGGTTCACTGGTCCCGTTGAAC